>NC_133783.1:2452657-2585097 GCF_003597395.2 Chelonoidis abingdonii | reverse complement strand
CCCCCCCCCCCCCCGCCAAGTTAGTATAACTCTGTTGAAAACACTCTTAACGCTCATGTCTAACCAGCTCAATTGATTGTGATGATATTAAACTGCCGCAGGGAGGGGTGCTCAGGGTCGGGGCTCAGGGATGGGGGAGGGTGCCAGGTGGAAGTTTTGCCTAGGGTACGAAACATCCTTCCACCGCCACTGCCCACAGGAGGCGAAGTGGGACTCAGATTCACCCCCAAACTCTCCCCAAGGCTATTTCCCTTGGATCTGCTACTATCCCTTAACTTTCTTCTTGGGATGTCTCCATGTCTGACTGTCAGGCCAAATCATGCTTCCTTCTCTGGGTACTCAGCCAGCTTGCTGTCTCTTTAAGCTTCTTTCAAAGCCTCTCCTGAACTCTGCCTTGACAGACCCACGGCAAAACTTGTCCCTGCCAGATCTCTCTTGCACAGTAGAAAAGGATCTGATTGTGACATTGCAACCCATAATGCTTTATGGGAATATCCTTATGAGTGTATATATGACATAACTGGAATATGTTTTATGCTACTTTTGCCATGTAATCTATCTCTGTAAAGGTTAGATCTACTGAATATATTCATCCTATTTGTATACATGTGTCATTTTTGTACTCTAAGTTATGAATATTGGCTGTGTACTTGCTTAATTTTAAATAGCCTCAGTGAAGCAGTTGGTCAGCTTCCTAAGAAAAGACTATTCTCAGTAAGTGCACAGTCAAGAAACTCTTAAGCCAACAATGAACTTGGAGACGCCAATCCACATCTGAGCTTTCCCAGGAATGTGGCTTGGCTGGTAAGGCACTCAGTCATGCATGGATATGTGACTTGCCCATGTGACTCCAAAACTTCATCTTATAGCTGGGATTCTACACAGGGGGAGGGAGAGGTGTCCACCTACAAGAGACAGTCTATTTAACCCTCTGGGAGATCTCTCCATTTGTCTTCAGCTGACTCAAGAGATAGCTTCTCCACCCCCAAGGGAGACCTGAAAGAAACTAGAACAAAGGACGGTAACCACAGGGGGTCTGAGTGATTCCTGGACCGAGACTAGAAGGAGACTAGTATGTAAAAGGAAGCTTACTGGAACACCTCTGAGGCTGAGGTTTTATCTGTGTTCAGTTTTCATACTGTATTTGGCACAGACTTGCGTGTTCTATTTTATTTTGCTTGGTGATTCACTTTGTTCTGTCTGTTAGTACTTGGAACCACTTAAACCCTACTTTCTATATTTAATAAAATCACTTTTTACTTATTATTTAACCCAGAGTATGCATTAATAGCTGGGGGAGGGGGAAGGGGCAAACAGCTGGGCATATCTCTCTATCAGTGTTATAGAGGGTGAACAATTTATGAGTTTACCCTGTATAAGCTTTATACAGGGCAAAATGGATTTATTTGGCGTTTGGACCCCATTGGGAGTTGGGCATCTGAGTGTTAAAGATAGGAACACTTCTTAAGCTGCTTTCAGTTAAGCTTGCAGTTTGTGGGACATGGTTCAGGCCTGGGACTGTGTTTGTGGCCAGCAAGCATGTCAGGCACAACCAGGCAGGGTTCTGGAGTCCCAGGCTGGCAGGGAAGGCAGGGGCAGAAGTAGTCTTGGTACATCAGTTGGCAGCCCCAAAGAGGTTTCTGTGATCCAACACGTCACACTGGTATACACAGCTTCCCTTCCCAGCATGCCTGATTGGAGGCTGAGAGCTCCCCTGGGCTCTGGGATTTCCCAGAAATCCTTAATTCCAGGCCATCCTGGGCGCTGCTGTACTAGACCAGCTGCCTGGCTTAAAGGCCCAGATCAGAGCCCTAGTAGAGCTCCCCTGCTGGACACTCACTAGCCTGCTGTGTTTAGATCCCAATACATTAGACCCATAGGCTCTTAAACTTCCCTAGGTCTGAGCAGAGTATATCACTGTTTCTTTCCCTGGCCTCTCTGGCACACTTCCTGAGCACAGATTCTGCTTCTGTTCCCCCATGGCAGACATGGGACCCCTGTGACCCAGCTGCCCTAGGACTCCAGGACCAGTGCTGATCACCTACACTCCCCAATAGCTTAAGCACATACTGTCCTAGATTGCCCACTTTATGGGCACTCAGAGATTAGAGTTAATGGGGACACATGACAGTACAACAGACACACAGGGTTTGTAATGGCTCCAGAACCCAATCTCTATCTAGAACAGGAAATATACAAATCTAGACAAAACAATCACACACCTGGACACATTTTCCTGCCTCCATTTTCCTGATCATTCTTGAGTGTTTTTAGGGCTCTAAGGAGTACAGGATCCCCAGTCCTGCACATGGCTTCTTCTTCTTTGAATCCTGGGGTCTCTCTCTCTCTCCTCTGAAGCCAGTTTCCTTCTTCCTTGGCTGGTGCTATAGTTTAAAAGGTCTCGTCTATTACAAAAGCATGCGCTTCTCTTCTGCCCAAACTTCCTGTGAGTCTCTGTGAATCCCTCTGAGTTCCCCCAAGTTGCTCACTCTCTGTGGCTTTAAAGACCCAGTGCTAACACCTGATTTCTTTGCTCTGCAATTAAGGCAATCCTACTGCTGTAAAACCCCAGCCTTGAAAACTTGATTGGACTGGTTTCCCTAGATTTCAGCCCAGGGGCAGCACCAACTTCTTCCCTATGGAAGGGCTGAGGTAGGCTAGACAGAAAATTAGGGAGACTGTGCTATACATCTTGTAGGAACAAACCACCATTACTTCTGCAGTTTGGCACTGCTGCTGGCGGCAGCACTGCCTTCAGAGCTGGATGCCTGGCTAGCAGCTGCTGCCAACAGCAGCATAGATGTAAGAGTGACAGTGCCATACTATTTTGACCTTTGCGCTGCAAGGGGTGGCTGGAGGGGACGCTAAGGCAAATTTGGGGGTGGCTATATCTCCTGCAAGCCCCCCAGCACTGCTTCTGCTTCAGATACCCCATTTCCCTAAGTATCAGAAGGGTAGCCATGTTAGTCTGGATCTGTAAAAGCAGCAGAGAATCCTGTGGCACCTTATAGACTAACAGACGTTTTGGAGCATGAGCTTTCGTGGGTGAATATGCGTGCATCTGATGAGGTGGGTATTCACCCACGAAAGCTCATGCTCCAAAACGTCTGTTAGTCTTTAAGGTGCCACAGGATTCTCTGCTCCATTTCCCAAAGTTCACCCACAAACTTGGGAGCCACCAAGGTTTAATGACCTTCCATTGTCCCTGGCCTGATACATGTCACACAGTCTTGACAGCAAATGGCTGGCTCAACATCCACCGAGGCATTCAATGATGCAGTAATTTCATAAGATCGGTCAGAATTCGTAAGTCGTATATAAATTCTCCAAGTCATCACACACAGGCTATTATGCCAAATGTTACTCTGTTGTGTGTAACAACAAAGGGAAGTACATATTTATTCACTTATAGGTTTTCATTTGGCACTCACCACTAGGTATTGGACCACTTCACATACACTAATACATTTATCCTCACAACAACCTTGGGCAGTAGGGAATTATTATCCGTTTTTTGAATGGCGAGAATAATTGTCTTCACTGAAGCCTGTGGCAGCCAGGAGTAATAAATAATAATACTTTATTGCTTTTCATCAGTAGATGGCAAAGCACTTTACAAATGAGGTCAGTATCATTAGCCCCATTTTACAGATGGGGAAAACTGAGGCATAGACAGGTGAAGTGACTTGCCTAAGGTCATCTAACAGGCTTATAGAAGATCTGGGACTAGAACCAAAATCTCCTGAGTCACAGTGCAGAGCTCTGTCCAGTAGATCTCTGGATCTCCTGAGTTCCTGCCCAGTTCAGTCACATCCTTCCCCTTTCATGCTATTGTAAATGCATGCTAGTCACCCCCCAACTGCATGTAAATTTACTGCTAAGTATGTTGCTGGTTTTAGGTAGAGTGAGGTTAAACCTGGCCTAATAGCTGAGTACAGTTAGCTCTACCTATTAAAATCACATTTCCATTAGGCTAGTTTACCATTTATTTTATACTCTGTTCTTCATTCCTGAGATGATGCACCCATTCTTTTTAAACAATGTCATCTTTCCTTCCACATAGGCTTAGGTTAATAAACCACACATCAACCACTGTTTAAAAGCTGGCTTTACAGGATGATAACTGGTGAGAGAATTGCTTATCGTTACCAGACAAGTAAGTAGATAAAAATCACAGCCCTGATAATCAGCTCCAGAAATTGACAGCAGCAAAGTCTCACATTTCAAATGTCGATTACTTTTTTTCTTTCAGCATACAGATGCAGAAGGCAAATGTCAGTGCTTGGATCATCTCTTGTAAGCAAGCCAAAATTCTGTGTAACATTTTTGGATGCTCAAGGCCTGAGTTCTGGCAGGATGGAAACACAGGTAAATTTAAAGCTGAGAGCAAATTTGACAAGAAAAAAGGGCCCCACTCAATCCAGGTCCTCAGCCGAACAATCACCTCACCCCAGCTGTTATTAGCACATTTAAAATCTGACAATTGTGAAAGCAAACAACTTACACACACAGCTAGCAAGAGTCAGAGAGGGAGGGAGGAAAAGGCTTCCCAGATTGTCTTCAGAATCGGCAGCATTTGGCCTGTTACCATCCACACCAGGCTAATGCATTTTTAATAGTTCACCTCCTAAAGAGATACTGCAGGCCATGAGATGTATATCAGCCAGCCAGAATTGACTCTGGGCTTGTGCTATGAGAAATTTCAGGGAAGATGAAATAAATGAATGCAGCATTGCAAACCGCGTTTGGTGCTCTGGTGAAAAGAGAAAAAACGTGCTCATGCAGCCCAGTAAAACTTTCTCTTTTTTTTAGTTTATTAGGTGTGTGCAAAAGATGTTCAGATGAAAAGTACGACATGTTCTTTTTCTGAAGGCTGGTCTATAGCACAGGGATTCTAATAAATCAACTGCTTTCTTTCACAGCCAACTATGTGGCGTATGGGAGGCTGAGGCTCCCACTTTGGCTTTGTTAAAATATTAGACTTTGCATGAAAGCTACCATGTGAACGCCATTTTGAATGGATTTCAGTGCAGATTTTTACAATAGGAAAAATAAACACTTAATCAGCTCAAGAAACTAGAATCTGAAATGTTGTAGCCATGGGTTGGTTTGTTTATTTGTTACTTTCCTGCTATGGATCAGCCTGTCAGGATACCTCTGTCATGTAAATATTTAAAATCTGCAACAAAACAGTTCAGAAATAAAAAATTAAAACTCTGAAAAGGAGAGAGGAAACGGAAGATGGAGGGGTTTATTATTTTCTAAAGACGACAGGAGCAGCTTGGTCTGTACTCTAATGAAAACTGGAAATATTCTGGATATGAAGGTGCTGTGCATTATAGTGCATAGTTTTAGCTCCTTGAAACCACATGCTGACTATATTCAAAGTTACAATATTCCTTTTGGTTTTTATGGGGCAATAATTTTAGTTCTCAGAAGTCCACATGAAAAACTGAAAATCTAGGTTTTGAGAAGTACAGAAGTTTAGCATAGTAGTCCTCTGGAAGTCTCTTTTCTTCATGTCAATGAAATATAACGTTACTTTATGCTGTTTGGCTGCAGATGTAAATTACACCTTCTTTCAGTTGTTAGGACAGGCTAGAAAACCACATAATTCTAATGAGTCATAAAAATTTCACCATTTTTTTTCTTCTTCATTTAATTCATATGGTGCCAACACCTGTGAAAACAATCAGCATCATAGATGTGTGCTCTACTTAAATTTGCTTTAGGGTATGTTCAAGTGAGAGCTTTTATATCTCGTTTCTCTAAATTATTAACAACCTGATGCCCTGAATCATTCTATAATGTAAGTGTGCTCATTTTATCCTTAGATATTTTATCAGGACTAGAAATATGGCACATGTTCAGAGACTATGACCATCCTAAAAGGGACACTCCCCGTCTCCCAGTCATGCTTGAGTCTCACCATAACAAACTATCTATGACAAGATCTTCACATTATTTTTATGTGCTTGGGCAGTTTTGTGCCTTGACGTATGAACCTGAACTGTTAGTACGAGACCTATGCTACAATCCATTCTCCCAACAGGCTTTACCACCATTGCATTAACAGCAAGTTCATTTTCTGAGTGCTGCTTTTGCACTGAACTAAGTTGTAAGTTGTAGCCAAATGAAAAATAGAGTTGTTGCTGTCTCATCGTAGTACATTAGATGCTGGAAGCTTAGTTCTAACGTGCATCCCTCAGCACCACTAGGTGGTGCTATAAAGGAATTTTGCTTTGTTAAAATGCTTCCAAAGAGTACATTTTTTATTTTAGTTATAATAGTGTGGTAATCTATAGTAAAACAGTATGGGCTTGAAGGAAATGCCATGGAAACTGAACTACCCCTTCTTCTCCAGAAGAGTTCAGCTGCATTGACTTGGTACTGGGGGTAATGCACTGGTGCCAAAGCTGCATACAGATCACATCAGTCTCTAGACCTGTAAAGGGAATATATTTAATGAGAAAAAATATCCATCAGGTTCAATATTATCCAATAATTCATAAATATATCCCCTTGGGACCACCCATAACACAAGCTTCTTTTCATTTCATCCTTCTTGTCTAACGTACCTTCCTCCAATTTTACCAGACTTCACTTGGAGAACTCCAACCCTGCCCTTTGGCTAAGCATGGAAGAGGAAAGAGCTACTGAAAGCACCTTCTGCTTTCTGGAAAAGGGGATACCCCCCTAAAGAAATTTATTCAGTAGGCCACAGAGCAATCCCTGTCTTACACAGAGACCATACTTCTTTAAAGCATGGGACCAAATCCTCAGCTGGTTTAAATCTGCATAGCTCCTTTGATTGCAGTCAGTACGCTGATTTATATGAGCTAAGGATCCATCTCACGATTTGGATCTCATCTATGATATGTAGAAAAGATATAAAAAAACCCACAAGAAATTGACAGTCTGTGTTTCTTGAAGACATTTTGGAGCTCTAGATCAATACGGAATCGACATGATGAAGAGTTTTCACGGTGCCATCGGCATGCTCAATACTTCATATAAGAAGGATGTAACATTTACACTAAAGTGATCCAAATTTCAAGTGCAAGAGTTTTCTAAAGGTTGGATGGGGTTGCAAAGTGCAGAAAAGAATCATGCTTCCCTATTCTGTCTCATAGCAAAAATCTCTGCTACTGGGCAGAATGATTAAAAATGAAATTAACAAGTTTTCCTGACTATAAGCAGCAACTCTTTTCTAAAGTATCAGCATTATAGTTCTTTCATTTTAAAGACAACTTCTGGGCAGAGATATTTAGGACAATTGTCTTGAAATATTATTCATGAAAAATCACTGAGTACTTCATATTTGATGTAGGTGCACTCTGTCTCCTAATGGAAGTCGCATGTGCTTCCCCCCCCAAGTATGTGCTGGTAAGTAATGACCCATCATCGGGCAGTGACTGATGACAATTGATCATATGGCCATCTATAGCAGCAAGAAATTAGAGTAATTTCTCAAGAGAATAATCAGAGAACACTTTTCCAGGGTCACTACTAGTGAAGAAGCTTGCTCCAGAAGAAAATGGACTCAGGCTTCACCATGGTTCTTTTTATGCTCCTGGATTTCAATTTATACACCAGGTTTATATTTGTTTTAAAATAAATTTTATGAGGAGGACTGGATGGATTAGGGAATTAAGCCTGGAATGCAAAACCCTTCACCTTCAGGTCTCCTTAAAGTCTATGAGTTCAAATCCACCTCAGGTGAAATGCCAATCAGAAGGATTTCCCATTGCTGCTAATACCTGTGTGAAATGGGTTGCTGGGTTTGGCTCACTCCTCAGTAGGTAATTATGCATGCCCCAACTGGCAAGCAGACAGGCCCAAGAACTAAATGAACTATGGGAACTGTTTTAACCTCTTCTCCCTCCCCTTTCCCCGAGGCCAGAGGAGAGGCATATTGGCAGGGGAAGGCTCCACCACCACTGCATGGGCTACATTTATTCTGGGGTGTGAAGATAGCAACTTTCTCAGGCACTAAATCCACTGACATTTTAGCAAAAAGAACAGGAGTACTTGTGGCACCTTAGACACTAACAAATTTGGTGCCACAGGTACTCCTGTTCTTTTTATATCAGAGGGGTAGCCGTGTTAGTCTGGATCTGTAAAAGCAACAAAGAGTCCTGTGGTACTTTATAGACTAGCAGACGTTTTGGAGCATGAGCTTTCGTGGGTGAATACCCACTTTGTTGGATGCATGCCTGTTCTTTTTGCAGATACAGACTAACATGGCTGATACTGTGAAACCTGACATTTTAGAAAAATTTTATCAAGTGTGCACACAACAGACGAATTGTCAAATGAAGAACACACCGGTGACTCTTGGGCCCAATTCTCTTTACACTAAGGTGTAAACTGCTCTAGCAGCACACAGAGGGCTTAATGTAAATATAACTGACTCCAACTTTAAGGCTCCTTTGCACTGCCAGACTGGTGTAGCTTTAGAGTCACTGAGAATCAGGTCCCTTCTTGTCCTACCTTTTATGGCTTCACCCACTTTATAATCCCATGAATTTGACCCATCGAGCCAGAATCTGTTCTCCATTATACCATAAAGCCAGTTAAATCCACTGAAGTAAATGGGGTTAAGAATAAATTTACATCAGTGTAAATGGGAGCAAAACCTATTTGTATAGGAAGCACTAACAACTGAAGGTAACTATGTACGTTGGTCTGCTAGATGCAATCAAGCTATTTCATGTTAGCATGGCTCTAAGATAAGACACTTGTTCCATGTGTGTGCATACTGCCTAGCACACTGGGGCCCCGATCCTTGATTGGGACCTCTAGATCCTACTGCAGTACAAACAGTAAAGAGTCTCCCCCATAGTGCAGGACAGTCCCATTCTCATCAATAGGCGCAGCACATGTACATCAAGGGCTGACTAATTTTGTAGGTGATTTGAGTGAGCAAGGAATGCATGTCTGGCCTTAACCTTACAATTGTTTTACCAGCGAACAGCGTTGGATAGAGAATGAAACACATTTGACTCTGAAAATGGCCAGAACAGGTCAAGGGAATAATGATCTCAGAATGAAAATTGTTGGTTGAGTTTACAGTGGTGTCATCTTTTATATTTCTTATGATCTTCACTTGGGCCATAACAGTTCCATGAGTTTCAACACTTTGTCTCTATTTTATTACTACTGTAAGCATAATTATCACACCATCTCTGTGTTGAAAGTGATGGATAAGTTTTGTTACTTGCTTGTTGAGATGCTCGTGTTCATTGTATACAGCCATCCCACCACCTTGGAGACTGATGACTGTGCTTGAACTATTAATACAAGTCTATTACAGTATGTTGATGGTACTCCCCTCAACCAATATTAATGCAAGCCCTGCAGCAGCATGCATATTTTTAACTTGCAACACTACAGCGAGCCCTGTTTTACTACATAATTAACCCTTTTATGATTTATTCACTCTGTTGCTTGTTATCCATAAATGACAACCAACACGCTCTTCACTCGTTCCATTTTGAAGGTGCTGCACACTAGGACGAATATTTTAAAAAATGGCTAGTGATTTTTGGTGCTTCACTTTCTGGGTGACCAACTCAAGATGGGTTTGATTTCACAAAGCCTCTGAAAATGAGGCTTCTGTAAGAGGTCCCCAATTAGAAACTCAGAAATCAAAGCACCCCGAATCACTAGTCGCTTTTGTCAGTTGTGGCCTCTAGAGTTTAACTGGCAACTGGTGAGGGGAACACAAGTAAAATGAGGTAAAATGCAAAAGGGGAAAAGTACCTTGATCACTGATTATGCTCATCTGGTATACTTCAGTCCGAAGTGTAATAAGATGGTGGTGAGTATTTGGTTGTCACTGAGGCTAGTGAAGTTCTCTAGAGATGGTACTTTGGGAAAATTAATTCACCTTCTGTACTGAGGTTCAGTCCTGGTTCAAGCAAGATCAAGGTCAAAGCTTTGATTCTCCTAGAGAAATCTGAGTATTTTTAACACTTGAGGTACATGGATTAGTAACTTGATAGCTGAAAAGTCAATCTGAAAGTAAAACAAAGAAACTGATCAGTTCAATTAAAGCCAATTTATCTTTAAAAAGTAGCACTAAAATAAGAATGCTGTAGTAGCATTCACACTGTTACTCGCTTGATGTTCTTGTTTATGATTCAGTTCCCTGTAAGGTGCTGAGCACTCTGACCGTGAGCCAGCAACACACTTAAGTATGTGCTTAACTTTAAGCACAGGAGCAGTCCTCGTTGACTTCAAAGAAATTACTCACATGCATTAAAAGTCAAGCATGTGTGCAACTGCTTGGATGGACTGAGGCCAGAGTGTTCACGATCTCACTGGATCAAGCCTTCGCAAGATCTGCAGTGCCTCGTTTTTTGCTTGACAAATACTCCCAGCTTCCGCAAACATAGTGAGTAAATAAGGATCAGAGTTTGAATTCCTTTGGCTAGATCCTCAGCTGGTATAAATCAGTATAGCCTCATGGACTTTGCCAATTTACACCACTGGAGGATTTGGCATCTTCTTGTGCTTGTTGAGATGATCTTGAAGCCATATGTTTCTCCCAACAGTTCCCACAATGCACTGTGCCACTCAAAGACTGACTGACCATAACATCTGCTCAGTGAAGAAGGATTTCATGCTGAAAGCTCTAAGTTCTCTTATTTGAAGAAAAGATGAATTTAACTATGTTTTAGGGGTGAGTAGGATAGGCGTATCATAGCTGCAGTACCTCCTTGTAATTTTTATTTCACATCATCCCTCCTCAGTGAATAAATCTTAGTAAATCTTTTCCTCTTCAAGACCATCTGGATGAAAACCATTCAGGAAACGTCACCAGTGGTACAAAAGAGTAAAGCTCCCCATAAATTGAAGGGTGTCAAAGCCAAGCAGGCATGCCTTAAAGAACCTCTGCAGCTGTGATTCGCTCAGAGTCATCGACATGTGCAACTGGTGCCTGCTGAGAAACACATCACTACATTTGAAGAACTCCCAAATACAAATCAGCAGGATGTGAAAGCAAAATTATGGATTTTCTCTGTTTTAAACAGAACTGCAGTTTTTTTTTTAAGGAAACAGAAAATATTTAAATAAAATCGACATGAACTTAGGAGATTGGAATCTGTCATGGGGCAGCTGGCCCCTTTAATGAAATTGGGCTCAGCTCTCTTGTTCCAGTCCAGGTGTGCCCTAGTTTGCTGTAATGAGAAGGGAGAGGCTGCCCCTGGGAGTTATAAATGAGAATTCAGAATCCTGAGATGAGAAGTTCAAAACCCACAGTCCTGGGGGCAAAGAGAGATCAAAGGAAGAGCTGGGCTGAGAGCTTCAGAGAAGGGATAACCCTGAAGGAGGGAGTGGTGAGTGTTTCCTGGTTGAGCAGTGGAGCTAGGTCAGGCTGGCAGAAGGCAGTAAGGGGGTCACCTACAAACATTCCCTGGCCTGAGAGTCTAGGCCAGAAGGCTGAGACCAGCAGAGAGAGATGCCTGAAGGCTCTGCATGAAGCAGAGTTCAAGCTGGAAAGGCAGCGATGGGGGAAGGCTGGGGAATGATGGAGGGGTGAGCCTATTGATGTCTTCACTTCAGTTGGCCTTCAGTTTCCTAGCTTCCCTCCTTGATGGGTGGGGGAGGTCACACCATCCTGCTGACTATACCACCGTAAATGCACAGCCTCTTCTCAGCAGCCTTGCAAGTGGCTCCTTACCTCAGTTTCCCTCTTGATTCTGCAAATAAACTCAGTTCACACTGCAAATATAGCCCTTTTTGTGGGTTTACTTTATTACCCCAATCCCACTACCATAAGCCAGAATCTCCCCAGCACAGTCCAAACACTATATTCATCCCAACAGTACGACACCATGTATGGGTCAGGTGGCTCTCATCACGCCTCATACCAGCACCCAGGTATGGCTCCGGCAACTCTCAGCAGACCTCATCCCAGCTCCCTAAGCTGGGATGTTCCCTGCCATTTCCTTCCAAGGTATGGCTCCATCTCTTGCCTGGAGACATGAGCAGGTTCACCCCTCCATCATTCCCCACATTTCAGCGCTCTCTGGCACTCTACTTTCAACTCTCTGGCTCTTTCAGCTAGCAGGCCTCTCACTCTACTGTTCTCAGCCGTCAACCCTCTCTGGCCTGGGAACATTTGCAGGTACCCCATGACTGCCTTCCACTTTCACCAGGCTGATTTGGCTCCATAACTCAACCAGAGGACTCCCACAGCTCTCTCATTCAGGGAGATGAAGCTCCCAGCCCAGCTCTGATCCTCCTCTGAGCTCTCTCTGATCCCTGGACTTATTCCTTTTCTTAACTCTGGGTTCTAAAACTCTCCCTCGAAGCTTTTGCACTGGCTGTCTCTCAGCAGTCTGGACATTGGGAGTTCTGAACTCCTGGACTGGAACAGGAGAGCTGAGCCCAATTGCATTTAAGGGGCTGGCTACCCTTTTATAGAATTGCATTGTCCTCATTATTCTCTAACCCTGTCCTCTTCTTTCTCTGATTACTTCTCCCTCTCTTCCAAAGTACATATACTAATGCGTAGATCCATGCTCAAAATAGGAAATCATGATGACTTTGCTCTGTATTCTGATTGCTTATATAGTTAGACACCTGCCTTCCTGGCAAATTTCTTTATGATAACAAGGTCTGAGCAGGTTGGTCTCTCAAACGCCAGATACGATGAGAATCGCTTTGATCCAAGCCCAGTGAGATGACTACTTTTAGCCAACACCAAAAGCTCTCTCCCCACCCCCACTATAAGTGTTTTTCTGCAAAGAATCTCACCTTTAATTTAGTAATTTCAAAATGCAGCACAGTAAAAAGCTACCCTCGTATCTAGTGGATAAGAAAATAGAGAGGTAACCGAAGCTGGGGATAAATTGATTGCATACCCTTTTCAAAATTTAAAAGATCTATGTTTCATTCTCACAAGCAATGGGTTCCATCAACACATGGGTTCCATGAACCCATCTACAGTGGGTGATAGCTGGGATACACAACCTGAGACGTCAGACCCAACTAGGATCACCCAGACATTGGTCCTTTGAAGTCCCTGCTCAGGCCACATAGTACGTCACTACTGAACTCAACTCTCAGATGAAAGGTTTAAGATTTATTGTTGCAAGAAACTTCACTTCCCTGGAGCAGCACTATGCCCAGGAAATATTGCATTGGTGCCTTTCATACAATATACGTGCTAGTTTCTGGTTTGCTAAAGCAGCTTCATGCTGAAACACCCATACAAAATGGGATCTAATGCACATAGAAGTAACAGGCTAGTTCTCTAATGTCTCTATATGGGTCTTGATCTTTTATCTACATGATGCCATGCCTTGAACTGTTCTTATGGACTGGCATTGCCATGCTTTGCAACATCCCTTTGCACAGAATGACCACAGCCATTTCTGATTGCTCAGAAGGTCAACTCAATGCCATTCCAAGGTGAGCTTAACTTTGGGGCTTTTTCCTTTTCTGTTTTCTATTTTCACCTCCACATCCATCACCAGCTGGACTCAGCACATTCCCTCCAACCCTGTGCAACTGCCATCTGGCTCCACTGCTGTGTTAAAACACACTTGCAAGCTACGGCCCTCCCAAGCAGGAACAAGCTGCTTGGATCATGAACTTGGGGCCTCAGCAGTAGTGGCCTGACTTAAGTTGTGTCTTCTCAAGGAAAAACAACTTTTCCTGTTGTTAACTATGTGTGATTTTATTTCCCCCATTCCCACACCTTAAGTAAACGCCCCAGTTTGGTCTCCTCTCTCCATGAAGACAGTTCCTGGTTGCCCATTGTCATTGCTGAGGAAATAGAAGTTATCCATACTAGCCCAAGAGCTGAGTGTGCCGCATATTATCAGCCCCCACCTTGGTAAGCAACACTCAGCCAGCGTTGACTGCATAGCAACAGTGATAAGTGAAGTGATACCAGTGTTTAGTTTGTAGATCCAGTCATAAATTGTTTTGGGATCTAAACATCAGATATTATTGTTATTATATTAGCAAGTTACCAGAAATAATCCCTCCCCCCTGAACAGCCTGGCATAATTGCATAGGTGCATCATGGTGATTTTCATTCTCCACTGAAGCATAATCCAGTGTTAGCCATACTGAAAGTGGGACAACAAACCTGCAGGACAAAATCTCCCGCTCCGGTATAGCAAGTCCTTTGTTCTTATGGAAAATGTCTGACATGGTTCTTTTTGCTTCACAGTACAGGGAAAGGATGACTCAAGTTCAGTTTTACAGGTGAAGTTCACATGAGTTCAGATCTATTCACGCCCTCTCAACATTCCCATATGCCTGACTCCAATCCAAACCTTTTATTGTCAGCGCCAAACAAAAATTCCCAGTGAAGCAGCAGAGGGGGTGATTGTGAACCCTGCTTTCCAGAGCCAAAGGCTTGAGTATTTTTATAATCTGTCATTTGTACTTTTTCATACTAAAGGTGACAGTCTAATTCACATATGACCAACACCCATAAATCATGTTGGGGGGGGAGAGGAAATATTCATAAATCCATATCAAACAGCACCCAAATTATGACAAATGACATGGCAGTCATAAAATTGCACAAGCACAACTCACCAAGTCATTAATTTCATGGCCGTGGAAAATAAACAGACACATTTTTTTCGCAGCCCTAATAAATTTTAAAAAACTCAAAGAATGGTCCATCTGCTTCGAATAATTTTTAATTTCCTATTCTGTCTCATTCCCATTAGCTATTCCACTGAGATATTTGCTAAATTCTTTCATTTGCCTCCTCCCATCTGTATTCAATTACTCTATTCCCAAATAGAGTTAGTTTTTCTTTCTCCTAAGCACAGTACAAAATATCCCCACCTGTACCTTAAAGCAAATGTTATGTGTGTTTTATTATCTGTTAGACTCTATGAGTCATTCTAACTCGATTGCCTGTGCTGAAAGACTTGGAGGACAATCTGATTTTGATGTTTTCTGGCTTTGGTGAAAAACACCTGCCTGATTCTCAGAGCTAATCTATTAACTTGGTAAATGCCTCAACAGATGTTCTAGAATCAGCTAGGGATCAGGGTCTGTTCTCGTGACAGAGTCCGCTTGTAAGCCTGAAATATTTAAATGTTCAGAGATCAGAGGCCAATGATGTGTTTTGGGTACAAGCTTTCACTAAATCATATTTTTTCAGTCAATCCCTGGAGTGCAATCCACATATAATAAGTGGCTGGAGCATTTTGACTGAACAGGCCAACAATATGGGCCTCCTTGAACTTTGATAGGACCTGAATTTCAAGGGAGGATTTGCTTCTTTTATTTAAAGTGGAACAAATTTTTAGACTGTGCCGAAGTTGTTTCCTTTTAAGCTGCATGTTTTTTTCAGTTCCTTTCCTTTCTTTCTAACGAAGCCCATTAAGTAAGCATAAACCTTAATTTGGAGACCTTTCCAAGGAAATCTCAGGGTCCCCTAGGCATCTATTTTAAGCCCAGCATCTCTGGTTGGGTCAGCACAACTCTACATGATTTCAGATACTGTGGGCCTGAGCCTCCACTCAGTTACACTGGTTTTATGCAACTGTTGCTCCATTGGTTTTAACCTGTCCCAGCCCTCTATGCTCAATACACTGGCTAGGGTCACTGGAGTGCTTGCCCGTGCAAATGTTTTCCTTCACTTTGCACTGGGGAGAGTGGTGTAGAGCAGAAGATACTAGCTGAATGCCATGCAGGAATCCACCCTTTGAAAGGGGAATTCCCATCTGACTGGTTAAGAAAGCTTTCTGTCCACTTTGGGTCACCAGAGCAATGCCAAAGGGACAGAGGATATGAGCCCAAATCTCAAAGGAAAACTCAGTCAACACCACAGCTTCAGCTGGTTTCAGAATTGGCCAGCATCAGCCAAAACCAGGTAAGGAGACACTAAAAAAGCTCATTGGGTTTAGCCAGCTTTTCCATAACCCTGCTCTGAGCTTGCAACAAGACCACAAACTGGTGAGTTTCTCAGGGTTGTAGGTTTAAATGTGAAATTTTTGGGAGAAAGAATGTTCTTGGGCCATAGGAATGCAAATCAGGAAACCTGACACTGACCTTGATCACATCACGTAACCTCTCTGTTCCTCAGTTTAGCCCTCTGCTAAACAGGCTTAATCATACAGACCTCACTCAGTTTCGCTAATGTTTGTAAAGTGCTTTGAGATTCATTATTATATTATTACTATTTTATATCAGCTCTCCTGAATCTCATTGCTGCTGCCATTCACTCCTGGAAGTTCGTAAAGAAGGCTCTCAATATTTGGTGTGCTAGTTTGACGAGCTCTGTTGTGTGAGATCTGGTGTGTGTGCTCAGCAGCAGGGGCAAAGAGGGAACGGACTGATTTGTGTTCTCACTGCTGTTATCACTATATTGCTTTTTAAAAATCAAAATAGCCAATGCAAGTGAGGCTGAATAGTAAACATTTAACTCTTACAAAAGAGACACTGCAAGCATCGAAATCTGCTCATGCATTATCTGGTACCATTGATAATTGTGAGGGTGTCTCTCTGGAAATGTGGCCATGTTATCAGGATTCCTCTTGTTCTAATGGCACATGTGGCAAAGATGGTCTGCATATTAAAGGAAAGATGAGGATGGTAGGGAGAAAACAGGAACAAGAACATAAGAACAGCCACACCAGGTCAGACCAAAGGTCCATCTAGCCCAGTATCCTGTCTTCCGATTGCGGCCAATGCCAGGTGCTTCAGAAGAAATGAACAGAACAAATAATCATCAAGTGATCCATCTCCTGTCTCCCATCCCCAGCTTTTGGCAAAACCGAGATAAGGGACACCATTCCTGCCCATCCTATAATAGCCATTGATGGACCTATACTCCATGAATTTATCTAGTTCTTTTTTGAACCCTTCACAACATCCTCTGGCCAGGAGTTCCACAGGTTGACTTTGCATTGTGTGAAGAAACACTTCCTTTTGTTTGTTTTAAACCTGCTGCCTATTAATTTCATTTGGTGACCCCTAGTTCTTGTGTTATGAGAAGGAGTAAACAACATTTCCTTATTTACTTTCTCCACACTAGTCATGACTATATATACCTCTATCATATCCACCCCAGTCATCTCTTTTCCAAGCTGAAAAGTCCCAGTCTTATTAATCTCTCCTCATATGGAAGCTGTTCCAATTCCAATACATCTTTTTTGAGATAAAGCAACCACATCTGCTTGCAGTATTCAAGACGTGGGTGTACCATGAACTTATTTAGAGGCAATGATATTTTCTGACTTATTATTTATTCCTTACTTGATGATTCCCAACATCCTGTTCACTTTTTTGATTGCCACTGCACATTGAGTGGATGTTTTTAGAGAACTATCCACAATGACCCCAAGATCTCTTTCTTGAGTGGTAACAGCTAATTTAGACCCCATCATTTTATATGTACAGTTGGGATTATGTCTTCCAATGTGTATTACTTTGCATTTATCAACATTGAATGATGTATAGGTGCTTTGAGTTCTCCTCAGATATTGTGTGGTGAGAACCTTCAATGATCATGCAAGGTGTTGATAGATGAATCTTTTTTCTGTAGACAAATGTGGATGAATTGTACTGGAATGGCTTGTAATGCTTTCATTTTTTTATGTCTTTAACATCGCAACTAGGACCCATCTCCCACAGGACAGATCCAAATACTCAGCCTGACACTAGCAACAAACTAAACTAAACTAATAATAATACAAAAAGATTTATTTTAGAGCATAACTCCAGGAATCTTTAACTCAGTAAATAGGCAGATTTGTATTTTCCAATATTTATCTCTGATTTATTTTGGTGTTTTGCAACCTCTCAACTATTAAGAAAAAAAATAATAGTCCAGATCTGGCCTCGCTCTGGTGAAACAAATGGAGACCTGGGTCAAAGAGCCAGCAATCACTAGATGGTGTAAAGATGTCATAGACAGTTCTATGACACCATTTCCCAGTCTCTATAGCATCAGGGCATGCCAGAGGCTAGAAGCTGTACAGCTGGAGAGCTCTTCATTGCAGCAATCCACAGCTGGTGGAATATGAAGGGCTTTTCAAGCCAGTGTATCCTTAGAGGGTTGGCTCCAGCCTCAGACTGCAAGCTGACCCCCTCCCCTTCATGAAGTTTGGAGATTGAGTCTAGTTTGGGCTCCTTTCTAATCTACAACATGTCAAACTATTTGAACCCCACACATCATCTCTTTAAAGTGTCTGAGAACAATTCACACAATATCAGAAAACACTTGAAAATAGGTACCTCCCTTCAACAGTGAAACAAATACTGATGCTGGTTCTTAAAAACCAAGTCTCTCTGCACTGAATTAACGTTAGAGCTGCCATGGTGCTCTTCCTGTCAATAGAGATTAGATCCGGTTTCCTTGGCCAAAATGTCCCCTGCCACCACTTTGCAGTCTTCTGTGCACTGTTTGGCTGACATCTTTCACATCAGAGGTAGCTACAATTATATGGCGGTGTCTGTATACAAGTTGTGTGGCATTTGCAGGTCCTTCCATATAATAGAGGCTGTATAAATATTGATAATCAAGCAACAATAATGAAATAAACAGTCTAGATAGCCACAGCAGAGGGTGCTAATATTACTGAATAGAACTGACCACAGAGTTAATACCTAGAATACTGTGACAGATTCACAGCAAACAGTAAATAAAGGAGTAATAAAGATGCTGGTTGACTCTTTGTGAATACTTTCTCAGTTATTATTCTGAAACTCAGGTTTTCCATAGAGAAAGAGGCATATTAAAATCTATATCCATCATCCATAGCAGAAAAATGATGCTAGGTTTCTTGCATCAATATGTTTTCTTAGAAATTGAATTTAGCACATATGCAAATAGAAACAAATCAGATCAAACCAAAAAGCAACCAAGGAATGTGTGCCTGTACACCGCCTTTTTTCAGAACTCTTTGAATCAGTCTCAGGAAGACACATTCATCTCATATCAAAACAGCCCAGAATATAGTAACTGAAGAGAATTCAGAAATTCTTATGCCACTGGCTTTTGCAACAATGGGAATGTGATTTCTGACTGAAAATTTGGTTTCTGTTGTGTTTCGGTGAAAATAGGTCCTGGATTTTGGAGCTATGCAATGACATTATTACATTAAGGTTGTTATTTGGAAACAGACTGATGGTGCCAGAAATATCTTGCTATCAGAAACAGTCTGACTAGTCTCTTCAGAGTTGTCTGAGCACTCTAGAAAGTCCTGACTTCCTATATGCACGAATTTGCCATAGCAGAAAGGCTAAGGACTGAGTGAAAAGAGTGACTGAACTGCCCTTTCATCACTAGAGTTGGGTCCCTCTAGGCCAAGACTGGGTCACATAGGCAGAGTCAGGGACACATTTTACAGCAGCTGTCCATGCTGTGCTTGTTTGGAAGCTAGAGGACTTCACCCTCTAGAGTTGCCAGGCTGGGACTTTTCACCAGCACTAAGTTCACTAACAGAATCAAACAAATGATAAAAGCCATTTGTTTAAAAAAAACAATGTTTCGCAGGATTCAATTACAGGCCATTACTGCTTCATTGCACTGGTTTTGACATCAATGAATTTCTAATTTACACCAGTGTAACTGAGAGGAGAATGGGGCCTTTACAGAAAATGGTTGGTTCAACAATATCAGCTTTTAGTTCTGCTTAACAGTATACAACACTTGAGAATTGTATGTGTAACTCAAACTAGATTCTGGGTGGGTCTTTATCGCTCTTCAAGTGGCTGGTTGTCAGAGTGCTGGGAACCAACAGCCGAGCTAGCACTCTCGTCATTTAAACACCATTTAATTTCCCTCAGGGACATCATCCTGTCACACATGGGGACTCAGCTGGGACCTGCCTTTACCCCTGCAGATGGAGGACCTCACGAAGGAGTCAGTGAAGGTCAGGTATCCTGGACCATGAAGGAGACCCTGCAGTGGCTGGTTGAGCAGCAAAAACAACTCTACAAACCTTTCAGCAAGGTCCAGCCCTTGGGCAGGAAAAGCAACAAAAGAGCCTATAAGACTTTATAAGGGGGCAACCGCACATACAGCAGCAGCTGCTCCAAAGGATGGTGATTCCCTCAACAGGGAATGGTAACCAGGTGCAGGGAATGGGTCTGTGTAAGATGGGCCCTGCGGATGACCCAGACACATTCGTAGGCACCTTTGAGCAGGTAGCTGTGGTACAGGCTGGGACAAAGAGACCTGGGACCTGCATCGAACATCCTATTTGACTAAGGAGGTGCAGGCAGCCTACATGGCTCTAATGAATGAGAAAAGTGAGAAACTATGAGTTGGTAAAGGCAGCCAGCCTGAATTGGGTGGGGCTATCCAATGAAAAACAAACAGAAATTTCAAACTGCGAGATGGACTGTGGGAGTCTGGCTCCGAGCTTTTGTACAGAGACTGACTGACTAGGCCACTCAGTGTGGGCTAAGGCCAGACACCCAGAGAGTGGAGGAGATTATGGATGCCCTGATCCTTGAATGGTTTCTACAGAGCCTCTCTGAGAACACCCGAGTGCGGGTCAGGTGACATCAGCCTGCCACACTGGATGCAGCTGTTAAAATGATGGAAGAATTCATAGAGGTGGGCCTCCCTAGGAACAAGGAGCACCCAGGGAAATCAGGCAGCTGAAACTTCTATCAGAAAAAAACCAGAAAGAAAAAAGGAAGAGCCCAGGCAAACTCTGGCTGGGGCTCGTGCTATTTCCTGCTACCAATGTGGACACCAGGGACATGTAAAAAGAGACTGTTCGTACATGGACTGTGACTGGGCCAAGTTCTGCAATTGGGCTGGGACACTTGGGCAGGGAAAGAAAAAGAAACAGTTGACCATGCTTGTGATGGTGGGGAGGAGGCTAAGAGACCTGGTGGACATGGCCTTGCCTGTTTGCTAGTCCAAACCTGATGAAACCTCACTGGATTATTCCAGGAGGGAGGTAAGAACTGGAATGTATCCATGGGGATAACTTAAGAAGTACTACTCGATGGCTGAGGTACCCCTGGAGATCCAAGGGAGCTTTGGGAGGAAACAGCTTGGGTAGTAGACAGGTTGCCTCACCCCATGGTACTGAGCAAAGATTGAAGCCAATACCCATTTGGGAAGCAGTAGGGTGTAAGGGGGCCCAAAATGAAGGTAGGTGCCTGCAGGCACCGCCCCCACAGCTCCTATTGGCCGTGGTTCCCGGCCAATGGGAGCTGGGAAGCAGGCGCTCTGGGTGGAGGCAGCACACAGAGATGTCTGGCCATGCTTCCACCCAGAAGCCTCCACCTAGAAGCTGCCCCTGCCCTCCCGAGCACCTGCGGCACCCCCAGGCTGCTCCCCCTCCCAAAGATGTAGTCAGGAGTCACAGACAGGTCATGGGCCGTGAATTTTTGTTTACTGCCCGTGACCTGTCTGACTTTTACTAAAAATATCTGTGACTAACACATAGCCTTAACTATGGTGCATGAATCAGTAAAGTGGTGGGAAGAGCAAATGTAAATAAACGGTACTGGAGTGTTTAACTGCTGAAGTTCTCAAAATCTGTGTAGACAGAGCAGAAGACAGGAGCGTGACACTTCCCTGTCACACTAGTCCACATAAGAGGTTAATGAGTCTGCTATAGTTGCCATTTATAGGAGGCTTAGTTCTTTAACTCAAGCCGTAGAGGCTATACATTTGGAGTTTGATGGCCCAGGGTCAAATCTTGCTGCCAGCTATCTGGAGTGTTTGTGTGCCCTAGGCCAGCAGTACAGCCTAGTGGCGATATTCCAGACTATACTGGTGAGAGTCAAGGGCCGCTTTGCCTAGTGGCTACAGTTTGAGGGGGGAGGTAAGAGGAAGCAGGGGTAGGGGAACCCAGGCCCACCCTGCTCCACCGGTTCTGACCCAGGACCTTTCAAAACAATAGTCCATACATGTGACTTAGGGATTGGACCCTTACTCCAGTTCCCTGTGTCACTTCCTACCCCAATTTCTGTTCCTCCATCAGCACCACAGGTCTGCTTTTGGGATCCCTCTTATAGTCCTCTCAGGTCAATCTCTGGAGCACCTTCCCTTGCCGGTCATGACTCGTCACTCTCTGTCCCTGCAGCTGAAGGGTCTGCTGTGGCTCAGCCATGAGGCCCAGTGCCAGCTGCTTGGAGCCCTGTAGGCTTCTCTGCAGGAGGATGCTGCACCCAGACTGAACTGAGCTGCTTCCTTTTGAATGCTCCCTCCACTGGGAGCATGTCCAGCGGGAGGGTGGAGGGGGGGTGACTTCCTGCATCCAGGGCAGCTCCTTAATTCTTGCCCAGTGTGGGGTTGATACACCCCCATCACCCAGCCCAAATGGGGCTGGTTACCCACACTCACTCAAAAAAGAAACCGAGGAAAGTTTGGTCAGAGAATGTGGGTAATGACAGCCCAAGCAGGACTTATTCAAAATTACAGCAGCATCTGTCCAACTATTAGTCACCAATATTTTATTTTTGCTCAGAAATTCTCCATCATCCAAAAGATACTTACTCCCTAATGAAAATGAAAAGAAAGTAATGAACACAGTGCACTGACATTTGTTTTACACCCCATCCTCCTGCATCCCCTACCTAAAAAAAAAATCCAGAGAAAAAGAGGGAATATGATTCTATGCAGACAATTAAAGGGATATTAATTGAACTTCAATCCCACAGATGGAAAAAGAGAGAGAGAGAGAGAGGGAAATTCATTAATGGAAATACATCATAGTCTTCATTCTCAACAAATCCAGTTAAATTTGCCAAGACACCCACCTGCCAATCATTCCAGATCCTATTCACCCTATCCATATTTCAGCGGCACTTCACTCTCTTACCATTCAGCACCAGCCACACACCACAGAGTACGCATGCATTGTTTGTTGCATGCTCCCCCCCGCCCTAGCTCCTTTTAATCAGTTGCTACAAGACACATTTGTCTCATTCACACTCATGCCAGAGATGCCTGGCAAACTGAGCAACTTTCTTGTGCATTGTAGTCAACAGCTTTCAAGGAAAGAAGTATGATGCTAAAATTATGGCTATATTTATATAGGACACCAAGAGTTATTTTGTTCAGGCACAGAGCAAGCATATTTAGGGCAAGTATAGTGCTTCTAGAGGGCGTATGAGCACAAGAAAATGAAGAGGTTTTATTGTTATTTGAAGAGGGCCTGCAGGCCCAAACAGAAATCCAAGCACCATGGCGCTAGGCACTCAGACACATAGTAAGAGACAATCCCTGCCCCAAAGAGCTCAGAATATAAACAGACAAGGCAGATGACAAGAAGTCGGAGGAGAATCAGAGGCACAGAAAGGTGAAGCGACTTGCTCAAGGCCACACAGGTCACATGGCCAAACCAGGCCACGTCTTTCAACTCCCAGTCTTGTACCCTATGCACTGAGCCAGTGGCTCTCAGCCTGTGGGTTGAGACTACCTTACCTTTTTGCTCTTTTTCTTACCCATTTGCATTAAAGTTATGAATAATGTTTCCAGTGCTTACAGTTGGGGAGATAACCTTGAAAACGTGAACCAATCATAAACCGATGCAGTGGAACCTACTTCAGTCAGCAGAATCTCTTGAAGGGAAGTTAATTAGATTATTGTGCATGCTTCTTGCACTGTTCTGTGGAGCCTGGCACCCAGGGAGTCACAACTACTCTCCCTTTCTTCCCCTCTCTTCATTGATTCATTGGCTGCAGACTCATTTTCCTCTCTTGTGGATTCAGACCAAAACCACATACACCAGAATGCTCAGCAGCTATGGCAGTGCTTCAGGGGAGTTACTGCAGAAGGTGACAATAAACTCTGCAGCATGTATATGGCTATTAAAAGGAGGGTGGCACTGAAATATTTGGAAACCAAGCATCCATCTTTTCTTTGCAAACGAAACCTAGTGAACTCTTCAAGCAAAAAGCATATGGGTTTACAAAATGAGAAGACTGGTATTTAGGATCCATTGCTGCCAGCCAAGCCCAATAAATTCCTGTCTCTAGTGATGCAGTCAGCTGGCTAATTTATGTGGATGCAGATGTTTTGCAATAGTTGTTGGGAAGAATTCAGGAGACCTAGTACTTAATATGCAACTGGATGATACTAAAGAAGTGTCTGCTTTTGGCCAACTTTTAACATTTGTCCAGTATGAGGGGGAAGGCTCTATAGATGAGATCTTCCTGTTTTACTCTCCACTGACAGGACATGCTACATTGTGGACAAAAATCTCTGAAGCTTTCCAACAATCAGTTGTTTCAGCTGGGTTGGACTGCCAGCAGTGTAGTGGTATTTGCACTGAGGGTGGTGCCTGAGCTAGGACAGGAAAACCCAGGAGCCTTGTGACTAGATTCCAGTCTGTTGCATCCACTGCCATTTGAGTGCATAGCACAATTCACTGGGAATAAAAAAAAGAGACTTTCTGATGCTGTGAAAATTGTTTCCCGCCCCCACTTCCCCTGCAGCATAGGGCACAGGTCACTTGCAGGTTTAAACTAGTGTAAGTGGATGATTCCCTGTAACTTGAAATCTTTAAATTAAGATTTGAGGACTTCAGCCAGAGGTTATGGGTCTATTGCTCAGCGATGTGCAGGTCAGACTAGATGGTCATGATGGTCCCTTGTGGCCTTAAAATCTATGAGTCTATGCAAGCAGAAGACATCAACAATTTGGTCAACTTAATATACGCTCTCTACACCCATGCACATCACACATGATTTGAGAGCTTATGATGTCTACTTAAGATAAGATATGATGTGGAGCAGTCAAGGGATGCTGTTACCATAGAAATAGGGATGAACAATGAACCATAAACAAGTTAAAATGACCACTTTGAAATATTTGCATTTGTTTCCATAAGTTTAATGATTCTATGTATTGTTCAAAGACATACAACTGGATTTCTTTGTGATCTGAATGCACCACCACAACAGTCTAAAGGTAAAACAAAAATGAATAATAAATTTGTACAGGTATCATAGACATGTAATAGCACTGGTGACATTTCTAGTCAACATCACTATCATCATCTTGTTCACCCTTACGATCTCTGTTGAGATTGCATGGGTTACTACAGTTTTCATTGCCCTGGCACGTATGCAGTTCTGAGCAGGGAAGGTTGTTCCAACTACTGACACACTTGATTGTGCAATGACCCCTATTGATGTAGGCACAATGAGGTCTTACAGAAGCTCAGATGCCATTGGGCCCTTGCATATAGACAGTTATTCATCATCCATGTTTCCATCCATGTTGCAATTTTGATCTAATATCTGGTTTACCAATGCGCAAACAGATCCAAATCTTTGTTTGCCAAGATACTCTTTTGACTTTCCTCACGTAGTGGGAGTTTAGCCAGTGATTTGACCTTTTTGATGGATCTATTGAGGCACAAGCAATTCTGGTCTCTCCAGTTCTTTCTCCCTCTAGTCATAAAGTACCACTACCAACTTCCTTGCCACAGAAATTGCAGCTTGTCTGACACTATCTTCCAATGTGGCAAGATCTCTGAAGCAGTAAGTTCATTTAATTTTGACAATATTAAACACAGACTTTTTCCAATATCAAATAGGGGTGACAGAGTCACATTCTGTTAATGCATGTAGAGCAGGAAGTATGTTGCAGAAATCAGGAGAGAGTGCATCACAAATTGCATCTACAGGTATGAAGAGATGCTTGTCAGTTGTGCTCGTAATGGTGCCTATTTGAAATCACGTTATCCATGTGTTATATTTTTTAGAAAGTACTGAACAGCAAGGACCAAAACGTCTGTATCTGATGACCAAATTACCATGGCTCCTTTGACAAAAAGAGACCCCAAAGCCATAATAGCACATATAGCATGCAGAGACACCGTCTCTGCTTCCTCTTGAGTACTTTCCAACTCTTGTGTTTCTTCAACACCTCTGTTGATGATGGACTTTTTTACTTCACCAGTGGAAAATCCTCCAGCAAGGAGGAGTGTTTGTGTTGGGTGTGCTCCAACTTTCTCAGGTGCATTTTGAACCACATAGTCGCAGAGAAATTTTACAAGCGACTGCTTGTTGGATACCATGTTTAGAAACTTTTACAATGGAGGCACAGGGTATCCACCATTCACCTGATATTTCTTGCATCCAACCTTAGATCCTGTCCGGTGCTGGCTTTCTGCAAATTTCACAGAGTTACAGTTGTCTCATCTGTCAAAGACTTAGATTACAGAATTAACTTTTTCAACTCCTTTTAGGGCCTTGCCTCAAGTACACAGCAGCCAATTCATCAAATGTGTGGAATTTGTCTCCAGCGGTCATTTGTATGACAGCCATGGCATTGCTGATGTACATTGTAGTTTCTCTGCTACATGCTCTTAACTCATGGATTCTTTCAATGGTGTGATAATACTGGGACTGTTCAATACTATGCATTCTGCAATTGAGATGTACATTCTTTGAATGTCTTCTGAAGGATGATACTCACTGCTGCCTGAATATATGCCTCTATCTGTCAACCAAAGGACAAACTCCTGCACCAACTGGGGCACATAAGTAGCTGACTTCTGTAAACTACAATCACCTGGCTTTGGATAATATTCTGAGGCTTTCATTTTGGCTATTTCAGACCGAAGGATTGAAGTGGTATTATACAAAACCACTTGTTCATTTGAAAGCTGTTTATCAGGCTCACTCACCAGAAGAATAACCACAAAACATTTGGATGATTTAAGTTCCTGCTTCAGATTACTAGCAGCTTGGATAGCAGTGGCTAATGTTATTGTGCTGCTGTTCATGGAAAGAAAGTGCAGAACTACAGAGTTTTCTAATCTTGCCTGTAATTTGCTACTGGAATAGTTTCTACATCTGAGGCAAGGTGAGCTTTATACCTTTGTAGCAGCAGGAACAGGAGGAGAAGAGCCTCTTGTACACAAGATCACTGTCTCTCTTTTCAATCAGCTGATCAAATGAAATGTCATAAGGTGACTTGTTGCAACGTAACTAGATGGTTTTGCTTTAAGATTCATTTTACTCAAGGAAAGTTGAGAGATAAATTGCATCCTTAGCAATCAAGTCTTCCACGGATATGCTGCACAACATGTCATCATCTCCTCTTTGAAGTCCTGCCTCCCTTGTATGGTTGTTCTCTCAAACATTTCTATTTTATGAAGTTTCTTGTCCTTCTTGTGTGCTTTTCCTCAAGAAAACAATTCAATAGGACCAGTTGCTGGAGGACGTGCTTGCTAATGGAGTCAGAGTCTGTTTTCTTTCCTGGGTTCAACACAACTCTTGACGTGTAACTTTGACTTGCCTGTGTAGTTCTGAAGGCAACCCCTGTGTTAGGGTATTAGCAGCACATCATCAAAACTAGGAAACTCACGCAGTAGCCATCAATACAACTCATCTCTCTTGGGTTCTGCTGCCAGGATCACAGAATTCTGTCCAGCATTGGTGGCTTTGACAGTTTTGCATTCTTCTGATTTTCTTCACAAAGAACACATTTTTCAAAGTTTATTGAGTGTCTTTTCTACTGGATGCAAGCTTTAAGGGGCTTGTATCCTCTATGTCTTCATATACTGTCACTTCCTTGTAGAGGTAAAATTTCCAAAGTATGTTGTTAGCATTCCCATCCCCACTGCCATCACTTTTCATTTTGTACAAATATGCAGACTTATGCTAAATGTGATATAAATTAGATCTATATGTTAGTATCAAAACTGCCATTTTTGTTTAGTGAGCACTTTGACTGAAGCCCAATATGAATGAAGCTCTGTATTTCATTGTTAACACTAACACTGCCCTGTGCATAAGTGTCACTTAATTAAAAAGCTAGGTTCTAGAATATTTCAAAGACTAGTACTGCATAAATAGGCAATTACAATCTTCTAACCAAGCAGACTAGATGCTACAGAGAAGGTTCAGAGAAGGGCAACTAAAATTATTAGGGGTTTGGAACGGAACCCATATGAGGAGAGATTAAAAGAGGCTAGGACTTTTCAGCTTGGAAAAGAGAAGACTAAGGGGGGATATGACAGAGGTATTTAAAATCATGAGTGATGTGGAGAAAGTGAATAAGGAAAAGTTATTTACCTGTTCCCATAATATAAGAACTAGGGGCCACCAAATGAAATTAATGGGTAGCAGGTTTAAAACAAATAAAAGGAAGTTCTTCTTCACAAAGCGCACAGTCAACTTGTGGAACTCCTTACCTGAGGAGGTTGTGAAGGCTAGGACTATAACAGGATTTAAAAGAGAACTGGATAAATTCATGGAGGTTAAGTCCATTAATGGCTATTAGCCAGGATGGGTAAGGAATGGTGTCTCTAGCCACTGTTTTTCAGAGGATGGTGATGGATGGCAGGAGAGAGATCACTACCTGTTAGGTTCACTCCCTCTGGGGCACCTGGCATTGGCCACTGTCAGCAGATAGGATACTGGGCTGGATGGACCTTTGCTCTGACCCAGTACGGCCATTCTTATGTTCTTATGTTTTACACTGTATATACAGAAGCTTACAAATGGAGAAGAATTGGATTAGGAATTTAGAAACATTTATATCTACCCACTATGCAGTACAAACTATGGGCATGCAATCTACTGCTAATAGTGCACAATCTTTAGCGTGAGACTGATCTGGCCAGCAAATAGTTTGACAATTAAGAATATACGATGTGAAAACATTTCCTGTTAGTATATAGCAAAATATTGTTATTTGCCATATTTATCACATGCTAACCAGCTTCATCATTCTGAAAAAAAAATACTTGTCCATGTAAACCAATAAAAATTTGTTAATACATTATTGTTTGGTAGCTGTGACCAATAAACACCACATTAAGTATTGAAATTAACAAACAGCAAACACCGTAGTCACGGTCCTGGTGCAGTGTTTCTGGAACTGTGCAAAAAAAATCATATTTATTTTGGGTACCTTTGTTTCACCTCACCTATGGGCTTACAGGCCCACTTGAAAGCTCCACATCATACCTGATCTAAACACATGTAAAATATGCTTTCAAATGATATATGATGTGGATTTGTGCAGGGTGAGTAAATTAAACTCCAAAAAATATGGCCCAATGCACACACCTCATCACTGCTTGATGTGAAGAATTGGGCACTCAGTATCGGCAGCTTCTCTTACTCTCCTGAGTTCATTGACTTTCACATAGTAAAGTTTTGCTTGTTTGAGCTCAAAGAAGACAAATATTTCCTCACCGAATATGGGTTTTCCCTTGCTGAATATCTCCCTGACCAGCATTGGCTTGCTCTGAATGCTTCTCTCTAAGTCTTAGAGCCTAAGGGATGAGATCTCAAACTGGGGGTTGTGATTCCCAGGAGGGTCACAAACAGTTGTCAGTGAGTTTCAGCCACCCTGTCCTTGCTGTATGTGAGAGGGTCCCCAGCAAGAGAGGCAGATGGTGCCAAGGCAGTCACAGTATGGAAAAAGGGATTCGGGGGCGGGAGAGGGTGGGTCCAGGTTTGAGAACTATTGCAGTAAAACCACACTGCCTCTCTTGGCTCATTTCCTAACCAGCAAGCTGAGACAATGAAGCCATCAACCCAGAAATCTGTAACTGCTAACTGGTACAGCTACCGCAGTCCCAGCCATCTCTACCTGCTAAACACTGTGACATCACAGCGACTCAAACTTTAATAACCATCTCAGCATTACAGAGACAAGAACCTCAGAGGGCCTCTGCCTTGATGTTGTTACCATAGAAGTTCTTAACCACCAACCTCACAAAGGTCTGTGCTTTATATCAGTCACTTTGGGGAGAGCATTACACTGGGCTTGAGGGACTCAGGGAGCAGAATCTGAAGTCCAAGCTGCAGGAGGAGCTGTTGTCTGGCTGGAGAATTTATGAGGTTCCCAGGTACTTCCAGTAAGAGGAGCAACACTAGCACCTGATGGGAGAGGGATGGTCCAAGCTCAGCTTCTTCAATATGTCTCCTTTCTTCTACAAGGTGTCCCCTGCTGGCCTCCTTTCTCCTCCAGGAGAAGCAACAAGGAAAAAAGAGAAAGAGGATGCTACCTCCAGCTCTCCCACCCTCCCTCTAATTTAGAGCAAAGAGACCCTACTAAAAATTTCCTCTGCCCAAGACAGGATCCAGAGGAAACACAACAGCCCAGTTGGCTCCTTCTCTCCTCCTGGCATTTCATCAATGGAGGTGGGGACGGAGAGAGCAGTTGTGAGCATGTGTTGTTCCCTTACCCATCCTCCCTCCAGCACACACGCGCTTACTTTTGTTTGGCTTCTTTTGATGCCTTCTTGGAGACATGGGCTCCTCTAGGCTACATTTAGCCAGTGGTCTCTACTCCTTTCCAGATGCATTGTCACATGAGATGATGCAATAGTATGCCACCACAAAACATCAACACCCACGATGGCACATAGCCATACTTTCTATTTTGATCTACTTTCACCACTGATTTCTGATCATTAAATTCCATCCTCAAGGGGGGCAAACAATCAAACAAGCATGCCCCTCCCCCTGTATTTCAGAAGAATCTTCCTCTTGCTTCACAAATATAAGCATCCCTCTTCCTTGCAGGTTAAAAAGCATTATGATTCAGCTATGATATGTACCACAGCACAGATGGCAACTGAGGAGAGTTATTTTGACAGTTGATTTAAAATTTAATTTATACTCTTCATTTTCTGGAAGAAAGTATTTTCCAAATCCCCTGTCATCCTTTTTATTTTAAAAGTGTACACACTTCACTACTTCACAGACTTCCTTCTTTCCTCTTTTTTCTTGGGCCACACTCAACATTGTTCCCTTGGCATAGTGTAAACACTACTGCCATGGAGGAAGGCAATGCTTATAATGAATGATGCATTTAACTTTAAAGGATTTCTCTTGTTTGTCTTAACTTTAAAACATTTTTATGACAATTTAAAAAACAACTTTCTGTTCTTTTTAGTACTGCAGTGGGTTTGTTTAGCCTTTTAATATTTTGTTTTGCTTTTAGACTGTGCAGTTTGTGATGTTTAAATTATCACTGTTTGTTTATTATTGATCTATCAAACACCAACACCGTGCTCATGTATCTTGTCAAAGGAGTGGTTTAAAAATTAAATTGTCATTATTATTATAGTTAATAGCTCCAACAACAAATTTAATCAATTTAAGGGCCAAGCTGAGTAAAAATTTTGTTTAGTTCAGGTACTGTGGGAGGCTGCATAAGACACTCATCAATTTTAGCAGCATACTTCATTGCTCTGCTCTGCTCTTGCATTTTGTCCTCTTCAGCTTGGTTTTTTGCTACTGGCAGAGGGTGCCACGTCAGAGAGAGCTGCTAAATATGGGTGAGATTTTTATTGAACCTCAATTTTTTTCTTTTTATTCACCATTTTAATAGTACTGCTGGCAGCACAGGGTGAAATAAAAAGTTTCCATGTAACAATTAAGGGGCTGATCCAAATCCCTTGACATGAATGAAAGGGTTCCCACGGTCTCCAAAGGGCTTCTGTGGTCTGGCTCTAGTCCAGTCAAATGGATTTTAAATGGGTGCCCAACAGTGAAAAAGATGTATAAAAATGTTACTGTAGCTATAAATCCAAGAGGATGCTCACACTTTTTATACACAGCAAACAATCCTTTTCGTTCAATTTATGGTAGGTTTTTATTTTAAATCCGTACCAAACGCTAAAATGTATCAGATCATTTTGATTTGCAGACTAAGGAGAGGAGTGGGGTAACAGTGAGCCCTTTAAGGCAGGTGTAGTGGCCCAGAACAGCAGGCCTATGGTCCAGCGCTACTCTGTTCCAACAGCAACACATCTGTAGTCTGAAGGAACACCTGGCTGTTGGAAACTGGCACACAAAGCATAGTGAGAAAAGTGCTTGGTGAAAGGGGGATCTGAAGGGAATAGGACCTGCTGATGGGGTAGAGACTAGAAGGGGCCCAGGAATGAACCCAAGAATGGCTCTGGAAGAAGCAAGGGAAAGAGCCAAGGAAGAGGCCTAACGAGACCACCAGATGACTTGGGGAACATATCCTGAGGAGTAGTTGTCATTTGACCCAAGAACTAGATAGACTTGTCCCAAGAGGAAGGAAGTGGCCTGAGGGGTGGACGAGGAGACTTTGAGATTTGTACCAGATGCCTGCTCCATCACTCATGGCCCAAAGCTGGAGCCACTGGGCAGAGAAGGGTGAGCATTGCCCTTTATCTGAGGGGTGATGCAGGAGTACCTCAGAGAGGTAAGGAGAGTTGCAAACCTGGGTTTGTTTGGATTTTTTTGTTAATTTGGATTTTGGTTCCCCTGGAAGACGCAGAGTTCTAGTGTAGCTGGAGAGCTAAGCCAACCAAGAGAAAGTGCCTATGGCTGCCTTCACACTGCAAGAAAGGACGGCCCATCTACAGCAGTATATATCTGGGGTCTGATCCTACTCTCATCCAAGTCTATGAGAGTTCTGAATTAACTTTAAGAGGAACTGTACTGGGCTATTGATCAGCAGTGCCTTGTTTGCCAAGATAAGCCAGGTTTAGGGGAGTTCACAGTAGCAGCTGAAGAGGTCTCAGACAGTTCAACCCCATTAAATGACTCTCTCTTCTCCCCTGTCTTTTCCTTGCAGTGTGTGATGGCGACATGTGAGAGACATTCAGCAGAGATTACATCTTTCTGATTTTCCGCATTGAGCCTTGGAGGTAGCCTGCCCTCAGAGCTGCCCTTGAAGTGTGAACCTAGTAATGTTGCCAGTATACAGTGCTCATTTTCAAACACGATGCTTATTTTGGGAGCACTTGAGAGATTTACAGCCATATCCTCCGTCAGCACAACAGGCCTGTCAGCTTTTCTCTTCAAATTCTCTCCAGGTCACCCAGGAAAAAGTGTAGAAACTTAATCTGAGGAAGGTTTTGACTGATGGTTGGACTGACTGCGCTAATGTTCAGGGCAGTGGCCTGAACTGGCTCTGGCAAACTGACCAGACTTTCAAAGCAGACTGCAGCTATACAGCAAAGCATTCTGCCTGCTGTGCCTGGTAACGTTCACATTCGCCTTTCCCAGTTTTTCTGCACCCTGAGCCACTCTGGTGCTGAGTAGATTCCTAGCATGCAGGTCCCACTGTAAGCACTCGTTATACCACTGTGCTGCTCCTGTTCTGAAGGGCCAAAAAAGTAAATAAATGGTCATTGCAGCCTGATTCCCAGGCAAGAGGAGGCAGATTGACAGAATCAGATGGCATGGAAAATGTGCAGTCTGCTAATAGCTGATGTCTTTAACAGCTCTGGCCTTGTTGGCGCTATCAGCAGACACAAGAAACCGGTGGCACAACTTCTACTCAGCTCTCAGTAGGAATGGCTATAATTTCAGAGATTTTCCTGTAGAAGGAAATATATAGATCAGCAGCCCAAAATCCAAATAGGAACTGAGGAGGCAGTTTTTCCATTTTCTAAACCTGAATTTATCTAGCTGAAAACTCTGCTGTGAAACTGATTCACCCTTGTGAAAGAATTTCAGTCAGGAGGTCTTGTGCCATCCCCAATACCCTGGCTTACATATAAAGGTGCCTTGAAATTTCCTGCTTGCTCCCCCAACCTCTCTCCAAAAAAGCACTCCCCAGAAGTGCCTGTCCTGAGCCTCTCAGGAATTTTCAGGATCTCTTGGCACAAGATGGAAACTCGGATTGCAAAGTAGTCCAAGGTATCAATAAAAACCACACAGGATTGGGCTCCTGGTTTAAACCTGCCCCATGGCTGACGTTAATTTCCATCTGCTTCTTAGCCACTGCCAGATAAATGCTGCAGGGGATTTGGGGGCCTCCAATGACAAGATAGGACTCATTCCATCATTGAACAAAGTACCCAATGGGAGTTTTTTGTTTAGTTTCCTTAGGCTGAGACTTACAAGGTTTAGCATGCCTCACCCATGGCCCAGCTTGCCCTGTGCCAAGCCATGCTCAGAGGGGGCCCTCTGGAGGCAGAGCTCCCCATGCCTGAGCAGAAGTGCTGGCAGTCAGTCAACAGCACAGCCTGCTCCTCAGTGGGATCAGGAGTCTGCCAGTGCTCACATTCAAGAAGTGGGCTGGGCCTGGGAGGGGCTGTGCCAAGGGAACAGCCATGCTATGTACATAGTCCCCTACCCCTTTTTGGAACTCTCCTCTGTACAGTGGGACCTACCCATTAAACAGGAGTTTCTGAAGCAGTGTCTGGAAGTATGCTCAGCATGGCTTCTTTGGAGCAGTTCTCATAGCGAACACAAGAGAGAGCCAGGGTGCCCTGGAACCAGTAGAGAGACACATGGCCTCAGCAAGGATCTGCAAGTTCTGGAGACCAAACCCCTGCCTGTTCCATGAGTGGGAACTCTGCTCCCTCCAGGGAACCTCCAAGAGTTTCTCATGCCTGTGCCCTTTCTGTGAGTTTTCCCACCCGGGGGTGGACATGGGCATGAGGTGGGGGGTGATCTTGCTGCTAGTTTTTTAGCCAGGCTGAGTGTGGCTTTACTGGCAACAATCGGTCCAGGAACCAGTTAGTATTTATTCATATTTATATCATGACTAACTGCAAAACAAATGTGAATGTTACTCTCCATGACCAGCTCTACTAGGAGAAAGGAAACTTTGTATGAGTCACCACTGCAATTGGCCATGGAACACCTGTAAAATATGATCCGTTTCCTGTATTCGGTGAGCAAGGGATAATTTCTCCACAAATTGGGAAATGACTTTATGACTGAGAAGTAGTCATGGGCATGCAGCGTATGTTGCATGCAGTTTGATTTCTGGTTCACTTAGCTTTGGTAATGTGAATCCAGCTGACTTAGGGATTGCTTGGAGCCCTTTATATCGCTAACATGGGCAGCACTGAATAACCAGCACAGCCTTTTTGGAAATGAAGGTCTGACTTGGAACAATGCCGTGAGTCACCCTGGGCATGAGTGTATTTAAAAGGGTTGTGGGCAACAAGTGCAAAACAGAGCTGTAGATCATTCAGAATGTAATTGGCAAGGTGCTGACACACTGGGATCCTAATGAGGAAATTATGGTATTTCTCTGCCATGCTTTTCCTGTAGGGTCCCTTGACGTGATGCACTGCATTTCCTTAGGAATGCAATGTTTCTGCACACTGCTCTTCCTGGCAGCATGATGGGCAAGGCTCACAGGCTTGATTAATTAAAATAGAGACCACTTGTTTATCCGTTTACTTACAAGGCATCCACAGACACTGAGCCTGAAACTCCCCTCACACTAACGCCACTTTATGCTGTGCTGGCAATCTGATGTGGGGATAGCTGGTAAGGGAATGTGTCACTTAGTCCTTTCATATCATCTTCCCCATCAATCTTCAACCACCATTGCCCAGACATATCTCTAATGTCGATGCCTCTTGAGCAACCATCTTAGCAGCAGTAGAAGTACACCCTTACATTACTTCAGCCCCTACAAGCCCCAGTCATGGACCAGTACCCCATTGTGCTAGGCACTGCACTGATAAGCTGAACCGTGCGCTTCTGTCTCAGGTCTTTGCACTACACTTGCATGTGTTCGTGTTTTCTGAACTTGTTGAACATCCACCTGGCGATGAATAGATGAACGTATAGGCTAGGCCAGTGTGGAGTTAACCAGCAAGGTCAGTGTTAAAAGGCAATCCATGCTGCAGCTTTGCTGTGGGCATGTGTGCATCTGTGCTTAGGGCTCACAGATTGAATTGGACTAAAAGCTCAAACTAAATCTATCCGTGCAGTTCTAGAACAGACACAGCACAAGCTTCCCTCTCCAATGTGCCTCAACCTTCACTGGGCCGTGGGCCGGCTCCTCCCTTCAGCGACAAGGAAGATCAGGCTCCTGGTCAGGTACCACAGTGCCAGCTGCAGGTAGCGTAAGAACCTGAACAAAATGGAAAGGAATGCCTGCTCAGCCCTTCATCTATCAGCGGAGAGGACCAACAGGGATATCAATTATTGCCTCACTTCTGCACATCCAGGCTTCCCTCAACAGCAAGGAGCCCCACTCGCCTCTCCTGCAGATGCATCTGGAAATGGAAAAAGGAATTAAAAACACACAAACCAATGGGTCAGGCTGCTGTGATTTTCTGCCTCAGTGGGGTTACTCCCAACTTACACCAGTGTAAATTGAGTTCTAACTCAGCTGCACATTTTTTCTTTTTTAAAAGGAGGCAGGGAAGAACCCTTCTTTGCTTGCTTAATTAGCCTCTTATCTATCACACTATCTTCCTCTTCAACCTCTATTCTCATTCATGCAGATTTATAGTGGCTAGCAAATCGGCAACACCTGCACATCCTGTAGCTGCAGCATCGTACTGCTAATGGATTTAGAATAAATGGGGGACTTTTTCTCCCCCCTCATTAAATCAAATTGAAACTGGTTTCTGACACGGCAGCTGGACAAGCTGCAATGTCTTGAACTAACACCCACCCCCTGATGACTGAATCATTCTCTCCCCCTTCCTTCTCCACCCCTCTTTTGTTTTTCAAACTAGGTGCAGTCAGCAGAGCACACTTCCTGGGAAGTCATGATGGCTACTTCATCATCTTTTATTTTTGTAAGTCACATACCCCTGAACAGTGAACTGTTCCAAATTTGCAGGCGTGTGTGGAGATGGATGAGTTACAGATTCCATGTGCGTGGACAACAGATGTGGGGAAGGACCTTGATGTGGTCCTGCAGCTCAGGTTTGAGAAATGTGCTCATGCATTCCCCAGAGCGAGGGGGGCTGCTTCTGCCATGGCTCTGTTTCACTGCTGTCAGAGTTGGGCTTGTTTGTTTTAACATTGTTAACTTTTAGAGAAGTGAAGTTCAGATCCAAACTTTCCCAGAGCAAACACAGGGGCCTGGTTGGATCCATTATATATAGAGAGGCTAGGTACATTTTTCAAAAATGCCTGAATCAATGGGATTTAGGGCCAGATTTTCAATGGTACTGTATTTAGGTGCCTAAAAATACAGATGCTTTTAAAAATCCCACTGAGCCCACTCTCTGCATCTTTAGACCCCTAAATACCTTTGAAAATCTGGTCCTAAGTGCCTAGGTCACTTTTGAAAATGACATTTAAGAGACTAAGTTACTTTTGCTGCAACACTTGAATCGTACCCTGTATTTTCTCAGTTTGGGTCAGAGGGTGAAGTAGCTGCTGGGCTTGGGATGGCTCATTAGAAAGAAAGCGAGCTGGGAGGTTGGGATCTGACCTTTCTCAATAGGTGGGAGTGTTCAGATTCATGCTTGCTTTTGGTTCAGACCTGAGTTGTTTCTTTCCTGTTGGGTGCTGTTACATGTTCTTTTTCTATATGTGAATTTGTTTTTCAAGCCGCAAGCGCCTCAGGGTGAGGTTAGTCTGAATTTCTTTACTGCAACCCATATCTCAACACACGGAGACCCAAACATGGGGAAAGACACTCCTATATGAGGGACACAAGTACAACAACTGCATAAGAGGATTAGAAGAAGCTGGGATTCCCATCTCTAATCTACAGTATTTCTGACTTTCCCGACACACAGTTTACCAATAGCTGAATGTTTTTTTGATATGGAACAAGGTGTCAGGGACTATACTCAGAGCCTAGATTTCTACATATAATCAAACAAGGGAAAACATACTTTACAGAACAAGAATATTTTTATCTTAGGTCTGATAAAAAGAAAAAAGAAAAGAAGAAAAAAAAGAAAGTGAACCCAGTTTACACACGTGTATAGGAAGATAATCTCAATTCCAGGAGAAGAAACAACACAAAAACCTAAAAAAAAAGAAAAAGCAAGGTAAAATACTAGAATTATAGAACACTGTGAGGCACCACGGAGAAAGCGATAGAACTACAGTAGAGAGCAAGGCCCAGACTGTGTGCTAAGGGCACTACTCGGGGTATACGTCAGCACTCAGTTTGGCCTAATATTTCCATGGAGAACTATCAAACGGACATAGTATCTGTGTCCTTCCAGCACAGAGAGAAACAGCAAACCAGCGCACTAGGGGGAAAGTCCTGCCCATACGCTGCACCCGTAGAAGGCCTTGGATGGGAACAGGCCTTCAGGGGCCTATACTGGGGGATCTGTACCTGCTGCACCAAACCTCCCTTGGAGCTCTGTAGGGGCTCCCAGCTTCTGGCTGTGAGAGGATTTGGGATAAAGCCAGCAGATTCACTATTATGTAGCCTTCCTGCATAACAAGAGCTGCATATGCAGTAATGCAGTTGTCAGGCTTCACTAGTGGCCACAAATCAGGTAGGTTTCTGCTCCCCACTTGGGGAAGAGGATTTGGTAGTGTTATTTGTGGCAACCTAATGCCACTGTGCAGACAGGACACTGCAGGGGAATTGAGGGAGAAACACAAAAGCTCTAGGCAAGGAGGAAGCAAGTCATTCAGTTACTCACCTTTGCCTTGGTGGCCCGAGTCTATGCATTGACAGATTCCACCCAGAGCCAGGGGACCCTCATGCCCCACTCAGGGTTGGGGGGTGCAGTCCCTCGGGCTTCATTTTTAGAGGGATCAAGGACTTGCCCCTAAAATTCAAGAGCTTTTTATGTTAAAGAGACAGACTCCTGAGGATCCATCTTCAGTCTGTGGTATTTCAAACAGTCCCATCACCATCATCTCTTGGTACCAACCCAGCATTATAATAACTGGTCACCAAAAAGTTATAGAAAAGGCACTCAGTCCATAAGAAGCTGCAGGTATTTATCAATGTGAGAACGTTTTATGTATGAAGAGACTTAAACTTAACTAAGCCCTCTCAATTTCTGGAGTGGTATCGTGTTTCCAGGCTATAACAGCAACAATTTTTACTGCTCACTTAGTCAGCAATTCTGTCTATAATTTAAGGTAACAACCATAAGGAAACCCAAGGGTTTGTGTGAAATGGAGTTAAATTTAGGTCTGAAAAGAGGGACAGCTGAGAAGCATGCGGTAGCTCTGGAGAGGTGGCAAGGTCTGCTGATTAGGACAAGGGAGTGGAGTCAGGAGAGCTAGATGCTATTTCTAGCTTCGCCATAGGTTTCCTCTGGGGCCTTGAGTAAATGGCATACCTTCTCTCTGCTTCTGTTTCCCTGTCTTTACAATGGGATGAATAATACTGAATGAGCTTTGTACAATGTGTTGAGATCCTTGGATGAAAGATGATACACAAGTGCAAAGTATTATCAATGAGCACCCACAGTACTAGACCTGCCCGAATCATCTGGCCGGCTAGATGGTTATATTTATTTTTCTTAACATGAGAAATATTTAAAGCTTGTTAAGCTTATTAACACTGTTTGGCACTTCACAAGCTGTTGCGTGGCTTACAACACACTGGAGTTTAGCTCTGCTTCCTACCAATGGAGTTACGCTCATGTTCTTGGTGTTCACAATGGCCAATGATAGAGAGTACTAGTATTGAGTGGCTGGTTTGCTTAGCACTGTATGCTCGGTATGCCGTTAATCTGAAAGGAGATGTTAGCAGCTGAAGTTATAAAACAGATGTAAATTGCTATTGTCACATGCTTATAAGAGTCTCAGATATTAATGCGGGGCTGAAATTTTCTATTTTTAGTTGGTCAAAATATGAATTCTTCAGAAAGTTAAAGCAAAATCCCTTCCGACTGCTGAGTGATGTGAAGGAAATAAATACACGCTCCCACTCTGGCATCAATGTTCTAATATTTTTGTAATTCAGTAAGGAGGACTGTGTGTTTACAACCAGATCTGAAAACCATTTAGTTGATAGTAATAAAGCTACAATCCACAGTAAAGTCATTTCTGCACATGCTCAGAAAGCATATGCTGAGGGTTTTTTTTTTTTTTTCAGCATTAGAATTCCAGCTGAGCCCTGCCCCCTTTGATGTCATCACACCATTCTCCTCAACTGGCCTGCAAGGTCTAAGGGAAAGCTCTTGGGCTGCTGGTGAGCTCTAAGTGAGAAAACACTATCAATGTCATGTTGAAATACATACGGCCAATTCCTCCAAAAATCCCTAAGCAAACAAAACAACCTCTACCCCCACCCCAAAACCTTCTTAACTCACTATCTAAATATCAAGGACAAGAGAATTGTGGCCTCCAGAATTGTAGGGATTCTGCAGTGTTTTTGTTGTGCTGAATTCTGCAATTAAGCTTTCGTTAAAAACATACCTTGCTAGTGTTGCCCCTCTGCCAAGGCATAGAAGAATTCCAGGGCCTTGCAGGGCAGCTTCTCACTGGAGGAGAAATCTGTGACTCAAGAGTTTGAGTATATTAAGTGTAACTTGCTTTTTTTTTTCTTTTCTCCTTTCTCTTTCTTTTTTTGTCTTTTGTTTTTTAAAACACATATGCACCAGTCCTGGGACTGAGGCAGTCACAAACAGGCAGGCAAATCCTTTCTTCCAGAAATTTCAGCTGACACACGGATGTCCAGTTCCCAGGAAGTTATTGTGTCCCAAGCATTGTTTTCAAATATGGAGAATAAAACAAAACTCTGCTATCTGATACAGCTTCCCTCAAAGGATAACTGCACAGCAAAACTAACAATAATACAGCATAACTTAAAAGACTAAAAACCTTGCTCACACTAAGAAAAAGAAACTTGTAAGATCATGTATAACAGTGCCATCTAGTGGCACCTGCTATAAACACTATCTTTTCCCATTGCCAAAGTATAAGTTTGCATGGAAGGATTTGATTTTTATCAGTAAATTGTCAGCAAATGTCGATTCTACTGAACACACACAAACCAATGAAAAATATTTCCATCAATAATAATCAAAATTAACAGATAGGCAAAGCAAGAAAAATGATGCTTGAGAACTTATTAGAGTTTTATTTAAGGATATTTATTCTGTATATTTTGACATGTGATGTAGACAATTTGTGTTTTAACAGTCAAAGATTTAACTTTTTGAATCTCAATGTCTTCTGCCATTAAATAGTTGTTGTCTGATCCCACCCATTGTCTGCTTCCCCCATAATTTCCCACAACTGTGAAAATTTAAATAAATACACACCTACAAAAATTCTCAAAAAAACAACAGATATTATCCATCAAAATTATGTAAAAAAACTCAAACCAGAAAACCAACAAAGAATGAATTCTTCCAAGCCTAGATATAAGCATCAGAATGTAAGTTAAATGCTCCATCAACTATCAATGCAGAGAATGGACCTCAGACAAAATCAAAAGCAGCAGCAAAAATGGGAGTTCACCCCCTTCCTCCTCTTTGAGCCATGAACTTCAAAGCCTAACTGGACACTTAAATGTTAACATTAGTGAGCCAAGTACTTTTTTGTCTTCTTGGTCAGTTAACTGGAAAAAAAATTCATACAATCTTAAAACGCACAGTAAATATTGAAGGAGAGTCAGGAAACGGAAAAGTCTAGATTTCTACAACAATACTGACACCGTCCTGTGGCACATCTTGTACATTTATGAAATACACTTAAGACATAAGCAAAAAATCGTAATCAATCTTAATTTTAACCATATAGGAACGCTACATAACAGGCCATGCGACTCAATTAACCTTTCAGTAAGAACCTTAACTTCTGCATTTCCCAACTTTAGAAAATATTAATCTGTGCAACTTCAATGTTATTTTAGCTTTGTGCATGCCCTTCTCTAGAAGAGTGTTGCCAGAATGGCAGTGAACAGGTTAATTACTTTTAGCATGTGCATGTGTTATATATCCTCTTCACAGTGTGAATTATGTCACCAAATTTGTGACCTAAACACGTACTGTTGCTAAGCAATACGGTACCTAGTCACAAGTTCCCTTTAGTCTGCAGTTTTCATTTGGTATTTCACTAGAGATGTACCACTGCCATACATGCTTCTGCTTTGGGCTACTGAGGTCTTATTTGCCTGAAGGGATGGCCAATCCAACTGCTATAAGTTAGAAACCCACTCCCAAAGCTTTTAAAAAGATTTGTCAAGTGGAGCTAGCTCCCCAGACTGCAATAGGCCCTACTCTCTTGTCCCCAACAGACACCCGGCCATGGTTGGGGCTCAGGTGAGCCCTTGTTATTAGAACTGGCCTTTGATGCTATAGAGGAGAATCTTTCTTATCTTTCAAGCAAAAAATAAGTCCTTTTTTCTTGCAAAGACACCCTTAAAAACAGATTGCTAGGATTGAAAGGCATATGCAGCTGGGCTCCAGTTCTCCAGCAGTACTCCTCCACACCCAAGAATGCACAGACAGAGTGGATATCTACACTACAAGCGAAGGTGTGATTTATCGCAGATTGGCATACCTGTAACCTAGCTAGTGTGGGTAACAATAGCAATGAAGAGGCAGTGGCACAGGCTTCAATACAGGCTACCTGTCCAAGTACAAGCCCACAGGGGAGCCTAGGTATGTAGTCTGGTTGCTAGCCAATGTGGAAGCCTGAGACATTCCTCTTCTTAGGGTCTGATTCTGCAACTCGTGATTCCAATGAGTAATACTTGCTCATGCAAGCAGTGACAATGCAGTCAATAGGGCTATTTACATGTGTCACTCAGTGAGAGCAGAGACTGTAGAATTCAGCCTGGGGTTAGTTGACTGAATGCTTGCGTAATGCTGTAGTTAGGTGCTTGCTTCTGTAGCACCCTGAATAGAAGACACATACTTGAAAAATCCTCTTTCTTCTGCTATTCCTATGTGCACAGTCCTAAATTCTGTTCTTGACTATGTACAGTACATGCAGTTCAAGGCAATGTGCACTGCAGTTGCTCTGATCTCTTCCCCTGCCTGCCATACATACCACAAGTATCAGAGGGGTAGCCGTGTTAGTCTGGATCTGTAAAAGCAGCAGAGAATCCTGTGGCACCTTATAGACTAACAGACGTTTTGGAGCGTGAGCTTTCGTGGGTGAATACCCACTTCGTCAGACGCAGGTAGTGGAAATATCCAGGGGCAGGTATATATATGCTAGCAAGCAAGCTAGAGATAACGAGGTTAGTTCAGTCAGGGAGGGTGAGGCCCTGTTCTAGCAGTAGAGGTGTGAAAACCAAGGGAGGAGAAACTGGTTCTGTAATTGGCAAGCCATTCACAGTCTTTGTTGAGTCCAGAGCTGATAGTATACATACCACAGTTTATCTTCTTCTGTGTAACACATATTGCAGGTCATCTCCTTGTTTCATGTCTTACAATCCATCTCTTTGTCCCTGCAAGATGAATGAACAGATGCTACAATACCTGTCTCAAACAATAGCATATGCTCTCAGACTGAACTCTAGAGTTTTTTGCAGGGGGTTCTTCAAGAGATGTGGATTTGTAATTGTGGAGAGGGGGTTTGTCAGGGTTCGTCCCTCTCTGGGGCGGCAAGGAACCACACCGCCTCCCTCAGTCCTTGCACAGCCCGTTGCGGAATCAGTCAGGCCACAAGAGTCCTGGCACAAGCCGGCAGGGGGCTGAGCACATACAAGTAACAATTAACAGAAGCCCAGGCCCTGGGTCAAGGCGGGGCAGTAAAGAGTCACAGCTCAGGCCTTAGGCAGGGGCTGAGCAAACACAAGTAAACAACACCCAGACTCTAGGCTCTGAGCAGCCTGGGAGAGGGGGAGACTGCCACCCACACGTTGGAGGGCCTGAATCCCCTCCGCCACCCCACTCCGCTGTGTCCCAGCCCGGGGCCCTATCAGAAGCCAAAGGTCCACTGCTGTGTCAGTGGGGATCCTGGCCACGACACACTGACATGGGTTCCGGCTGTGTTGCAGCCAGACTGGGGTTGGCCACCCCCGGGCTACTTCCTACCTCCCTCTCTGGAGGTACCTGGGTCAAGGTGGTGTCCTCAGTGGGGTCAATCATCACTGGATCCTCAGGGTAGCTGGCGAGCGGTACACTCAGCGACTTTTCTGGGTAGCTGACAAGGGGTATGCTCAGTGACTCTCCCACACGCTGGTCCGTGCTGAGTGTCGGCCGGTCAGGCTGGTGTCCAGCTCCGCCACTAGTTGCTGGAGTCTCCCCGGCAGGAGCTGGGCCAGAGGTGTCTGGCCTCTCCAGAGGCTGCCTCTGGAGTGAGCTCTGGGGTTGAGCTCTTATACTTCCTGCCCGGCCTCTGACCCTCTTGGGGGTGGGCTTGGAGTGCTCTGGTTCCGCCCACTCTGGTGTCCGGCTCGTCCCTCTCCGGGGCACTGGGGAACCACACCGCCTTCCTACAGTAATACATCTCAGACCATGTGACTGAATTTCCACTTTTGATTTAACACAAGATAAACAAGCTTTAGTCAATATAAAATAAATGTGATATAGCATACAGCAGGATAATGATTCCAGCACATACTATATGGGATAAATGATTTTTCAGGACAACAAAATATGACAGTGAAAGAAAGACAAATGAATTTCCCAGCTTGCGCAGTAATTCTGATTAGGTTGCCTTTCCTGTAAAGGATTAGCTAGAACAAGCTGACATGATCACCTGGAATTACCTAATATGATAAACATTATGTGTGACAGATAAAACATCTGTTTAAAGAAAACAAAGTGCACGTATCCATGGGCTTAAGATACTGACCAAAACCCGAGCAACTAATGGAACAGAATGTGCTTAACAGAGACATTGCAAAGAATTCTGAACCAATTTATAGCGTTACAAAGACATATCTTTCAGTGCATTTTCTGTTCTATTGATTAGCATGCTGCAGATCACTTAAATGTGCTAATTGTAAGCTTCACTGAGTGATTCTGAAACTAGAGTAGTTCCAAGCGGATGGTTTGGGATGCTAGTTGCAATAAGAATATGTTCTTCTCAATAAATGCTGGAAAGAACAAAACACCATTGTCTGGCAACAGTTCTAGGCAGACAGAAGCACCTTACCTTGCTGATGACAAAGTTCATGCCACTGGCTTTTACAATGCAACCCCAAAATCGGGATGCCTACAAATCCCAAACAAAAAAATCCTCTACAATCCCACAGCAGAAGCAGCTTGAAAATATTGTAGGGTTTATAATTTTCTGTAACTTCCTCTCCAACATTCTACATTACTGATGTCAATAACTGACAGATGCAAACAGTGAAGTGACGGCAGGTTTTTGTGGGGCAGAGAATCGGGGTTTAAAATGAGTGACATGCTCTAGAATGAGATACTGTGGAAAGGCATTTTTAATTTTCATTAAAATGCTCCCCTCCATCCACAGTCATAGGCTCAATGCTTTTCTGGATACAGTGTGTGCAATATAGAGAAGACAAACATATGGCGCTGCAAGCTATTCACCCCACCCCGACTGCAGAGTCTGGCAAGATAATCACAAGCCACAGTTTTGTCTACCGTGCAATGATAATATTTTGGGAGATTGGATGATTGTGGTGACACTCTGCCAACTCCCGCAGTCGCCTTGGAAATTAACTATTTCCATCATTTAGCAGAGGCTGTCAAATTCAGACTGGCAGAATCCCTTCTAGTTAGAACACCACCTCCTTGTACTTGCTTAGGGACAGATCCTGCAGTTCTAACTAAACGTGAGATAGCGCCTGCAATGGGACTACTTCTGTGAGCAACTAGTGAACATGAGCAAGTGCTGCAGAATCTCCCCTTTAATAGTGAGACAAACATTTCCTGCTTCCTTACCACCTCCTTTCTTGTAGAAGCATGGCCATAACCCTGCAGGGTCATGGGCTGTAGAAGCTACTTGTGTTTAGATAGACCAATCTGGGTTCATGGCTTTCCATGAGTTCAGTTGGTGCTGGCAATAGATCACTGATGAAGCATGCAGATGTTACTGTGCCTCCTGGAGGGGGCTCTGCTACACTATACCTTAATGATAGGCCCCAGTGTGCCAGACAGTCGTTCAGTTTAGGTTATTTACCCTCTTCTTGGATGTGTTGCTGTCAGTGAGTTAGTTAGATGCAGCTGACTGTATTTAGGAGTCTCAGCTCCTTAAAGAAATTATATATAGTAGCTAAGAACTCCCTGGGGAAGTAGCCCTGGACACCATTTTTATTTGATTTTACATCAGTGCAGATTCTCCATCCTGGTCCAAGTCCTAGAAGATGCCATTTATAGGAATAAGATGGTAGCACTAGGGGATGAGCTACTGCCCCCTCTATGTATGTGTGCACTTACATACAGCATTAGTATGCACTCACTTGCATGTGTCTATGGCCTGCTTGGGAAAAGGCCCTCCTCTTCTCTTAGCCCAATTCTCATCTCCTTTTAGCCTCCCTGTTGCCACAAAATGCTTCTCTGTCACCATATCACATGGAGATGTGTGATGACAGTTACCAAAATCAATGACCTAGCCAACTCCCATGTTGATCTACTTTAGCCAGGACAAGTCCTAGTTTTAATCAGGGACAGAACTAACAAAAGACTATTTTCCAATTGCTCAAAAGCAGGAAGTTTTGGAAATCTTGCAACAAATCCTGCTTTCATGAAGTTTCTAGATTGAGGTTCAGATGAGCATCCATGTTCTGAAATTTATCCAGTGCCAACCCCTAGCCCTTTGAGTCTGCTTCTCATCAGACAGGTACTCCTCTCACAAAAACCAGCCATTGGCATGAACAGAGCAGTCTCAGACAGGTCAACGAGTGAATAATAATTATGGATGAACCCTTCGATTCATGTTTATGAAACTCAGATAGCAAAGGAATTGGCCAGACAAATGTGTTTATGCATTGAATTTCCAGCTGAATAGTGTGCAGAGAGGGGAGGGAAACTGGATTAAATTATTAGGAACAAAGAAAAAATTCTTTTTGGCTAAATCTGAAAGAAAAATGTATGCTGTACTCCATTCTGGACGATCTGCTTCTCGTCACATACAGCATACGTTTGCCATGGCAATTCTTTACTTTCATAACGTAATAGCTTTGTGAATATCCTGGTCTCCGAAGGCAGACTTAAGGAGGAACTAAGAATCCTGCTGTTGAGTCCTTGACCTATCTGATCAAACCCACAAACTGAACGGCAGGAGAAGAGTGATGTTGCTCCCTTGTCTCAGGCCAAACGCACATCAACCCTAATCTGCCTCCTGTTTCATCTTTCCCTGTACTTTTAGTCTGGATGGATCATTCTGTTGCACTTGAAGATTCACACACTCCAGCGGGGCTGTTTTATTTCAACCCTCACTCAGCAAGAAGTGCAACGAAAGCCAGAAAAGAAGATTGAGCTCTGTGTACTGTCAGTTGTACATAGTTCTGACTGTTATTTCCGCTCAATGGCTTCAGTTTTATCCCAGGATTATACATTTTGGGAATAACGGGAGATTTACATGCTTGAGTGTGGGTCAAATGACAGTCAGAATGCACGTGTTGCAATTTTTTCACCTGCAGAGTTCTTCTGGTGACTGTTATTTTAAAATTCCAGCTATGGGAGAAATTACTGATAGAAACTTTCCTCTGCAGATATTTACTGAAGCATCACAGGTGAGTAATGTTTAGTCGACTGCTTTTTATTTTATTCTGGCTCATTAAGTATTTCTTGTAATATTTGAGGGACACCTTAATTACTGTTTTGAATAAATAACTCTTTTTAATTGTGCCAAAGGGATACAAAGAGACAAGGCAGATGAAGTCATATCTTTTACTGGACCAATGTCTCTTGTTGACACAGACAAGCTTTTAAGCTTACACAAAGCTCTTCTTCAGGTCTGGGAAATGTACTCAGAGTGTCACAGCTAAATACAAGATGGAACAGCTTGTTTAGCATAAGTAGTTAACAGATATTTCAATGCACCATTCAAGGTGCAATGGCCTGTTAACACGTCTGCACTGCAGTCACGGGGTGGAGGGGGGGAGCAATTTAAGTGGGTTACAGATCGTTGCAATAAACCATAAATGTGGTGTCTCTATTCAGTCCATGATTTTTTAGGATCTAGCAAAATTATGAATGTAAGCTCCCAGGGTCATCTTTTGATGGTGTTGTGCAGGCTTACTTTGAGGATGAGGACTAAGAGATCTAATAGGGAATGATCGCTTTGTGAAAAGATTCACCCATAGGTGGTGTTGTGGTTTTGTCTTATTATTTTTCTGCGTGAGTTTATCTGAAAGTGTGATGATTGTCTGGTTTTACCCACATAGATGTTATTGAGGCATTTAGTGCCTGGAGGTAAACTACATGTTTTGATAGGCATGTGTAGGACTTTTGGATCTTGAAAGAGTGCTATCATAGCTGTAGAGATATGTCTACAGGTTTTCCACCTGTTGTTCTGGCAGGGTCTGTTGTTGCTTTGAGTTGGCATGTACTGGTCTGTGGGGAGCTTGTTTCTGATAACGAGCTTGGAGAGGTTGTGGGGTTGTTTGACAGCCAGAAGACGGGGTTCAGGAAAGATTTCTTTCAGGATGGGGTCCCCATTGAGTATGGGCTGTAATTGTTTGATGATACCGGGTTCCAGTGTGGTTGGTAGGTGACAACTAGAAGTGAGTGGTTAGAGTGGATTTTATTTCTGTTTTGAAGCAAGTTCTCTTGGGGTATTTGGATGGTCCATTCCATGATGCGATCTACTTCACAAATGGAGTGTCCTTGTTAGGTGAAAGTGGTTTTAAGTGGGTTGAAGTGTATATCCCAGATGCTGTCAGACAGATTAAATCCAAATCTGATTTACTGTTAAATTGATTATACTTTTAATACTCTAAATAGCCATTTATTTAATTCACCTCTTCACCGTCATGCTATTTAACTTTTAAAAAGACCTAACCAAACACGAAACATAATGCCGTTGTACCCCATCTCTGGCTCCCCAGCTGTAGCAACTGCAAACCATTAACCATTATTCCCAGAGCTCTGAGTATTCCTAATGATCTCATTGATCATTCTAAGGTATCGAAAAAGAAGTTAACAAAGCCGAATCATGCTGGCTTATACTGCATAAAGAGTCATAAGAAAACACCTTAGTTTTCACCAAGTCTCATAGAACAAAGCAAGGAAAGCAATGTTATTTTCTAGCTTCCTAGCAGTTATTGCAAGCAATAGAAATAAAACTGTGAAATTAGGGTCTAGCACTGTCCACTCAGAAGGCAAGGTAGAAAGCCTAACACTTTTTATTAGATAAAAACATATAGGCAGGATGGGATCACTTATTGGTAGCAAGCATTAAGTCTGAAACACCATTTCCCTGATCCCACATACAATCCAGTGCTGGAAGGGTTAACTCAATAGGAATGGCTTATGCAGGGATACAGTGGATTCTCCATCACTTGAAGTCTAGATCAAGATTAAATGTTCATCTAAAGTGATGTGCTCGACCACAGCCCCAAGTTACTAAGCTCAGCGTAGGAATCACTGAGTGAAATCCTATTGCCTGTCTGCGTTATGCAGGAGCTCAGACTGGAGGATGACAATGGACCCTTCTGACTGAGTAGCATAGGGAAACAGGGGGCAGGGAGTGGAGACATCAGGGAGCTGGCAATTTCCCCAGTAGAGATTAGAATCACCTAGGGTCTTCTCTAATTGACGCACTGGCCTACGGTTCCCATACCTCTGGGGGATCATCAGAGTGTAGTATAGCTCCACCACAGCTCCTCACCCCAGCACTGGGGTGGAGGTGAGATGGCTGGTACAGGAGCCTCCAGTGATTTTATACGAGCAGGGAGAGGCCCTCCGTTTGGTGCAGAAACCACCCCCTCTGTGCCATTCAAGCAATGCTAAAGGGCCAGACCATAAAGGAGGAGCTATGAATCTTTCACTCAGTCCTTCATCCTTCTGAGACAGATTGATTCAGTTCCACAAAGCCTACTGAGTAGAAGGTCTTTTAGACAGGACCCTTGAAACAGAGGTCCGAGGCTGTTCTGTGCTCATTACAGATCACATGGCATGTTTTGTAAGAGCAGGTCTCTTTCTAATATCCCCGGCCAAATTTTCCTCTCCCTGCCTCGTTATGTATCTCACTATGCACCAAATGGCTTCTGTCCCCCATTTATAAAATCACATTCAAGACACTAAAATCACTTCATCCACTGAACCATTTGCTGTATTTCACTAGATGAGATTTCCATTTGGGGCATTTTCCTGGTTCACACTTCTGATTGAGACACTGAGTCATTAAACAGGGTATCTACTGTAGTTACCATAGGCTTTTTATTTGTTTTTTTTTTAATGTGTTTTGAATCTGACAATTGCTAATTGGGCTTATTTGTGATTGTGAAGCAATCTGGAGCTCACAAGGCAGTATATACTTAGGCAGGCAGACAGGAGCTTCATATTTTTGGCCTCCCTCTGGAACATCTGCACAGATTAACTAAACTTTGCTTCAAGATAGCCAAACGCTTCCTGCACCACAGAGCTGCAGGTTATCAGTAAAGGATTCTTAATAGACAGGAGTGTATTATTTATTCATGGAGAGATAAGTGAGTCTAGAATCCATTCTTTCCCAAAAGATTAGGGAATTGCACACAACTCACAAATATTTCTAGATCATCCTTTACTTGAACCAAAAATTATAGCATGCTCTTGTTCTTTCATGCCTAAAACTGACTGTAGATGATGATTTATTAAGCTAGAGTCCTGAGTCTCCTGCCATGCAACCCACTTAGCCACAGTAATGACTATGAAACAGATCATGCATTCTAAGATAGGCTATAATTTGTGTTAAAGAAACTTGTCCATGTCAATTACCAAATTTAATTTGCTAAGCTCTATAAAAGGTTATAAAGGAAGAAGGAACAAAGGAGACAAACTTTAAGCTGTTGCTTTTTGTGTTTTATATATGCACACATCCCAGAAGAGAAAATGCTAGCTTGGAACAACCCTAAAAGATAAAAAACAAGTGCTTTTATAACTAAACATTAAACAGACACCATGCAAATATGCTACAGTTCTTGCAATCTGTAGTTTTTCATCTTTAATCTAGGTTTATAAATACCCAGAGATCAAGGTGGTGACGTGTTTCTGTACACCACCTCCATCCAGGGCTTAAACTAGATTTAGCTTGCAAATGTAAGTATGTTTTGCTGGGAGATTCAATGGCTCAGGGATGCGATTAAAATATTTCATGCTTTTAGACTCTGATTCAGCAAAGCACTTAAGCGTCAACTTAAGTACTGCTGATTTAAAGTTAAGTACATGCTCAAGTCCTTTACTGAATAAAGATGGACTTACACAGGTGCTTAAAGTGACCATTAATAATCATGTTTATTGCAACAGTGCCTAGGGACCAACAAAGATCAGGGTCCCGTATGTACAAACAGGATAATAGATGTCCCCTGCCCTGAAGAGCTTTCAGTCTAAATAGACAAGACAGACACAAGATGGAGGAATTAAGATCTGACACATAAGCAGAGTGAACAATGGGATTGTGGCAGAAGTCATGTTAATTCAATGATTTTTTTTTCTGGGTGGTTATAATTGGGACAGGATTGGCTAAATGGAAAGAAAAGGAAAAGGAAAGGTGTGGGAGGAAAGAGCAGGTGAGAAGACAAAGATCTAGGGGGCAGGTGTGCTTGAGAGGCTGTGAGACAGTTAAGCATATTAAGTGCTTTGCTAATTTGGGGATTTAACAGTGCTCAAGCTTAACCAATGTCAGCAGTGACGAGAAATGGGCCCAAGATGCAAAGTTTCAATCTGGATCTGAAATTCCCCAATGGAGGGGGATATGTGGATCAGGGATTTGGTTTGGCCTGTTATAGACATTAAAGGCTTGGTCCTGCTCCCATTAAAGTCAATGGCAAAACTGTCAAGCTCTTTGATCTGAATCTAATTCGATCTAATATTTGTACGTATTTAAATCCACAGCTTTAGTTCAGGCCCATCCTAGCAGTGAGTGAAAACTGTTGCTCCCTGATGAGTGCCTAATAGCCCTTACGAGAAAAGAATTAGGTGGTCTCCAGCTGGCTCCCAAGAAGCAACGCATCCTCACAACATAAAAGCCATCAAGACCTTGCTGGCAGTGTCATCAGAGAGTACGGACGAGGAGGAGAAACTATTCACTCACCCTTAGAAGTGGGCCATACTGCTCAGGGTGGTGTGGGGATGCCTCCAATCCATCTATCTGTGCTTCATTGTCTTGGAGGTTAAGCACAGTGGCTGTACCTGTTAGTGTGACATGACACCTTTCCCAAATTTACAAGGACGACACAGCAAATTCATTGAGCAAGTAAAGAAATTTTCCCCCCAGCCTGTCAACTTAATCACAAAGCCTCGCCATCATTACTTGGAACAACTGGCAGACATTGTTTGGGAGAAATCTTGGTAGCAAGGAGTTTGCAGGCCAGGACTCAGGTGCACCGTGTGACACAGTTGGTTGGAAAAGCTGGAATACTGAGCCTGCTATTAGCTAGTGGAACTAGCCCTTCCCTTCTACGAATACTGACACAATGTACCAAATATGAACAAAAAAAGTCATTTGCCTGAATATCTTAATATCCTTCTAATAGTCTTTGGTTAGGATGAGAAGATAGGTCTCTCTCATCAGCCAACATGATTACTACAAAAACACTTCTCCCTAATGGGCATATATTCACCCTATGCAATATTATACCCTTGCTGGCTCAGGAGAATGAAAGAATTACAGTAAAGTCTCCTAGACAGCTAGGACTTGAATAGCTACTGAACTTGCTATGTGAAAGTATAAAAGTTTGAGAACCACTGGTTTAGCTTATCTTGACTTCTATTCATTCCTCTGTGAAATGGTTAGAATAATACTCACCTACCAGATAGGGTTGTTGTGAGGTACATTGGTGTTTACAAAGCATGCTGAGATTCTTGAATGGCAAGTGTTATATAAGTGCAAAGCTATTATTATAATCATTAATTTAGGCTTAGACTTTCAAAGGAAACTCAATGGCTGTTGAGCTTCCAGTGCCATGGAACTTCAGTAGGAATGGGTTGCCTAACTTCCTTAAGCTCCTTTGAAATTGTGTGTGTGCATATACATAACAGATGTGTTTATAGGTGTATGCACATGTACACACACACGCACACACTCACTCCTGTTTTGGACTGGCAATAAGCCTGGCCATTTAGACTGGCTTTTAAGCAATTTCATACTTACACACTTCCTGACATTGTTCTCCTGTTTTTATTGTAGTCTTCCACACTATGTTTTTCATCTGTCTGTTAACACCTCATATTAGGTATCATTTCAAAATACTTTATAAATAGCTAAATGTGGGGTTTTAGAAATTGCACTGTTTTCTTCACAATACAATATTTTAAGAAATGTACTAAAATGTAGAGATTGATGGGTAAGATAAAAAGTTGTTTCCCAATTTTTTAAAAAAGGTTTTACCTTGAATTTAGGAGCTGGTAATTTTGTGTCTCCAAATGATTGATGATTGACCGCCATTGAAACCTTCAAGTAAATCAGCAGTGCATACCGTGCAAATCATGTGTTGCAAGTGCCTAAAAACACAGACCATGGAAATGATCTTGAGAGTCTCCATTAGCTGCCTGTTTATACCTCGAGGCAAGATGAACAGACTAAACACCAGAAACTTTTTAGTAAATAAAATATTTCTACTGGGAGACCCCAGGCAACAGAGAGTAATGAGAACAGTGTTATTAAAAGACTTAAACACTAAAAAAAGGCAGAACAGCACATAGAGTTACAGTGATATTACAGGAACAAATAAGCTTTCTATCCTTCAGGGACTTTGACATTTCTTTTCACAGGCTAGGAAGTCTTTATAATGGACTTGTGGTTTGGATGTTATTGGACTTCTTGAAGTAGCAAAGCTGCGTGGGACACTTTCGTTAATAAGAAAGAAATGATGTGAAAAAGCCAGTGATAGGGAACAGCATTGTCTTTATCTGCCACCGCTGGGATGAACACTGTGGCCCCAGTCCTGAAAACACTTATGCAGGAGAATGATGCAGCTGAACTCAGTCAAGTTACTCACACATGTATGGATCTGCAGGATTGAGTACAATATTTATGCATGTTCACTCGAATGCCAAACAGCTGTTCAGTTCTGCCACGTGGGTGCCCATTACAATTCATTATGGCTGCTCTTTATAGGAACACTCATGTTCTCATGGCAAAAAGGTGACCCGCATATGAAACAAAAGAATTCACCAGCCATTATTTCTTATTTACTCTTTGTAATTTCTTATTTGCTAGTCTCCTCTTTAGTAAGTTTCAGTCTCCAAGTTAGGGAGCAACAACAGCACCATACACAGCAGGGGCAGAGAAGGGCCCAGATCCTGAAAAGGCCCTACATTTCAATGGGAGTTAGGTGCCTAAATGCCTTTGAGGATCTGAACCAAAGTGAACAAATTGCTAATCCAGTTTATTTGGTGAACACTTAAGAATAGTGAACATGCTTCAGAAATCAGGATCAGACTGTGAACAGAGAAAAAGAAACTAAAGGCAAATAATTTATTTAAAAGGAATAATTCAATCAGCTTTCGGCTTTGAGTTCCTGACGGAGTCAACCCTCATTTTTCCATGTCATGCCCGAAGCAGACCTGAGTCGAGGACGTCTGCTAGCTTTTACTTCTAGAGTTCCCTGCCATCCTGTTGTGAAGCAGGTGATCCCCAATGTCTGCTGATTTGGAGGCATCTGCTGGATGCAGGATTCTCTTCTCTGCCTCCACAGTCCAGATCCTTCTCACCCTTCACTGCTGGTTTCCCATGACCTCTGTCGAGCTAAAGTGCATGTTCTGCTGAGTAGGGAAGGAGCCCACACAAGCTAATGTGGAGCCAGTTTGCACTTTGATTCTTGAGAAAGTGACTATGGCATTTAAACAAACTGACAAGCTGTTTGACTGGGCATTAGGAATTATTTTAGCAATCCTAGAGAAGCATGTATTGTAGCAGGCTCCTGAACTTGTTTCACTGGGAATTCTCTCTGATATTTATGAGCGTGCATGTGGTCACTGTAAACCGCTGCCAAAATTTGTCTAAAGAGCAAGATGTGGATCCTGTGCACCTGGTGGAATGGATAAAGGACACCCAAAGGTGCATGTTGTAGGAGATGATGATTGATCATTGGTTGGGAAGAATGGATGTGTATGAATGCATCTGGAAGATAAACGTTAAATCTAATCCAAAATTGTGAGCATCTCAGAGGAATAGTGAAGACTGAGCGCCAGACTCTCAGCTACAGTCAATCGGCATAGTCCCATCATTTCCTTGGTTTCTGTTGATGGCCATAGAGCTACAATGATTTACACCAGCTGGGGATCTAGCTCTGAAAAGACTTTTAATATGTTAGAGCACTTTGAGCCACCCAGCCAAAAGCTTCACATGCTCTGATGATTTGAGCTGCTTTGTGCTGTGAGAAAACAGATGTATAGTCTATACTGATATTTTCCCTGACTCTGAAGGGATAGAGGGAGCAGCTGCATTGTTCATTTGGAAGAGAAATCCCCAGCAACTTGAAACTTATACTTCAATGATGGAAGAAACCCACTCCAAAGCTGTCAGGAGGTGAAACTGAGAGCAAGATGAGTGGCACTTGATCTTGGGGACACTTGATCTTGGTCCATGACAAGGGCTCCTAGGTGTTATTGTAATACAAATAAATAAATAAATGCATTAAATACAATCTTTGTTCAAGGCAAGAGACTTATTTCTGAAAATGCTTAGGTGCTTAGACCCATAAAAGAAAGAAATATAAAGAAATAATAATGACAATGAGCCAAGAGAGTGGAAGCAATCAGTCTGGAGTCCTGGACTTCAAACCCCTAAAACATAGTCCTTCCCTGACTGCTAATTGTATATGTAAATGATGTGCATCTTTTAATATAAAAATCTATGGCTAAGGAGGCTTACACATAGACATGGGCAAAACTACCTTTATTGTGAGCTGTTGGTTGCCTCCTCAGGTTATTTATTTTGCAGCGAACTCAAATGCAGCATCTACATTTTCATTAAGATCCCAGAAGCTATTTGAAAGCTACCCTGAACCTGCCTTTCTAGTAGGGGGTAGGTAGGCAGGTAGCGTGATAGCACTGTTAGCCCACACACTTTAGGGATCTAACTCTTTTGGAAGGCTGCAGGGTGACACTGGTACTGCTCAAAGCATCATAGAAATGGTGTACACCATAGCCTACTTCTGCATTGTGTTGCCATACCTCACATGGGAGGGAACTGCTCCCACATCGTACGCTCATCAGACAGTGGTCAACAGGACTTTTCCCTCCTTTGTGGATAGCCCACAGGCTCACATCCCCTTCTGATTTCTTCTTTCTAACATTATCATCAAATAAAAAATAAGTTATAGAAATAATATGGAAACATCACATCACTTAAGATTCACTTATATTAGTTACCTTCAAGGGCCTGTGTGATAACTCTTACTCAAAGCCTAGCTCTGCAGAGCTGCTCTAGTTGAATTTAAATATTCCGTAATATTTCTCTGCTATTATTTATGTGAACAGTTACATATGGATTCATCCCTCCTTCTGAACAGCCCCAACTGAACATAGACAGCTAGACTGAATGGGTTTCTCCAACCATAATTATTTAGACTGATTAGGATATTGATTATATACTACCATTCTGGAGAGAGGATGAATGGGAGATTTTAAAGATAAAGATAACTGACTACAGGAAGAATGAACACCTTTCTTTCCACACCCTCTGCGATTTCTCTGAATCTTCAGTAATGTGCCTATGTAAATTGGACATGGAAGATTTTCCTCTGAGGAATACATGGTAAAAAATCTGCAAAAGAATATCGAGATTAGATTCCTAAAACCATCCAAAATTTCAAAGAATACTTGCATTAAGTTTTTTTAGTTCAGTAGTACTAGTTGGTTTGTTCTTCAGGCCTATCATATCAATAAATAGAGTAGCCACTAGCTGTGCTAGCTAACATTTGGCGTGAGGCACTAGTTATATGACCTGGCAGAACTTCACATGTGTCAGAGGTAATTTAGGGTGAATAAACTTCAGTGAAAGTTAATGGCAGCGGAAGTGGAAGTCCATTCCAGAGAGGGTAGTGGAATTTCTATGGGAGGAAATGCCATCAGAAAGCAGACGAGAGATCTCTGCTGAGTGACTTTATGCTTCCCTATTTCTTTCTGCATTGTGAGGTTTAGTTCATTTAGTGTGTCTGTGTGAAGCATGTTGGAATATTTTAAATTGGAGAATACTAAACAAATAATGAATAACAGCTAGTGTGTTTCGGGTGTGAATGTACAGAGGAGTAACGATGCATGCTGAAATGGGGGAAAGTTTCCAGATTTTCAGAAATGTTCGAGAATACCAGCCAGCCGTCAGAATGCACGGATACAGGACCAGATTCTCAGCATGCATAAACCGGTGTAGCTCTATTGACTTCAATAAAGTATGCTTCATGAGAGCTACGCCAGCTTACAGCAACTGAGGGTCTATCCCAGAACAAATACTATGAATTCATGAATTAGAGTGAGATTAAGTCAGTACTTTTATTCAAAAATATATTCACAATTTAAACAAAATTATTGTACCAGCTCTACTTTAACTGCAAGAAAAGTATACTCATTGTGTAGATGTGTTACAGCATATACCTAGTGCGACACCTGGCAAGAAAATAAGACATGTGTATGATTAATAGAGGGTAAAACTTATTTTTAAGGGATACTACCCCTTAATTCTCTATTCATAGTGCAACAAACACACATTTCTGTTACATGATATGATTCTTTGAATGTTTATTGTTTGAAAACTTACTCTTAATCTAATGTAATGTTGTTTAGTAGTTTCTTATTGCATATGGGTTGCAGGATATTAGCCACCAAATAAAGGAAATCCCATAAAATATAGGACAGGTTGCCCTGTTCATGAAAGCACTTAAGCGTGTGCTTAAGTCCTTCTGATTTGAACAAAATGTAGCCACATGCCTTACTGCTGCCCTGAATTGAAGCTCATACGATGAACCTCAGTGAGGTTAGACTGCCACTGGTAGTGAGTAGAAAGCCACTCCTCCTCCTATTTTCCCCTTTTTTGGGAAGGGATAAGGGAGATTAGATTTGGGGAAAGCAGTCATTCTGAAAAGGGAACAGATTGACAACTGAACACTTACTATCTGAAACTACTGTCTCTATGTTGTTTTCTTGTATAATGGAGGATATGGAGCTTCATCCAGTGAAGTCAGAGTTGAGGGCAGTCAGCTCTTCTTAGGAGGAGCTCAAAACCTGGTAAAATCAATCCTGTAATCTGTATGAAGCATCCCCTTCATTCTGGTTGTCTTTCAGTGGGTGGGGAATATAGCATCCAACTCACAGCAGCAACTAATGTCATGTGTGAAAGAGGCTCAGTCAGCTTTGGAGTAAAGCTTTCTTTCTTGCTAGTAAAGTAAGTCAAACGTTTTCAGCTTTTCACTCTTAAATGATATGCCTGTGGGTGCACTTTCAGCCAAATTTGATTTTCAAATATTTGACTCTATACAGTATTTTGCCCAAGAATGCTTGCACAAAGCTCAGCTTCACCAGAGGAAAGTCAATACTATCCATCTTCCACATGATATCAGTTTTGATTTGAAAAGTTATGGGCTCAATTCTGACCTCAGTTACACTCATCCAAACCCCCACTGTCTTTAGAGGCACAATTTAGTCCTAAATTTCCCAATGGAATAAAGGATTTTACGCCAGTAGTGCTGGCTTTTAAACCAGATGCTGATTGGCTAAGGAAAATGTTCAAGCACTACTTGTAAATAGTTTATGCACATAAACTGCAAAGCATGAAAAATCTGTTGAGTGCAAGTTTGACCTTTCCAACCACTTGCATTTAAAGAGACTTCCCTTGATCCTCAAAGAGACACACAATACTCAAAAGAAAGTATCATAGGCCAAATGAGGTATGTTACCTTAACAAGAGCGGGCAGCCTGTCAAGTAACTGCAACAAAGAGTTGAAGTGCGTCCAGAGTCAAGCTATGTAGAGAGATGGTTCTGATGTTTTTCTAGAGCGATGAAGAATAATTCTCCATGGGATATTTAAAAGCAGCATTCCTATAGCCCATGCTTGGAGTTAATATCCACAGACTTAATTTATTGTTGTACTATAGCTTGAATAATGCCAACAATACACTTGGATGAAATAGCACCCACCACCACCACTTGTTTTTATATTTATCCTTCCAGAAATATCAAGGAGAAAAAATTAAATGGTTCCAGTTTTCTGATGTTTACAATATACTTGAAACCACTGGAGTGATTTTCCCTTTTAAAACAAGCAATTAGCACTGTTTTTGAGGAGCTTTTATTTACCATTGTGTGGTTTAGTTAGCACAGAAATGCATCTGAAATGGAAATTACAGGCCAGAATTAGAGAGTCAGAATGCCATTTTTTGGATTCTTTGCAGATTTGGCACACAGAGGAAAGGTCTTTTGGTATCAAAGGCTCTGGCAACTTCTTTCCACTGACGATGTTCAAATCATCATAACTAGCAGCTGACTGGGCAAAGGATATTGCTAGCTAAAACGATCTGGATTCCCACCTCTGCTCTGGTTTTCTTTCAGCCTTTGCTTCTAAATTTGAAACTCCATAGCTCCCCGGAGGAGAACATTTCTTTTAGACAGATAAAAGGAATGTTATGTTTGCCTGTCAGGATTGGGGGATTAAAGGCAAAATTGCACTAAGAAGCATCTCTGCATATGGAACAGCCCACCAAGACTTAAGTCTGCATTCAGACATTGATGTTAAGAAAACTGAGCTGGAACATCACTGAGAAAAATCAGATATTGATGAAAAAGGATTCTTCTGTTTTGCAAGGAAAAAAAACAGTGACAGGAAACGCATTATACTGCGCTGCCTTTTTGAGGTCCCAAGCAATACATACATACTCAAACACGCAAGGCATAGTTCTGTGTACGAAGCCAAAAAAAAAAAAAATCTATTGTGAAATAAATCCAGCACGCAGGCAGAACATGCCCATTTTCATGGAAAGCTATTTACAATAGAAAACACATAGTGGCATATAGCAGCCATCCTCCACATCAACAGTGGACAGTCTATTAAGGGAAAACATACCAGTTTTCAATAGGATAATAATCACCAGTTACTAAGGCAAGGTACAATGGGACAGTTTGAGGTCAGTTTATTTTAAGTTCAAGATTAGATAATGAGTTTCTATTTACTGTCCAAAGATGGGGAGATTTTAACCTGCCTGACTCATTTAGGTATCATAAAAATACCTCAGGCCAGCCGACAACTAGACACCTGTACTAGTAGGTAGTTTAGGGTTGGAGGTGAGTGTCTCCATTTGTTTCATATTTCTTACAATACCCATTCTTTCTCATCTTAGGTCATTATACTGCTCTTGATGACTGAGTAGAACTCCCATTGGTTCCTGCAGGTAGAATATGGCACATAGCAAACACAACTTGCCTAGCTCTTCTTTGCTTTGTTATGAACTTTAGTTTATATTAAGCACATTAAGAGGAGCAAACTACATCCTGGAGGACTCTTACTTCTGATAATATCTGCAGGAGCAGACTAGATAACACGTGGGGAGAGTGTGAGACATGTCAAAAAGCCAGGGCCAGATGATGGAGAATTAGCCGAAATATTCTGCATGGAAAGAGCTCATCCAAATGGGCTTCTAGCAGGCAGAGTCCATTAACTGATTTGGACATCTTGCAGCTTCTTCTATTGTGTTCCAGGGAAGTCAGGCTCCCAAAAGAAAATCAGAGAAAGTGACTCAAAGCTCTTGCTTCTTAAAGACTTGGTTTCATCTGCAACTGGGGCAGTTCATTGCAGCTGAGCTCCAGCCACAATTCCCCTGAGCCTGGGTTCCTTAGCAATTCCTGTTGTAGACAGTCAGTTTTTTATTTTTAACTATTGCCCTGGCAAAATTGGGCAGGGACTATATAATCTACTGCAGAAAGAAATCCTGGCTAGCAGTCAAATACCGCTGTTATCTAGCTTAAAATGGCTTCTGGTAAGGCTCCATGCTTTAAACATATAATTTATAACTGTGCTTTACTGAGGGTTTAGTGTTGCAAAATTAGCCAAGGAGGCTGGTATCAAAAAGAACTGCTCAGTGCTGAATCAAACACCAATTCTGAGCTAGGATAGCAAGATCGTGGAGGGATAAATGAGGAAAGGAAGAGTCTATGTGAGTTCTAGGTAGATAATTTGCAGAGGGAAACATAGAGAGCAGAGGACATAGCTCTATCTCAGGACTACAACTTCTAAGCAAAGCACCAATAAACACTCCTAGATGTTTAAATCCTTGGAAAGTACTTGAATGAGCTATCTGTAAAAGAAACCTGCCTAAATTCATACTTCTCTTTCACCTCCATTTAAAAGTTTCTTAGCCTGGTTACGTTGAAAGAAGCATCATGTCATGGGCCACTCTCAGGCCTCATGAACATTGTTTCACACCACAAAGTTGGCCCCGAGCAGTAGTTTGTTCAATACAAGAAAGGCCCAAGACTGGAATAACAGGGTGCTAGAGGTCAGAATTGCAAGAGCTACAATAGAAAGCCTGTGCCATGGCTAATCTCTAAACCTGCACTGAGATTCACCTAGTGATTTATTTTCTTTCATTTACTTGGCTTTTAAATCCAAAAAGGTAAAGAAAATCCTATGAACGTGGAGTAAGAATTCTCTCTCTAACAGCCAAATAGAGAAGGAAAGTATACTCCCGCCTGCTGGCTTCTCACATAGATGTAGGATGACTCAGAGTACCTCCATGCTACAGCTGGGAGGCGCGATTCTCAGTGTGGATAGGCAGACTTGCATTAGCTCTGCTTGAGCTACTGCCTAAAAACAGCAGCCTGGCAATGGCAACTCCGACAGCAGAGGTGGGTAGAACTGTGCTTGAGTAGCCAGGCCGAGCTGCTGTTTGTGCCACTGCGGCCATGCTGCTATTTTTAGCATGGTAGCTCAAGCAATGCTAGTGTGGGTACATCTAACCATGCTGCTGTGTAGATGCATCCTCAGGGACCTTCTGTGATCCAGGAACAGAACATGCCACCAAAATTATGATACTATTAAGATACTTATCCAAGTTTCTTCCAATGTGTGGTGATGTGAAGGACTAACCGGGGGCTTGGAAGTGGTTTAATTAAGACACATGGGCCTTTATCTTCTCATGATAGTATAAAGAGGAGGAGCAACTGATTTAAATTTTCCTGAAGGAAATACTGGGTTCAGCTTTCAAAGGATTGAGAAGTGCTGCCTTAGCTCTTAAAATATGTGTTAGCTGCTAAACAATCTGCTCGACCTTGTATTGAGCTGTGACACTGAGTAAATTTCCGAGACTTCAAGAACAGCTCTGTGTAAGCTCAAGTTGTTTCTCTCACCAACAGAAGTTGGTCCAATAAAATATATGATCCCCACCCACTTTGTTTCTCTAATATCCTGGGACCAACACGGGTACAATAATGCTGTTATCAATTAGTATCTTTTCTCTCCTTGTGATTGGATGGCATTCAGCAATTAATGAGTTCACGTATGGTGGGGAGCTGAAATTTTAGCTAAAATCTTGACGTCCACAATAATCAGAGAATGCACTACATGATCTATACATTTTTGGATTCTAACTCTCAACTGAGGCAAGGGCTGTCTTGTTTCTACATTTGTACAGAGCTCATTACCAAAGGGGCTGTACACTTAATACAAATAGCTAAATAATAATATGATCCTCACATCCACAGCAGGCAAAGGTAGTATCTTGAGTGCCCTACCATGTCTAGGAATGGAAGAGGGCAGAGAATACGAGACTACTGTATAAACACGGACAAGAAATACTCGGCGATTTCTCCTAATGTCAAATCCTTCATGATTCATTCAACCCGGGACTTCTTTTGTGGTTTGTATGCCCTCAGGAGACAAATTAGACAGGTGAAGATCAGAGGGAACCATTTCCTTGGTATTAGATTAGGAACCATTTAAGAAAACCTATCTGACAAAAGATGATTAATTATCATTATTACTGGGGGTTGAAATGATGCTTTCCAAGGGCCTTGTTCTCCCCTCAATCTTCATGTACAGCATTCAGGGTTTCTGTCCTATTTTTCCGACTTCTACTTCGATTACTTTTGGAAGAACAACTTCAAAAGGCTGTTTTGTGGTTTATCTAATAAACATAATTTTCTTCTGCCCTCAGGACACCGTCAATCCAGGGGAAGATACACCAGAGTATTGTCGTCAGGGTCACAGATGGCTGAAAATCTACACATCTATTTTTACTGAATAGTCTTAATGTGGGATAAAATAACCTAGCTGCGTGTAAATGAGGAAACAATGAGCATGCCCATTTGTGAGGATTCAAGAAGCACATGATATCTAAGAACAATAATCTTAAATCACTAGGTACGCCTTCTGTCAATAAATCCATTGGGAAGGAAGCACACATTGAAACTACCGTTAATGATCAGTAGGAGAGACTGCCAGAACCTGTCAACCTCTGGGAGATGAAGCTGATCAGGTTGATATGAAATTTACCCAAACCCCACCATTTAACCTATATAGTTAATATGGAAGAGGATGATGATTTGTTAAAATGGAAAGGCACAGTGCAAGGCTCAGATGTGACCAAAAGCCTCCTGTACCACTGAACAATGAATGAAAAAACAACAACAATGCCTTGTTATACCAGCTGCATTTCCTACAGGAGGGCAGTTTTAATCCCTTTCTTCTTCCTGTGTGAAGGGATCTTTGTCCTTTTTATAGCATCATTAACCTCTCTAAATAATCCTTGCACATGTCTTTGGTAACTCCAGCATACAAATGAAACAGAGAGAAATCTAAAGAACAGCCAGAAGAGCTAGATAACTAAGACAAAGAGGGACCTAGGGAAAGCGATGAAAGCAGAGCAAGCCAAATACCACAGATGCAATATCCACCCCCAGCAATTGCACATGATCGTTATTAAGCCCCCCAAAAGAGAGAGAGATACCCGTAGGAGAGCCAAACGCCGCCAGTATAAAATCAATTGTTTAACTCACAGAAGCAGCACAGTAGGAGAAGAATATTACATGAGGGTGAGCCAGTTGCTACAAGTGCAGACTCAATATGCACTCTCAAGAATGATCTATATCAGGGGTCGGCAACTTTTCAAACGTGGTGTGCCGAGTTTTCATTTATTCACTCTAATTTAAGCTTCCGTGTGCCAGTAACGCATTTTAACATTTTTAGAAGGTCTCTTTCTATAAGTCTATAATATATAACTAAACTATTCTTGTATGTAAAGTAAATAAGGTTTTTGAATGTTTAAGAAGCTTCATTTAAAATTAAATTAAAATGCAGAGCCACCACGACTGGTGCTTAGGACCCGGGGAGTGTGAGTGCCACTGAAAATCAGCTCACGTGCCGCCTTTGGCACACGTGCCATAGGTTGCCTACCCCTGATCTGCATACATATGTAGAACCTTCAAGGGATGAGACAAGAGAAAGGAGCCAGTAAAGAGACTGGGAAGGATGCCACTGACAGACAATCCCCACTGACGTATCAAGCAAAACACAGATAGCTAGGAGAACTGAAGATGAAGAGTCAGCCAAGACGTATCTGACTGGAATCCACTTTCTATATTTATTGGACATTAGAGAAACTGCACTAATGGGTGGGGGAGAGGGGATCTTGAAGTGAAACAAGAATTCACTCAGTGACTTAAGGGAAGGGAGACAAATGCCAGGGAAGGAAAAAAATAATGGGACAAAAAAAGAATAGCTTCAGTCACTGCCCAGACAGGTTATTAACCTAGCAGGAAGCTAAATACCATTGCCGCTGGTCTGAACTTCATTGCAATGGCTTCTACTTCTGATTATCGCAAAAAGACTCCCTTTACATTAGATGTACCAAGAAAAAACCATATACATTTCCAGAGATGTGGTCCACTGAGATGTTCCATTTCATGAGAAGTTACACTGAAGGAAACGCCTTTGGCTCAGTGGCATCACAAAAATACTGAACAACAAATATCAATGCTAATGAATATGAAACATTAAATTGAAAACATGGTCTGTGGATAAATGTGAAACAAATTGTAAATAAGACCAGATCCTCAGCTGGTCAGAGTCAATGGGGCTATGCCAATTTACACTAGCTGATGGGCTGACTCAAAATATTTTTACGTTCTTATAGACTCTTCGTATACCTGAATCAGGCCCAGCTGCAACCATTCTGCTAACTGCTCATGTAAGGATGATAGCGGTAGCCTACTGGAGATTCTGAATACAAGATACAGTAGCTAGATTGACAGAGCCAGAATGCCAGATTATTAGTTTGCCTCTAGATGTTGGATGTCTAACTGTGTAACTTCCTAGCACTTTGCAGCATAGGCTGAATTATGGATGACCCATCTATGAACATTATACAACTGCAATAGCATCCTGCCTCTCACACAGGGCGGGATACAAACTTCAGTACTTAACTCTATTGTGAAACAGGACTCTGATTTGGTCTCTGACTGCCACATTTACTTCCCTATTAGAACATGAGAAATGTCAGGGAAAGGCCCAGCGTAGCTGCCCCTTTTTGACTGATCAACTTCTTGCTTTTTAACTAGAGTTCTCATTCCTCTCCTTCACCAGAGATTGTGGCTTGAACTAATTTACAATACCCCTTGCAGTCATCATCTTTCAATATACTTATTGGGTTAAATGATCCAGCCCTCACTCTCCTACATATGCACGGCTTTCTTCATTGGGCAGTCCTACTAGTTCAGACCTGGATTCAAACTTTTCAAAGTTTGGAGGGTGCACAGATGATGGGTTTTGGTTCATTCCACTAAAGAGACGGGGCACAAAGACTCAACAGAGCTGTGGAGTTCAGATCCTGATTCAGATTTGAATGTTTCAAAGTTCTGGGATGTTCCGATTCAGTTCCTTGGTTCAGATCTATCTCTAGATTTTAGGCCATGTCCTCTCATTCTCATCATAATCAAAGTTACCTAGTGTGCAGAGAGAGAGAGACATGGCCAGAGATAAACAAAAAATATTTTGTCTTGAAAGATGTGAACTAGCACAAATTACAGCTTCTAGGAGACTGTAGCAAATCAAAACCAACTAGACACATGATAGCAACAGGCTTGCCTGAAATACCCATTAATATAAAGCCCATTAACAATCATGGCCCAGCATACTTTTCTGACATTCTGCTGCCTTATGTTCCAAGTCACTCATTTGGCTCCACATCTGCTGATCTGCTGGTATGCCCTAAATATCAATTTGAAACCATCAGATACAGAGCCTTTAGTAATTATGCTCCTCGGCTATTATAATTAATCTTTATTAATTTGCATAGCATCTTTGTTGCAAAGTGCTTTATAGCAAAGAGGTGCTTATGGAGGGAGAGGGGGAGACGGTAAGGTATCCTACAAAAATAAATGCCTATAGTAAAAAATGAAACAAACCCAAACAACAAACAGAAGTATAAAAACAGTTTTTATAAATGTATTTTTATTTTATACTACAAAAAATTAAGAAAAAGAACATGGCAAATATACATGGAGATTGTGAACAAATGTTTTAAAACATGAGCAGTAATTAAATGATGATTTGCTTTTATATGTTTCCTTCCATTTACGTGAGGAAGATACTGTTTGCATTTAGCAGAACCAAAGCAGAGAGATTAAATGACTTGCCCAAGTTCACATAGCCGTCCTACAACGGAGTTGGGTTATAAACTCACAGTCCCTTTGCCTTAACCACAAGAGTTGTATCAGTCGTTACAGCCAGAACTAATGTAAAAATTCTCAGAGTACAGTGAATCCAACCCAAGGACCAAGAAAGCAAACAACATGCTATAAGAAACAAGGCACAAAAAGATTACCAGAGTAATACAAATACTAATTCATAAGGCACTGTATATCTAGATAAAGATATACAGTCTAGATAAAGACATGTCCTTTTCCTAAAGAGTTTACAATCTATATGGCCATGAGGAAGGCACATGCGCTGAGAACCACTGATTTAGAGCCTTTCACTCAATGATCCCCCATACTCAGCAAATTACTGTACATAGATACAGATGATTTCTCCCATATCTGAAATATAGACTTGTTTGGTGAGGAACGTAGCAACAATTAACAAATAACAGCTACTCTTCATGAGAGTTCAGGACAGATAGAAAAACTGCAGGAAGAATGTAGGAAATGTTATAACAATTGTCCATTCGGCAATTGCGCAGGATATTAAGTCATTCCTAAAGAGAATGTTTTCAAAGTTTACTGTGAGTGGCTTGTTTGTTTTCTGACTTGCTCGGAGGGCCAGATCCACAACTGGTGTAAATCAGAATAGTTCTATTGATTTCAGTATATCCTGCTGATTTACACCAATTGAGTCTGTTTTTTAAAGAGATGGATAAATGCGATGGCTTGTAGCTAGATTGCCAGCCACTGTCAATTGGCATAGCTCCACTGATTTCATTAGAGCTGTGTAGATTTACACTGGCTGAATATTTGGCCCTATACAGTCTCTCAGTACCCAGTTAAGAGTACTTACTCTTGCTGGAAGCAGTCCACACTAAACATTAACCTTATTAAAAAACAAGAAACCCCTATATTGTTCCTAAGGGCTAATGAAAAGGTGTAAGCAGCACTTAACACACTTCTCATGGTTTTTTTTTTTTGCAGCTAAATGTCAATTGTGCTCTTTAAATCAGTGAAATGCACACTCATTAACCAAACTGAACTGAAATAAATAGTCTAATGAATCATATGAAAGTTTTTCTAGGTACAAATTTGTGAATAAACAGGTTGTTGTTTTTTTAAACTGCGTTTTTTTTTATTCCTCGTCACATATTATCAAAATGTGATCAAGGTACATTCTAGCTGGCTGTCTCCAAGCAAATTACAGTATGGTTAGAGGTTCCTACTTATAGCTGACATATAACTCCATCCATCATGTTTGTTTTCATCATAAATTACAGAAATCCCCACACACTTTATGGTTCACCATATTTTATACAACTCTGCTCTCCTTTTCTAAAATATCCATGCTAATAGTACACAAAAAAAATGGTTTCAATGTATAAAAAGTCAAACCAAGTTTTCCATCAACTTGACATCGAGCTTTGTAATTATTTCTGAAAGTTCTGTTTTGGAGCCTGTCTCCAACTGTGCTAATTTTATGAGTATCCTGGGTTTCTAAATCCTGACTGCAGGTCTGCCTCAGCCTAAATAAGAAGGAATTCCATAGCTTCTAAAGGATTCTCCATATTTTTACCAGGATGATATTTTAGCCTTCAGTTTTGTGGAGACAAACTGTTATTCGACTTTGATGGGCAAAACCTCAAGATAATGTTAAGACCCAAATGGAAGTATTGAAACCATAATGTGAAACACACATTCTGAGCCATGACATCTGTACCACACAATTCAAAAGTATTCTAGTACACAATGTGAATCCACGTTCTAAGTGAAGAAGGGATCTCCTTATCTTTCAAGTCTTGGTTTCTCACCTCTCACCATGTATGCAAACATATTTAAACAACTACAAAGAGTCTTGTATGCACAGTGCATGCATACACGTGCGCACACGCGCACACACACACACACACACACACAGAATAGTTAATATTAAGGATCATAATCTCAGTTTAAGCACTTACCTCACAGAGTGTTTCCATTTTAACTTAAATCCTGTTACCCAAATTGTTACAGAGCATGCATCTAGTCTATTTAATTTGAACATGCACACAACTATCTCCAGACCTAGCACACTTTTTTTTTTAAAAGGATATGCAATGTTACCTCATTCAAGATATTTTACCAATGTACTATCCAAACAGAAAGTAAGGAGGATATATTCGTCAGTATATCATCAAATATGATTCTTTCTGAATGAGGAGTGTCATAAATAGATAGTAGGAGTTAATAGAACAGAAGTACTTTATATCTCTTTTGACTGTAAAGGATTAAGAAGTTCAGTAAGCCTGGCTGTCACCTGACCAGAGGACCAATCAGGGGACAGGATACTTTCAAATCTTAAGGGAGGGAAGTTTCTGTGTGTGCTGTTAGAATTTGGTTATTGTTCTCTCTGGGTTCTGAAAAGAGACCAGACGTGCAACCAGGTTTCTCTCCAATCTCTCCGATACAGGCTTTTATAAGTTCAGAATAGTGAATACTAGGTAGATGGCGAGTTAGGCTTATGTTTGTTTTCTTTATTTTGGCAATGGCTTTTGGCTGGAGGAGTTCAAATTTTGTTTTTGGTGAACGGATTTTAATTTGTACTTGTATCACTTAGGTGGGGGGTTTCCAGGGTCTAAGCTGAAAATCCTGCCACCTTAAATTAAGGATTTACTGTGTTTCTCCTTTTAAATTAAAGCTTTTCTGTTAAGAACCTGTTGTTTTTATTCTGGTAGACCCAGAGGACTGGGTCTGGATCCACCGGGAATATGCGGAGAAGGGGAAGGGGAGAGAGAGCATACATTTCTCTCTGTGTTAGGATTACTTTCTCTCTCAGGGAGAGTCTGGAGATGAAAGAAAGGAGGAGGAAGGCTGAATTTCCTCCTCGTTTTGGATTCAAGAGTTTTGAATCACAGTAATCTTCAGGTTAACCAGGGAGGAAGCCTGGGAGAGGCAAACGGTGGGGGAAAGGTTTCTTTCTTGTGTGAAGTCAGAGGAATCTGGGTCGTTGGGGTCCCTGGGCAAGGTTTGGGGACCAGAGTGTACCAGGCACTGGAATTCCTGGTTGGTGGCAGCGCTACAAGTACTAAGCTGATAATTGATCTTAGAGGAATTCATGCTGGTACCCCATCTTTTGGACGCTAAGGTTCAGGGTGGGGAATTATACCATGACAAGGAGTCACTAGGAAAAAAGGATTCAAGGGACATACACTCTCATGTGCATAGTTCCAATTAATCTATCACCTTGGTATCTTGCCATTAACAAGAGATACCTGTGCTAATCAAGTAGGAGAATGGACACCACTAGTAGTCATCCTGGTTCCAAAGATCTATAACAATTTTGCAATATTAAATTTGAATAAACATTCCCAAGGGTGGATCACAATATGAGTTGATTACAGTGTGGTTTCACAAATGTACAAGAAGATAATAAAATGTTGTTATGTGAAAGGAATCCTATAGCTGGACTATTCTGAGGATGTGCAAAGAAGAGAAGAAAGATGTGTGCACTATTTCCCCCATAGTGCGGTCCTTACTTCTGGCTACCATTTTTGTGAAGCTGGAAAGATGGGGCTACAAGATACCCATACATCCAAATTTAGTTCTCTTCATGACCCTCCAGAGAAAATTTCCCTCTTCCCACCTTCTCCTGCCCCCCAAGAGTCAGTTATTGGGATAATTATCTCCTTCCAGGGCCAAGAGACTAAGAAAATACCAGTAATGTATTGGACCAGCCATTCAACCCTCTTGTCCAATATATACAGACGTGAGGAGAAATGGGCAATAAAACATCCATTTCAAAAAAGACTTCAGGAAAAACAAACCAACAAAAAGCCCAAAACCCAGGAGGCTAAAAACACCTCTCCAAAATATCATCAAGCAAGAAGAACTTTAAGAATGGAACAAAACGTATGTTTCTCACTAGACTCTTTTTTATCAGAACTGAAATTTATAATCCTATGTGTCCCTGCAATATTTCCTGCTTCAGCCTAGATGCTTTCAAATTCTCTCCCCAACATAAAAACAAAGCATCGATGAAAAGAAAATTGATGTTCCAGTGTGCGAGAGCCCTCACAATGATTACAACCAAACAGCAATTGGCACGAATGGAGCCAACATTTAATACTGTTTTAAGGTATAATTAAAAAGGAGAGCTGCTCAGAACAGGTTATTCATTATAAAATATGGCAGGTACACACCACAAACACTCCAAAAGCTCCCCCTCCCCATGCAATGGGAGCCTGAAACCCTGCAGATGAAAATGTATGTTGGGTTTACAAAAGCCCTGCACAATAACACTTAGGGGCCTCTCAGCACCTAATGGATTTTGGCATCCTGCTCAACCTGTCATTAAGGGTGGCACCTGGATGATTTAGGGCTGGAGTTTGCCTCATCCCCATCTCACAGATACACTGCTATAAAAGGTTGGGCTCTCTCATTGCTTGTCTGGTCACAGTCCGATTAAGGGGATATAATAGCAGAATAAATAGAAACAGATTAGTTGTTAGGTGGCTTGTCTCCTGTTTGACTTGAGTAACACTGTGATTTAAGGAGGTGGTGAAGTGGAGGTGAAAACCATAGCAGTGTAGCCGCAAGGTACAGTAGCTGCAGAAAAATAAACTATTCTGTTGAATGAAGCGGGGAAGGTATGATCTGCTCATCACCAGGATTTTAGAGAGATTAGCAAATCGGGAGTTCAGTTATCTGGGATTTTGTTTCAGTCCATTATAGAGCTAAAGACCAGCTGCATAGCTTGGATCTGGATCTGAACATCTGCCTGAAGTAGGGGGAGGTTTCAGGCACCCCTCTAGCCTTTTAATGAATCTAGACCCTGCAGCATATGTGGGTACACAGGACTGTGCATTTAGTAAAAAATCTGGCATTATGCCTGCCAATCTGATATCAGATTCAGATTCTACATGCAGGCAGTAACCAACTGGACAACATATTTTCAGCAAGATGTACCCATGTATCTGAGAGGAGAGCCACTGATGTGAACACTGATTCATTCTCTAATCTTGCATGAAAAACACCCTAGATTCCAAAGTGCGGAAGTCAGGTTTGATTCCTCCATTGGGTAGCTGGCAAATTTTCAGACTACTTGACAGTAGAGTATTAGTTGCCCCTTGCCTAGAAGAGCGGAAATTGAGCTCATCCCCACCTCCACACAGCCAGCTATGGTGTTATTCTTTTTAATGAAAAAAAAACACCGCCCACCATTGGTGGTATGTGGGGCATGTGACAGGTCAGCTATGTAGAGGGCCAGGTGGAGAACAACCAACCTGTGGGTTTTAGGGTTCAAACACATGAAAGAAAATAAGCTCTTACAAATTAAGTTAATCAAATAACACAATGGCTTCTTGCAGCCAGGGACACTATGTAAAACCATGTGGACTTCTTAAAGCTTACCCTCCTCCTCATCCCACTGTTTAGTCTGACACTTAGATAAGGCTGGTTATTAATTTTCCTTTAAAACAGTTTCTTAATGGAAAGCTGAGGTTTTGACTATACACATTTTTCTGTGCAAAATTTCAATTCTTTGTGAAAAAATGAAACATTTTCAATTTTGCAACAAAAAGGTGAAGTTTTTTTTGGGGGGGGGGGGAACGTGGGACAAACATTTTCTGGCCAACTCTACTCAAGGTCTAGAGGAATAGACTGGCAGGAACTCACTCCTCCTATAATCTCTCAGGATAGGGCAATTCACTCTACCTGAATTCAGGCACATTCACCCCAGTACTGAGCTGCTTGGCAATTACTCCAATGTGGGTAGCTTCTCTGCCTAGGAATAGCATTGTTAACCCTCTTCCTGCCGAGCTGGGGAAAGTTTACACAACCTCAGTACAGCAGAATTTGGCCAGTAGGGGAAGGTGCCCATGTTAGTCAGATTCCTTCATACCAAATGTTTAAAATATATATTGTAAAACTTAGTGCCTTGGCTTGTTGGTATCCCTTGCTAGGGAGGAAATCTGAAGAGGAAATACAATTTTGGGTCACCCAATATTTTGCGATTTCCAGTGCTTCAGAAACCAGGCAACATACAATAAGATGAACACTGCTGTCTTAAAACCTAGCACATCTAAACTGATGACACCTGCCCAATACCTTTGTAATATGCACATGGTTGGGTCCATCAGCAGGGACTGAACCCAGGATATGTGGATCTAAAAGCATAAATCTCAAACACCTGTGCTCAAGAATCAGGTCCTTTGGCTCAGAATCAGTAGCAGACTACCATCTTTATGTGGTCCAGTCACTAGAGAGGGGAAAAGACACAGTTGGCCAATATTTTTATACTACCTCCCTTCAGCTTTCAAAATAGAGGTAACAACATGTAAGGTCCACTAACACGGAAAACATAGCTGGGCTCAAGATGCTAAAATCTGATCTCTATTTGGATCTGTACTTTTAATACATTACAGTCAAAGCCCAGATATTAACATAAAGGCCACTGCAAATTCAGAGCTAAGTTTGGATTTTCAGATCCACAATTTGTGTTAAAAAGGGTAGTCACATCTCTGTGCATTATCAACACCTGAAAGTCTTACCAGTAAGAGGATCCAGGAACCAATGAGAAACCTTTTCATTTCAGGCATCTTCTAAAGACTTCAAGATGGAGTAGCGGAACAGTTTGGCTTTGAAATCAAGCTCTTCTGAAACAGCAAGGGTTAAGCAGAGTTCATAGGATTTTTATGACATTTATAAGCCCATCATATGTTACAAATTAATGGCAGAAACAGCGCATTCTAATTACACTCCCCATGTCAAGCCTATTTAATTAATAGCACTAAAATGTGGATTAAAATGATAAAAATCTAAGGAATGACTGCAGTTAACTGTGCTATGCCACTTCACAACGCACTGTAAAATATCACTCTGTGTTGGACTTAAGGGCATAGTAGCATCTTCAGCAATTCCCATAATACAGTAGCACAGGGGTCGGCAACCTTTCAGAAGTGGTGTGCTAAGTCTTCATTTATTCACTCTAATTTAAGGTTTCGTGTGCCGGTAACACATTTTAACATTTTTAGAAGGTCTCTTTCTATAAGTCTATAATATATAAATAAACTATTGTTGTATGTAAAATAAATAAGGATTTTTTTAAATGTTTTAAGAGAGCTTCATTTAAAATTAAATTAAATGCAAGAGCCCCCCCCCCCCCCCCCCCCCCCCCCCCCCCCCCCCCCCCCCCCCCCCCCCCCCCCCGCCCCCCCCCCCCCCCCTAAAAAAAAAAGCCCCCCCCCCCCCCCCCCCCGCCGACTGGTGGCCAGGACCCTGGCAGTGTGAGTGCCACTGAAAATCAGCTTGCGTGCTGCGTTCAGCACACATGGCATAAGTTGCGTATCCCTGCACTAGCAAGAGAACATGTCTGATCCGAGCAGGTACCCAGTGCTTGCTTTTAAAGTGGAAAGAGAGGAAGGTTCTATTACTCCTAGTCAAAAGTTGAATGTTCTATTTGATGCAAGATGATGGCAAAGCACATTCCAAGGTAAGTTTTGAAATACAGTTTAAGTTAAATATAAGTTTTGGTGGTTTGCTCCTACAAAAGTTGTGCTCTCTCAGTTCCCATTGAGTACGGGGTGAAACTGAGGATGCTCCACTCCTTTAGGATTGGATTTATATTCACTGTAACTTCACATCACAAAATTATGAAGTAACTGTTTGCAAAAGAACCCTTTACAAACCAATGCAACAAATGAGAACATCTTGTCTACTTTAAGCGATTCATAGTGTAAGTGTAATAACTGCCATATCTCTTGAGGTGCTACATGCTGTAGCGTGTAGCATATTAAATGCCAGCACCTGTATTAAGGCAAACATGTAGGATCTGATTTTCACACCTAAGGTAAGAGGTATAATTCCAGTGACCGGCCCACTCTTTAAACCACACATTCAGTGGCCTGCTATCTAAAAGGCTAAATACGTGCGTATTAACTGCTGCTATAGAAAGCCTGGCCCTGGTTCTGGGCTGCAGCACAGCTGTGTATGAGGAATCAAGGGAGAAAGGTGTCTGGGTGCTACCTTTGCAGCTCCTGGATTCAGCGGTGGATTGGAACTTTTCCTGAGATAAGCCAGAGCAGCCCCAAGTACTACCACAAACTTATGCAGGCTGTAATGGATTCCTGTGAGGCTGTTTAGCAGCTCAAAGTAGCCAGAATGCAGCGTGTGCCAATCATAACTCTTCCCGTCCATCTCCTACCTGTCTCTGTGCTAGGGGCTGCAAGCCATTCTGCTGGCCTCACACTGCTGGGGAATCAGGGGATGTTCCGTGGTGGACAGCTCTGCCAACTTTTGGGCCCCAATATAGGGCTGCAAGGCAGCCCAAGAATCGGACCCCTATCTTTGTCATGTCCAGACTTTAAAGATTTCTGTTTGTTTCTTGTTTGTTTGCTTTTAACATGCAACCTCAGGGATGCAACAACAGAGGTGGTTGGACTTAATGTATTTTAGAAAGAACCAGGTTGTGCAATTCTATTCTGTGCAGTTCCATGGGTTGCAACTCTACAGGCCTCTCCCTACTCCTGGGGAAGTCAATGCAACTTTTCCCATTGAAATCAATGGCAGCAGGCACTGCAGAACCAGAAGGCTCTACAAAAGCATTCACTCAGCTCCACTGGTTTAAAATTGCACTCCTCTGTGGATACAGCCAGCAGTGGCTTTATGAAGCTCTGAAGTGCTCCTCTATGGAGACACCAGCATAAATAAAAAGTAATTTTTTAAATTTGAACATGTATGAAAATGAATTTTTAAATTGCTTAGGATTTCATTTTTTGAGATCGATTTAATTAATGTTGGTTAGACACTGCAGTGATTGGCAGTTTAGAAATACCTTAGATGACAGAGTCAGTTATTTTAAAAAGCCATTTTTTCCTCTTTGAATTCCAGCCACAAATAAAGTCTAATTCTTAAAAATCAAGTATATGAGTTTATCTGTACAAGGTTTTATTTTTAAATTTTAGAGGGGAGAACAGGTATATTTTCCCAGTCATCTCATTCAAAATGACAGTTGCAACTTTATGCGTGAACTTAACCTAAGAAGGAGGATGTGTGCCCTACTTCTTTAAAATCTCTAGCAAGAAGCCAGGCATGACAGGATGGGGAAAGGTTTTGTATAGCTGCTCTACAGTGAAGCAGAGAAAGAGCACATGCAGTTCTAGGGATAACATTATTTTTCTTATTCTAAACAAAATTCCTCTTTCAGTACTGGAGAAAAGTGACTATAATTCTTTATTATTGTCATGGGCTCGGGCCCTAGAAGACCCAACGTAATATAGCTGGCTACAGATAGGTTATTTTTTCCTGTGTGACTGCTCCTACATACCCTTAATTATGCAAGTTGTCTTATCAAAGCCAATGGGATAACTCATGTGAGTAAGAGCTGCTCATGTGAATAAGGAGTTGAAGGATGAGGCCCACATAGCATGCCTTCTTGTTAGGAGGATAGTCACTCCTGGCCTACAGACCTAACTTTCCAGGCTGCAGTAGAGATGCCAATTTGCGTAATATGAGCTGTGTGGTGTGTCTATATTAAAATCTTTGTAAGTGAACTCAATGTGCCTGCCTTTGAATTCCCAGCCCATCTTTGATGACAAGAAACAAAGCCAAAAGCAACACCAACCTCATTTTATTCAAAACTGCAAGTCATGGTTTGAGGATATAAATCTATCCCCGCCCCTTCCCATTAACACACATGCTATGCCAGTCGCCTTGGGATGCATGGTATAAAAAAAAATCATTTCCCCCTTTGGATACATATTTATATTGTGTACTAAATTATGCATTTAAAATCAGATAAAAAATGTTACAGCACACATCAGGAAGCTCCTCTATTTCTAAATTTTGGAAGAATTTTCCACCTTTACACCCAAGCCAAGCAAATATCCAGTGTTATTACAGCTGAAGCAGGGGGCAGGAAGGGGAATGCAGTCCAGAAAATGGGAGGAGAAACATCTCAGGGAAGGCCCCATTACTGGCCCTGAAAAGGGAAGCTGAATATGTGCTCTGAGAACACATCCAGAGGTTCACAGTTTAGTTGGCGTTCAGATAATCGTCCACGAGTTCCAATACTCTTCTGAATTATCTGAACCTCTTGAGTCTAATTAACCGTCAAAAACAATGAACACCTGTTGATTGCTGAAATTTTCAGATGAAATTCAGTCTACTGAATGGACAAACACTGTCCAAGAATAGCTAAGTGTCAGGCTCATATGGCCAAAGAGGAGGCATGAGGAGAGGAACAACGAGGAGGTGACACACAAGTGCCATATAAAAGTAGTGTAGCTGAATGGTTGAGGAGGTAGTGCAGACAAGAGATCTGCAGGGCAGGATAGATGGGACTTTGGAAAAGAGACAGAAGGCTAGAACACAGAGGGAAATCTTGGAGTAGAGGAGAGAGCCTAGCTCTAATGACAGGGGCTGCAGAAAAAGGAAGGTGTAGGAGCGGGAAGTCTGGAAGCAGAGGGAGAGATGGTTTAGGAGCAAGGTATAAGACCCAATGGGTCTGGAAACCAGTCTTGCAGAGTTGCAATACAGCTGATAACTCCAGGCTGCCACCCAGTGGCAGCTCTAACTAGCTTGTGCTTTACTTCCCATGTCCCACTGTGGACACAGACAATGGGAAGTTCTGCCTCAAGGATTTCACAGATAGCCTGCTTCGTGGCTCCTGACTGGCTCCCTCCCCTATATAAACCCCAGGGGCACCCCAGGAAGTGCTCAGGTAACAGCATGGATCTCCTGTAGCTACCATGACTGTTCCTGCTCCTTGCTCTTGAATTCCTAGCTTTGACCTTGGCTTGACCTCACCTCCTGACTTGGACCCTGAAACCTGACTTGGACTCTAACTCTGGTCTGGAACCTGACTTCGAACTCCTCTGCTACTTTCAGCCTCAGGTTTGCCCCTGATTTGATCCTTGGCCCCGACTGCCCCTGTTGAGATCCTGACACAAGAAGTGGAGAGGAGAGATGGTCCAGGACTAACAGCAGTGGAGGAGGCCTGAGAGCAAAGAGGATTTGGGATCAGGTAAATACAACACCTCAAAAGGAAAGAAAGTTCCAGCTGACAGAGCCAAATAAACAGAGAATAATAAATAAGCTTACTGTGCACGGTTATAACCAGTTTTTCCAAGGAGTGGGGGAACTTAATGAACTTAGTGAGGGAACACGATGTCCTCTTCAAACTCTGTATGTTGTCTATACACAAGGACACTATCCATTTCCCCAATGTCAAAGATGTGAGAGGACAATTTTCTCATGATAAGGGGCAGGGTATAAGGGAAACTCTGCAATATTGCTGCATCTGGGAAAGAGGTAACATGGATGGATAAGTGCTAAACCACATAATGCCTTATTTGTGCCTGGAAATCTTAGAGGGGAAGGGTTCATCCATAACATTCAGACACCAAACCCTGTAGTTATGCTCTAACCAAAGAGAAGACAAGCTGGATATTGTCACTGAAATGGGTTTAACATTCCTCCTATTTACCCAACTTTTAACTCCAGGCCTCCAGGCTGCATGGAATAGATATGAACATAATTTAACTTGACAGATGGAGACTTAAGTGGGTCAAACATTTGTCAGCTTCCTTTAAATGTCTTTACAAATATTTCCAGAACCCCTAAATACAACCCCCGAGTAGCAAGAACAAATATTCAGACTTTGTTAGAGAGACACGAAGGTTTGCTCCCTTCCCAAAGGGGTCATTTGTTGAACACTTCAATATTTTCCCCCTTTCCTCAGGTAATTGTTGACCAGGTCCCATGCTCTTGCTTAGGCTTTCAACTGGAAAACTAGAATCAGGAGAGCACCATAATTCATCACTGGACCTTTTTACTTGTAGGTTAGAAGACTGACTAATGTTGCTCCTGGGACACTGTGGTTGGACTCCTTAGCAATAGGTCTGGATTGAACTAGCAGTCTCCACATACTAGGAAAAACCTGTTGGGATGGAAGGGATTCACTTATTGGACTGGATGCAGCTTGACTACTAGCTACGGAGAAGGGAGCAGACTTGCATCATTAAGACAAAAAAACATGGATCACCAGACTGTACAGTTCTGTTGTAAGAAAGAATTAGAAATGCTATGGACATTGCGTGCTAAGATTCCAGTACATGTGTCCTGAATAGAGGGAGGCTGCAGTAAGGTGGGGGATGTACAGTGATGAGAAGGCACTGGACCATGAAGCTAAGTGATGTAGAAACCCAGTCCTTTCACCCCCACATTTGCAGAAAGCAGCATGTTTTGCAGCTTTGCCTCAAACATATTTCTCCCCCATTTCTCCCCCACCCCCAACAGGTGAATTCTATTTGTGCCCCTCTCCTATTAGTGAATTTAGTCACTGTGAAAGCTGCCACATCAACATACCAGGAGACTTAAGTTTCCTATTTTAAATTAATAGATTAGTATACAACATGAGCAATGGAACTGCAAGCTTGACCAACCCCATTTTACTCATGTGCCTCCACTCTAGGGTGAAAGGGTAGTTTTTTTCTCTACAACCCATTTCACATTTGGCCTCTCTGCTAGGATTGTCAACAATAATGCCAAACAATGATGGAGGGGTTTGTGATGTGATCATCTATCCTACTAGGAGCTGTCCTGAGCCAACAGACTCACTTCAGAATGGCCAAATAGGTCACTGATGGTCATAAATGGATATTCTTATTTCTGTTTTCATGCACGGGAAAAAGTTGGTTCTACTAGCCAGAAGGTATATAGCTCCACTTCAGCAAAAACGAATTTTCATTTACTTCACACAAATAAAAGCAAAAGTCATTCAATTCAGCCCAAATTCTGGTCCCCTGGTTTCAGTGGGACGGGGATTTGTCTCCCCAAACCTTCCCTGGGGGACCCCAAGAACCCAAATCCCTTGGATTCTTAAAACAAGGAGAAATAACACATTCCCCCCTCCTTTTACCCCTCCCAGGCTTTCCTTTCTGGCTAACCTGAGAGTTACTGATGCAACCTCTTTACATCACAATACCAAGAAGCATGTCTCTTCTCTTCCACAAAGAGACAACCAAATACAAGGAAACAGAAAAGATCCTATCTCTCTTCCCCCGTAGCTTCTCCCTCCCACCGATTCCCTGGTGCTGCAGAGCTTCACCCTCCATAGATCTAATACAAAGAGAATTTCCCCCTCCCTTGCGAGCCTAACCCGAGAACCACATCTTAAAGATTAAAAGAAGATCTCCGCATCAAGGTGACAATACGGCTTTGCATTGCATCATTAGCATTCCAGCAAACAACACATGTACAGTCACCATAGAAGTGAGATAGAAAAATCCCCTCACAGCTGGACTTCCTCACAACCACAGGTTCCCATCACTCTGGATCATTCATAGTATTTACGGTAAGAACTACCTTAGCTATCTGTTTATGACAACTGGCCATGTAAAAAAATATTGTGTGAGCACAAAAGGGGGTCAATTTATGAATTTGTCAGAGTGCCAGTTAGATTTTACAGCTGAAACCTAACAAACCAGGTTTGCCAACAGATAACGGAATCCAGAAGGAAGACCCCTTTTTATTGACAGGTTTCAGAGTGGCAGCCGTGTTAGTCTGTAACAGCAAAAACAACGAGGAGTTCTTGTGGCACCTTAGAGACTAACACATTTATTTGGGCATAAAAGCTTTCGTGGGCTAGACCCCACTTCATCAGATGCATGGAGGGAAAAATATAGTAGGCAAGTGCCACAAGGACTCCTAGTTTTTTCCCCTTTTTATTGAGTCTATGGCTCATTAGCTTACTAGTTTTAACAATCTTTTCAGGCCAACTTTTAACAACCTGAACAGTGTTTCTCAAATCAGGACACTTGCTTATCCTTAACCAATCAACAATTTATTAATTCACCCAGAACCACTTTAATACATAACCAACTGTTCACCACTCAAATGTAGACACAACCAGTTGTCAGTACTACACATACAATACAGTCTTGCAAACAATTATCACAGACTAGCATTGAGGCTCAGCAGCTATACCAAGGAACAATTCCAAATTACCAAGACATATTACTTTTACTTATGATAATCAATTATCAATTCTTTAGTACCTAACATATTTGTCAGACTTCCAAGGGTACACTTTGGAGTGTGGTTACTTCTCCTTGACTAGTTTCGTTCAAAAGGGACAAGTTTAGATTATTTAAAGCAATTGCTTAAAGTTATTGTTTTCAGTCTTTCTTAGGCCAATTTGTTTGGACTTATAAAGGAGTTAAAATCTAAAATATAGTTATACTTCAGGTTCCTCATGAGAGAGTAGACTCAGCAAGATAATCTGTAGTTATTTATATTAAAGAATAGAAGAGGAAATACAATCTGTGAAATGAAATCTCACTATTCTTTCCTATCCTGTTAACCCTGGGCTAGGGAAGAATCTTTTCCACACGGCTGGGCCAGGCATCAGTTGTGTTTAGGATTCTCTGCAGCTTCTTGTGCTGGGTTCAATTACATGGTGACTTCAGCTGATGTACCCTAGTTTCAGGGCTTGTAGGGGACCACCCTCTTGTTCCTGTTAGACACATGCCAGGTAAGGGCTTAGGTTTTAGTCTGATTCATTTCAAGAACTGTATTTCATTATTTGCCCCTGCTACAAATTGGGATTTCTTCCTTTCCTCTCTTAATATCCCAAAGTTATACCTTGGCTTATATCTTCACATTTATTCTTTCTTGTGCCAGACAATTCCTATTACTTCTATAATCCAACAATTGTTTACAAGGAAAACTAACAAAATCCTTATAATCTTCTAAATTTGGAGGACATGTTGCATACATTCTTTGATTCTATGTGAACTGGTCACCATCTAGGATTTACAATAGAATGAGACACATTTCCCACATATAAAAGGATTAGAGCCGACTCACATGGTAAACAAATGTGCGTATTCTAATTTGGGATGAAATGACAGATTATTTATGGAATATATGTTTTAGAAGGAAAATAAAGTATAGTTTATACATTGGGGTGAAAACATGTGGCTTGGATCTCTTTGGGTAACAGGTAGCTTGTTCAATTTGACCTTCAATTTTATAGCCACATTTCTATTTTACTTAATTTGTATCTTCCCCACTCATCTCTTGATCCATTCACAATATACAATGGGTCACTTTGCAGAAGAAAGTAGGGTGTCACCCTCCTTTTTAGGTAGGCTGGGAGAGAGAAAGAGGTTTTATCCATATGCAAATTATAAAAGATTTTTGCCTAAATGATTAGCAATAAATTTCTTTAGCCATTTTAGTTTCTATTCTTGGGGAGAACAACTCCTAGCATCGGTCAATCTGTGGTCCATGGATAAACTGTCTCATATGATGTGAACTATTTTCTTTCGGTTTATTGTCTTCCTAGGCGGATCCTGAAGATGCTTTGCAAGCCTCCTATCCTCAGGCAAAGGGAGTTCAACTGAGTAAAGAACTCAGGATTTGGATTGGGCCCTTGACGAATTGCAACATGCTCTGAAGCCAACCAACTTAGGCTCCCTCTAACCAGCAGGGAAAATGAATTAAAGCATTAAGGCCTCTACACTAAGAGTGTCCTGCTACCAGCTGGCCAGTCTTCAAATCAGACTACTTTCAGCAAGAGTATCCTGGATGAGTTCGAATGTGGAGGGAGGTGATCTTTAAAGGTAGCCACATTTGTCTAGCAGCTACAAAACACCGGGGCCGATCTTGCTCCCACTGTCTGCAATGGGGGTTGGATCTGGTCCACAGCAGTAAAGTAGTCATCATTCAGCACTGCAAATATTCCACAACTGTAATGGATATAAATTGATATGTCTGGATCCATTTCTAGTCACAGTTAACATATATCTAACCCCCACTTGCATGTACAGTCAAGTGCTATATTATATATTACTGCAACAATATGCAGCCTAACTTCATTCCCACAAAAGCCATGGTCCAGTGCAGTGTTGGTAACATTCATCCACTTCTGTATCCACAGAAACAGAATGCAGATACATGCATGCCTACATTTATGATTCTCCAGTCACTACTAGCAAACGTTTCTCTGGGTCACATACATTTAATTATTTTTGTTCACTTCCTGGTTTTTATCTTGCACCAATTTGTCTACAGTTACATTTGTTTGGATTTGCATATGTGGAATATTAAATGGATGGGCTTATAACAAGTGACTCTGTAAGCGTTAGGTGATTCCCTATGATGTGGATCATGGTGGATAGGTTTTCTCTCACAAAGAAATTGATGTGCATTGGAGCACTGAGCTAATACTTCGCAACATATCCCCAAACACCAGCTGGCCATGGTATTTAAGAGAGATCAGCATATGCTTTCTACATATCTCATTTCTAAAACTCTTTGCTAAAGCTACAAATAAGACAACCCCACCTGCCAGGAAGGACAACCAACCGCTCAAGAAGATAATTTATGGTTAATGTAAACCTACTCAGAAGGATTACCAGCACATTTATACACTTACATCCATGCATGAGTGGCATATGATGCTAATGGACATTAAAAGGAGGTCTGCATGATGAATGATGGTAATTAATGATTAAAGCATTACACAACACATTTCCAAGGGAGTGTCATGTTAGTGTCACTAAGTTAAGATCCATCAGCCTGCAGTTTAAGAGGTTCTGGGGCTTTCCAAGTCGCTTATAGAAAATAAAAGGGTTTTTTTTTAGTCTTGTGCCTTTACCATTCACTTATGTGAGGGAATAAGAATAACTACCACAATATAAAATACATTCCCACTTTTCTGAAAGCTTTATTTTTTCCTAGCTGCTAACAAATCATGCATTTCATCTTCTACAAGAATGCTCCATAAAAAATTGTCCCTAGGAGTAAGACGTGATTGTTCGTATGGATAATTAGTCTTAATAACTAAATCTGTTGGCTCAGCAGGTCTGAGGATGAGCCTGCTTGTCGTCCTCTTCTCCATGGCTCTGCTTCATGGTAAAAGGGTTGAGAAGCGAGATTCTGTGATCGTCTTCTGCTAAGTAAAGGAATTGTTTTCACACTTTTTACCCTCCCTCCCACAGACTCAACCCCCAATGTGGGCATGCTGGTGGATGCTCCAGAGGCGGGATTTCATATTTGTCATTGTTTGAGGATAATGCTTGGTGCTCTGGGTTCTTCTCTACAAATCTCTCAGAGCTTTAATAACACAGAGCTTTACACAAATGTCTCTGCTTATAGACAAGGTGCTGGATTCTCAACTGTGCCAGATCAGGGGAAGGGAGCAGAGCGCAACACCAAGGAGCTGGTTGCTACTTCCTGATCCTATGGCATCCAGCCCCCAGCACAAATCAGAGCTGGTGAGGAGCAGCTCTAATTTACACACTGGCATCAGCTATGCTCCCTGCTGCTCTTTCTGCCTCCATCCCTGACACTAATGCAAAGTAGGCTGGAGACTCTGGCCTTTGGAATTTTTTATAAAAACCCTCCACTCTTGCTAATGCTGGATCAGTTCCACCAGCAGTAGCAGTGCTGGGACCCTTCAGCAGACAAGGCTCCTGTAGCTTCCAATGTTTTTAAAATCACGCTGGTGAGTAGATTTGCTCGGAGGAGATTGCGAATGCATGGTGTTGAAGATACAGGCAACTGAAAGAAATTGCATTAGAACTTCCAATGTTGCTAACCCCATGGATTTCAACTGATGTTTGCAAAAGTGGGACATTTTTTTAACTTTTTGTAAACTTTCATCCCTCATAAAGACAGGCTTAGGAGTCCTTAGTCCCAGCCCCCTGCACTAACCAATAAACACGCTGCATCTTTAACCTAGTACATAGTGGAATAACAACATCACCTCTGTTAATCTGAGTTAAAGCAGGTGTCCCTGGTACGCAGCACAGGCGTTGGAAAAGCTTGTCTTTTCTTAAATTGCCTTGGCTTTGTGTTCAGAATGCTTCCCCATGTTAAATTTACACAGTCTCTTTTAAAAAATAATTGACTTAATTTAAAAACTCAAATGGATTCCAGAACCATGGTGTGCAGTTACAGAAAAGGATCACAAATAGGAATGGGATTCCTAGACTCTGGTTAATCAAATTAATTTCATGTCACCAGGGGAAATGACTGTAGATTGGCCACGAGAAATGTGTGTATATTTCAGTTCTCAAATGTAACAAGATGCTTTCAGGGCCTGGGATGCAGTCAGATAGGAAAGATCGTTATCAATACCATTAACACTGAGTTCCAAAGCAGGTCTTTGTCTAGCTAAGCCCAGTAATTCCTTCTACTGAAAACCACAAAATTGCCTTTTCTGAACCAGTGCACGAGCAAAATTATTCCTTCCCCCTTGGACTGGTCATCGTGTTGTTATCTAAGCATGGGAGGTAGTGCTTCATTCAAGGGACCATAGGAAAGGCATAGAGAGAGCAAGGACCCAACTAAACCTGAGCACACAGGAGATGAGCAGACACCTGATTCTCTTGGCTTCCCATTGTAAAAAGCAAGGAAAGGCTGCTGAAATGTGTTAAGGGAGAAAGGCATTTTTACTTTTATCTGGATTTTCCTGGAGGTGGGGAAGTTGAGCTAAAGGAAGTCAACAAAAGCTGAAGGAGAAAGGAAATTTTAGCTGGGGAGGGACTGGTCTAGTCCTTAGAGGATAAGACTGGCACTCAAAATTCCTGGGTTCTGTTTTGTGATTTGCCACTGACTGGTTCTGTAGCTTTGGGCAAAATACTTAGGCTCCAATTCAGGAAGCATCCTTCTTCCGGACAGCACTTAAGCATGTGCTTAAAAGCTTTCCCGAATGGGGACTTTAGCCATCCCAAGCCCAGTACCACATATCTGATGGCTTAATTCACCTCACTATAAATTCCTAAACAAATATGTAGCTAGATTAGACAGATCCTGGAAAATGTTACTCAAAAAGCCCTTACTCAGGCAAATAGAACCAGTGAAGTCAACTGGCTTATTCACATCAGTGTTAAACTACTTACCCGAGTTAAGGTTAAGCTAAGATCATGATCTTAAAAATATTACCATTATCTCCTCAAGTTAGTGACTCTTTCTATATTTGAGCTCAAAATCTGAGCTCTTTTTAGTCTCTTAGTGTAGCTCTAAAAAAAATCCTGGCTCCTTTCATTTGCAGACACTACTGATTCCACTCCAGTAACAGGTGCACTTGTGTCCTGGCTGCTCATGTATTGAACTCTATTGTCAACAATTCTGTTGTTAGAAACCAAATGCTAAGTAGCATGGATACTGCTGGAAATGCTGCCAGAGATGAAAGGCATTTAGTCCTATAGCCAAAAAACCAACCCCCCACCCCACTCCCAGTCACTGGAAAGACTAGATGTGCAAGGGCAGCCTCAACAGACAAGGTAAATGGCGAGTATGTAACTAAAGCGAATCTTTAGAGGTCCTTGCAATGGTGTCTCCAAAAGGAGAGTTCATCTGTAAATGAAAGTTATTTACAAAAGGCATTTCAAAAGTATCTTACAGATAATCTCTGCATTTCAAATGTAGATGGAAAGAGGCAGAACCAAGGGTGGTGGGCTGCTATTTATGTGGAGCCAGCCCACAATCCAAATGCTTTCGGATATTTGACCATGACATAGGTGCAGCCTGGTGTGGGAAGTGCATGGATGGCACATTTCTAACAGGCCATACCTCCTCCATTTGAGGCAGAGGTATTACGTCTTCACAGACACAGAGGTCAATGAGTCTCCTTACCTCCAGCAAGCTTGCCCATATTGTTCTTAGGAAGTTCTTTTTAAAAAGGAGAAAGAGAAAGAATAGCTGGTTTCAAACGGTACTGCAAGCAGTATTTTTCCTTAGTAAGAAGAAATAGAACCAGGTGGTAGGTGCTCAGAAACTCTGGCAATTGGTATCATAGAGAAGCCAATAAATTAGATTAAAAGTATGCTAAATCTCAGTGACAGTTGTAAATGTAGAGTAACACCATGGTGTTCAATAAAGTTGCTCTAAATTTATGCTGGTATGGCTGAGATCAGAACCTGCCATGAAAAATGATAGTAAGAAGTTACTAACATTTGAAGACTTAAGTGACTATTTTTTAAAATGGAAATACAGCACCAGAGCTCAAAGCATAGCACTGGAAAGCAAAGTCTTCTCAGTCCACAGGTCACTGGCCCTGATTTGAGAAAACACTTAAGCATGTGTCTTCTTTTAAGCACTAGGGAGAAAAAAAAGACAAGGACAATGGCACTTGTCCAAGCGTCACACACAAATAGAGTCTGGCCACTTGGCTCTGCTTTCCATCTGGAAGTTCAGATGCCCGACTGGACTCCTTGGGCATGGTTTATTGGCTGGTTAAAAAAAATAAATGCCAGCATCTTCTAGACCTACCCACTCCTGGCACCAAAATTATCAATCATAAAGAGTAGATTGTGTAGCTCATAATTCTTCTCCATTTTTATTCGTTTTCATGATCAGTGAAACAGTTAACAATTTTGACATTGGAAGTATCATTTCATTCATCTGAGTTAACACCCATTGAAATGCATGATGCAGTTTGTAGCATTCATTCTTAGAGTTATTGTTTCAGGCTTTCTGCGAACTCAAGCCAACAGTGCTACATCAGTTACACTCAGTTCACTGTGCAAGAAGATCTGTTGGAATCTTCAACATTGTACAGCCATGTACCAACCCAAACTGAACCTTGCTTAAGACCATCCTTATTCAGCAAGACATTTGAGCATGTATTTCACTCCAACTGAATTGAGGCCATTATGCTTACCTAGAGAGGTACGAAAGTAGTCAAATTTCCATGTCCATTGACCTTCTGGCTACTCTGCTCACTCCCAATAAGGATGCCAATTGTGATGGTAGATTTTGTGATCTGGGCACTTGAGACCATTTATTCCTTTTAATGAGGCCACTGAAAAGCCATCAGATAGAAATTTTTGATCACTACAATTCCAAGATCACGTTCCAATTGGTGACCCAATAATTATACTGCACACTTATCTAGCATCTTTCATCTGAGAATTTCAAAGCACTTTTAAAGTATTCATTAATTAATTTCACCTGGAGGCGAAGGACTCCATATCCTGTTACCACCTCCCTGAGCCATCCAGAATGTTATATCAAAGAAGGAATTAACAATGGGACAGATATAAACTGGATGACAGCAAGCTTATCTAATTAATTTACAGGCTACAGCAATCTGTTGCTAACAAAAAACTCAGCATGCTTCATCTGTTAAAGCCCATGTCCAGTTCTAATAAAATTAGGAGAACAACGAGTGAACCAGACTAGAGCACTTCCTTTGCTTTTGTCAGTGACATGAAATACACTCACAGCCCTTTGCTTTTAGTTGCTTAGATGGTTAGCTTAGTGTTTAGGACCCCAGAGAAATTGGAGATGCTCCTAAGGGAGCATGGAGCAAAGCACAGCAATTATGTGCTAGAGGATGAGTACAGTTAAGAAAAATATCCTGAACATGAAAGCGCGGCATCTCTTGTGATTTTTTTATTTCTATCTAGGTATTGTTAACATAGCAATAATTATAGTTGAGGCAGAAAACCATCATGAAGCCAGATGGTTTTGGCAATCAAAGACAGCCTATTTACAGAGACCAACAACATTAAAAATAAGACATCAGATATACATGTTTCAAAATTCACTGTGTCCTCTAGAATCAACCCCACTGAGTAACAGAGAGAGAGAGAGAGAGAGAGAGAGAATGAGTGAGTGAGTGAGTGAGAGTGAGTGTGTGTAAATTTTTTAAGGGCCAGGATTGCATTTTGAGCATCTTGAATGAGTGAACTTGTACTCTATCAGAAAGGTCACTAGCAACATTATTTTCATTAGACTGACAATAAGAGCTCAGATTTGATATATGACTTCACTGTCACAAGATGTTAATTAATCCCATAGAGGTAATATTCAGGCAAACACACATAACTTTTCTTTTGATATACTAGAAACTGTATTAATTTACAAGGATAAACATAGAACTCATTAATTTCAGATCATGCAGGTTAGCTACACTGAATTACACCTGTTCCTCAGCTCCAATACAAAACAGAAAGGCAATAAGAAACCTGAAAAGAATTAAAATACTGCCTTTTTATTTAATGCAGGAATTGTCTATAACAAGCAATTTTCTGAAGCCTATTGCTCTTGCATAATATACCATATGAACATGCAGAGGGTGGGGTCCCTACAGCCCAATTCTTGTAATTCATTGAAGTGGAAACAGTTAAGAACAAATGGAAAGCAGAGATCAATTGCTCCCACTGGCAATGTCACCAATTATGAATTTTGTGGAATTAAAATGAATTTACCATCCTGGCTGTGCTATTATGGTTATATTGTGTAACATTATGAAACACGCATTCATATCCTCTATAAGATTAGCTGAAATGAATGTACGATTTTTTGCTATTTGAAATACCATACATGGTAATGGTGCTGGATGGGTGTCCCAAGCCCAATTTTTTAAACTACTTATGAGGCAGCTGCCACTTGTGTTCAGGAAGCAAACGCTACAAAAAGGAAAAACTCCAACAGCTCCACGTCAGTAACATCTGGTGTAGCCAGTGATAGATACTAAGGATATGTCTACACTACTTGGCCAGTAGTGATCTATCTATCGGGGATCGATTTATCACGTCTAGTGTAGACGTGATAAAATCGATCTCTGATCGCTCTGCCGTCGACTCCAGAACTCCACCGTGGCGAGAGACGGAGGGGAGCGGCAGCGGTCAACTCGCCGCAGTCCTCACAGCCAGGTAAAATTGACCTAAGATATGCCGACTTCAGCTACGCTATTCATGTAGCTGAAGTTGCGTATCTTAGGTCGACCCTCCCACCCCCAAGTGGAGACCTATCTTAAGAAACCTGAGGGCCCCATTCTCTGCTCAGGCCAATCTAAAACCAACGTGCTACTCCATTGACTTCAGTGGAATTGCTCCCAATTTACGCTGCTGTAAGCAAGATTAAAATTTGGCCCTGAATGTCAGCGTCCCAGGTAACTTAGATTGCAAACAGGAACAACATATCTTCAGAGTACATGGAAGGAAAAATGCTTTTTTAAGACTTTACGCATCCAAAAATTACCAGGGCAGTGCTTGGGAAATGAAGCCAAGGAGAAAGTGAATGAACCTGCTTCATAGTATAAAAGATAATCTGGGAATCAGTGCACAGGTCAGAGATGTCACTTGCAAAGATTTTTGTACCTCTGGCTTGAAGTTAACATGGGGAAAGGACTGGTTACCCAGGTCATTACCTCCTAGCAAGCAGAACCCATTTCTAGAAGTACAGTGGAGACAGCTTAAGTCACATGGCTGCTCTTATGTGATGTCCATTTCAGGTAAATGTCAGTTTTTCTAGAGGAGGAAATTGCAAAGGAAGCAGGGACAGAGATATACCAAGGAAGGAAGAGTAGATGTAAATGGAGGCAGTAAAGGCAGTTTGGCCAAATAGAAGGGAAAACTTGAAGAGCGAGTCTGGACTGGGGAGTTGAGGGGGTGGGATAAGAACTAAAGCAGATCAAGAAAGAAAGGGAAGCTTTAGGCCAGGTCTATTCCAACACTTACTTTGGTATAACTGAGGCCTTGTCTACACTGCCACTTTACAGCACTGCAACTTTCTCGCTCAGAGGTGTGAAAAAAGATGCCCTTGAGCACTGCAAGTTTCAGCACTGTAAAGTGGCAGGGTAGATAGTACACCAGTGCTGGTAGCTACTCCCCTCGAGGAGGTGGGTTTTTACAGCTGGTGCTGCGACTACATAGCCAGGTTAAAGCGCTGCCGTGTTGCTAGTGAAGACATACCCTCACATAGCTCAGGGGTGTGAATTAACCACCTCCAAGCAATGCAAGTAATAGCGACCTAAGCGCTGGAGTGTACAATTCTATGTCGGTAGGAGAGCTTCTCCCACTGACATAGCTACTGCCTCTTGCAGAGGTGGATTTATTATGCCGATGGGAGAGCTCTCTCCCATTGGCACAGAGCATCTTCACCAGAAGCTCTACAGTAGACTAGCCCTTAGGCAATGGGGACACAGGTCGTAGAAGGAGAGGGAGCCTGGAAGGTCCAGATAACATTGCACAAGTGACTCAGTAAAGCCTAAGAAAGGCTAAGAAAGTGTTAGAATATGGCACAAAGGAAACCTCTGTGTTTGGGGAAATGGCTTTTCTCCAGACAACTCAATTCATCTTGAGAGGAATTGACTGCACTACTCTCTCAGATGCTGGGATTTAGTGAATTATGTTTCCATGCCAGAAATATGAATTCACTGGCTGATCCCTAGGAGCATTAAGATTCTACTTTCAGAAACGTTTGCAGTGTTGGTTAGCCATGTTGGTGCCAGGATAGTAGAGAAAAGGTGGATGAGGTTATATCTTTTACTGGACCAACTTCTGTTGGGGAGAGAGACAAACTTCGAGCTCTGTGTAAGCTTGAAAGCTTGTCTCTCTCACCAACAGAATTTGGTCCAATAAAATATATTACCTCACCCAACTTGTCTCTCTACTTCCAGAAATGATATTTTATCGTGGCAGGTAAAGAGGAGCTCCTGGTGCACAAATGTAGTTTGTAGGGATTTTTAGTTCAATTGATGGGCAAACCTTGTGTCATAAAACAACAAAGACCCCGAGTATACAAATTCCCGCCCCTGACTTTAAACAATCCAGTTCTGTGATTGGTCGTCTGGTCAGGTGTTTGTTTCTCTTTGTTCCCCCTTTACAGGAAAAAGAAAATTAACCCTTACCTTACCTATCTACTTATGACACCTTGAAAAGGAATGAGTCTTCATTTTGGGTCAGATAATCACCCCATGGTCAGCGTGCTTGTCTGCATTCTTTGGGTCTGCAATTTGAGTCTGGATGCCTTCTAAGATCAGTCTTTCTCACAACATTTCTGCCACATCCCTTCAATTTCTATTGCTATTCTTATTTTGTATCACTGTAGCAACAGAGATTGAGATTATTCTAAATGCAGGGTCAGAGACAGTCCATGTCCAACAGAGCTTACAATTGAAATAGACAGGAGACACTGAGATCTTGCCCAAGGTCAAGAAAATCAGTAGCAGAGCCAGATACAGAATCACATCTAACTACCAGTACTGTGACCGGTCCACTAGATCAGAGGTTCTCAAACTTCATTGCACTGTGACCCACTTCTGATAACAAAAATTACTACATGACCCCAGGAGGGGGGACCAAAGCCTGAGTTAGTCCAAGTTCCACGGCCCCGGGTGTGGGGGGGCAAAGCCTGAGCCTCACTGCCCTGGGCAGGGAAAGGGTCAAAGCCCAAGCCCAAGGACTTCAGTCCCAGCCAGGGGGCCTCTAACCTGAACCCCACCACCCAGGGCTGCAGGACTCAAGCTTTATCCTTGGGCCCCAGAAAGCCTAAGACAGTCCTGGCAAACCCATTAAAATGAGGTCGGACCCACTTTGGGGTCCTGACCCATAGTTTCAGAACTGCTGCTCTAGACCATGCTGCATTCTAGTTCTGGTCAGAATCAGGAAATACAGAGGTATGCAAGAGTGAAAAAAATAGCTGAACTTTTCTAAACTTCTAAAAAGCTTTGTTTTGGTTCCAGTGATAGGTGAACCAGTCATGATTCTAAGTAACAACTTAAGATACTGTGAAGCATTGGGTAGTGTAGCATATATCTATGTACCGTTGCCTTCTACTGGGCGGAATCAGATCTGCTCTACTGTCAGATAAGCCCTATTGTCACAAATCTGTGCGCTACAGATAACACACAGAATTATTACATACAGCACATACCTATTCATAGGGAGCAGAGAACAGAACCCCAGTGATTCAGCTCCAAAATTACAGGCCTCTCTCCCTTGAGATAAAGGGGATCTCCTGTGGCCGAACCTAGCAGCAGATCTCTTATATTCTGTGTGGGCCAGCTACTAGAAGACACCATGTTCGTATGCACACCCACCCACCCAACACTATATGCTACAGTATTCTGCTAAGAGCTGAAGTAGTTTCTCCTTTGGCGAAAGCAACAGGGGGCCTTGAGAGGGAGAATCTGAGTCCTATACTTGCTGATACAGGCACTGTCTGTAGCCTAGGGAGAAGTGTGAAGGCCCTAGGTAGCTATGGATTTCTCACAGTACTAGAGTCTCAATTGTAAAATTACTGCTTTCTCTAGGACTTCCAAGAATTAATGCTAGCTGGCTCGCACCAATAGAGGAAACTAGGAGTGTTTCCAGAACATGAACCGTCAGAGGAGTGAGGCTCTGGAACAGCCTTCCAATAGGAAATGTGGGAGCAAACAGCCTAACTTGTTTTCCTATGGAGCTGGTTAAGGTTATAAACAGCATTATATGATGGGGGCAGAGCTGCCTGTGACAGCAGGGGACCAGACTCCATAAGCCAGGATTCCCCTTGCAGTTCCGGGTTTCTAATACCAGACTGCATCACCATCCTGTCTAGTCTAGGGGAGTAGCCACCAGTCCCTGCTAATACAGAATGGACAGCCTTCACTTGGTGGTGGTTGCTTTAAACAGCAGCCTTGCAAAAAATTAGCCTGTCCACTAAGGTGCTGCAACTCACCTGAGGTCTCTTCAGAAATGCGCTCCGAAAAGGCCCAATCCAGCCAGTTACTGAGGAAATTCTTCCTGTGAGACACTGAGAGCCCCTGACTCCCAGCTGAAGGTATATCGCAGAAGCCTTGACACATTCGGACATGTGGAGGACACCCATTATTTCAGCCATCTGAAAGGAAGCCTGATTGATATAAGACACCCACAGGGGCAGTTGGAAATGGCTGCAGCCCAAGCGCTGACACAGGAAGGTCAGAGGGAGGTGGAGAGAATCATGCTATGTCAGATTTAAAAAATAAATAACCCCTCCCCCTCCAAGGGCTTTTAAAGTGACCTACACATCACTTGTGTGTAACATGCTCTGTGATGAGGGGCCAAAGAAATGGTTGCAGCAGCCACTCCAGGCAGAAATAGAAAAACATAACAGAAAGACCCAATTTTTGTACTGGGGAAGAACAGCCAAATACAATATTTGAGGTTGCAGATTAGCTTTCTTCTTTTTTTCAAAAAAACCACACTTTTGAAATGTTAAGCAGCTCTCATCAATTAAGAAATTTTTGAAATACGAATATCCCATTAAAGCACATCAGTGTCCTTCAGTTCACCAGATGCATGGAGTAAAAGACCCATTGCATTCCAGCAGTTAGTGAACATAGTTAAAGAGCCATTTTTCATGCTGGGGGTAAAGAGGGAGAGGCGGGTAAATTACAAAAACAATCCTATAATATACATTTTCTGCCTAGAAAACCTAGTTTCAGAGTCAGTATTTCTAGAAATATAAGTACTGAAACTTCACTTTAGTTGTCAGTAAATTCATTATCACATTAACTAGGTCTAAATTATTAAACCTTAATGATGTAGGTTCTCAAAACGTGTTGGGCTTTATTTTCCCCACACAGAATCAATGTTAAACATTAGTAGTATAAATTAAGTAATACTTTACCATGGCATGCTGCTGCTTTGAATTGAGTTACCCTAGGAAGATGTATATTCATGGCTACAGGCTCCTTTTGGCCTCCTAGCGAGGATGATATAGTTTATTGTAACAAATGAGCAGTAGACCTGTAATGACTTAAATGATATATACATTTTTGCCAGTGAAAATGTACAAGTGAAGACCTTTCTGCTTAAGGGAATGAGAAGCAAGCACGATCTTGTACTATAAACATAATTTCCATGAAAGCCTGGGGGAGCATCTCCCTTTCCACTGTTTAGAAGCATGGCGCTTATCAGAAAACATTTTAGGATGGTTAAATTAATAGAACATAGACTCAGGCAAAATTTAGAAGGATAATTTTTCAACAAGATTTTGGCTTTAATTCTTGTGGGTTTTTTTTGTTTGTTTAATCTGAACTGTACAAAGGAGAAGCTAAGTAACTTTATAGTAACTCTCTCAATGCAATGTTAGAGATCTTACAGAGGGCAAATATTTACATTGTAAAGTCACCATTTCTAGCGTCACTTGTTGCCAATGGGATTTTATTTTTTTGCCATTTCTTCTGCTCATCCAGAGAATGTCTCTATATCAATGAGTGGTATGTATGATGGTCTCAATAATTTCATTCCAATCAGCCCCTTACAATGATATTTGATCTCAGGAAAGCAATGTAAAATAATTACTTCTATTTTCTTTCCCCTAGAGCTGGATAATCTATACCATACGCTTATTCTGAATGTCTATGGAGACTGAGTCAAGATGCTAGATCATAACTAGTATAGGAGTTGCTGAGAAGAACAAATTCAAGATAGCAACAAGCTAGCCTGCTACGGATCCCTAACTTGAAGCAGCAAACTATGTCATTGCAGTGAGATGTGCAACACTAAGGCAGATTTTTGAAAAATGTAGCATTAGTGGCTGTAAACTATAGGTGGAAATTTGGAGGCCCAAAGCACAGCACAAACCCAGAGACAAGAGACTGCACAACCAATATGACAGAGAGTCGCTTTCTGCCACACTGTTTGAAAGATGAGGATTTGCTAGAAAGATAACTCCTCAAATGATCAAGAATTATAACTGATGTCACATCAAAAAGCCATGATGAAAAACTGCACCTGAAAGAAGATCCACAGTGGAAATGGCATTGTGCTACATTCCAATATGAACACAACATGGGACATGGGATACAACCCAGAAGAGAATGTAGCCCCATTCTGGGCAGATAGTATCTCCCTCTGACAGACACCCAAGGGATCTGTCTTTCTTGCACTTTGGTAACAATTATACAAGCTAACTGGCCAATTAAGCCACATTGAATTCTATCTTTTGACTTAGAAAAGATCTGAAAAGGTGGCTTGTCTTCTACTTTCCATTCAGGCTGATGAATTAATAAAATGTAGCCCCATCCTGCCCCCCCGTGAAATTCAGTGACAGAACATCAAAGGGAGCAGGATAGGACTAGAGTTCTAGATGTTACCCTTTCTAGATCACAGCACCATACCATAACCATCATCCCACCACCTTATACAGATGACCTCACCTTCTCTTTCCATTCTGGAACTCTGTGTCACCACTGGGTCTGTCCATGTCAAACCTCCATTTCCCACTTAAATGGGAAAACAGAGATATGTTCCCAAGTTTTTATTGTGAAAATAAAATGAGGCAAAGTTAGAGGTGCCCTAAATAATGGTACAAGTTACACATTAATAAGCTGGTATCGATCTGATTGGTAAAAGATAGAAGGTTATGGTATAGTTGGAAAAGCTTGAAAAGGAGATATCAGCTAAAGCCAGGGGTCTGCATTTCCTGCTACAGTCCTACGCTTCTGTCCCATTGGTGTGTAAATCAGACCAACTAACACTTACTCATGCTCAAATTACTTGTGTTAAACTAACACCACCACTTACATCACTTCTGAATTTGGCCCAGTCAGGGCCAGTGCAACCATTTAGGCGACCTAGGTGGTCGCCTAGGGCACTAGGATTTGGGGGGCAGCATTTTCTTCGGCAGTGACCGCGGTGGCCAGATCTTCAGCCACCTCGGTTGCCGCTGGCATTTGGGCGGAGGGAGCTGGGGCAGGGGAGCGCAGGGAGGGCCTCCTGCAGCAAGTAAGGGGGAGGGCGGCACGCAGGGGAACTCCCCACCCCAGCTCACCCTTGCCCAGCCACCACCCCGAGCACGCCGTGGCTGCTTCACTCCCCCTGCCTCCCAGGCTTGCGGTGCCTAAGCTGATTGGCGCTGCAAGCCTGGGAGGCGGAAGAAGTGAAGCAGTGACAGCGTGCTTGGGGAGGAGGCGGAGCAGGAGCGGGAAGATGTCTCAGGGCGGGGAGTAGGGAGCTGCCACAGGCAGGGGCACCTCAGGGCGGAGGGGGGGAGCTGCTTTGGGGGGGGCGTGCCTCAAGGTGGGGGCTCAGGAACAGGGGAGGGCGCAAGGTGGAAGTTTTGCCTAGGGCACGAAACATCCTTGTACTGGCCCTGGGCCCAGTGTCCTTAATCATTCTGAGATGTGGCTCCTCATCTTCTCTCTACCCTCATACCTACAAAACATGTAAGAATGGAACCAACTTACAAAGCTGTTTTGACATGGGATACAAGACTTGTCCTTAGCCATCACCAGTAAGTTTTGGGGGGTGAGGAGAGCCTAGAGAAGCTGCCAAACATATTTTAGTTTCCCCAACATGCCACATTTCAAATTCCAATTTTCAAGTCACCTTTCTCTTGGAAGGGATTCAGTTTTTTCAGAAATGGGTTCATTTGGACTAAGGGACCGGTTTCAAGCACAATGTGGTGAAATTCCCAGGGAAATGGATTCATTAGCAATTATGTAATTCAATGTGAATATGCCTGTATTGTGACTGCTATAGCTTCACTTTTCATTGCAAAGGGTTCACAGACCTCCACTAATAAATATTTTCAGCAATAGCTGAACAGTAACAGCTACGAGTAGTTGCAGTAGAGTTAGGGCCAGATCCTCAGCTGGGGTAAACTGGCCAATGGTACTACACCAATTCATATCAGTTGAGGACATAGCCTTGTGTTTTACAGCTGTCCATTACAGGATTCAGTGGTGAGACAGTCTCTCCAGCTGGTGAAACCCACTGGCCAGGAGCAGAGGAGCCTCAGAGAAACAGGCTGTGCAACGAAACCTTTCGTCTCACTGGATTAAAATGACAAAGTAAGCACTTTTAAAAATGGCACCTAGAATAATGTTAGTCTGAGTTCACGTCCTCCAATAGAAAAGGGTGCCTAATTCAAGTTCAGTCATCATAAATCCTATCCCGCTAATTTACATTCCTGTTTGAAATCAACAGACTAAAGAGTTTAGGGCCTGAAGAAAGAGGATTGCGTTTGACACTGGGAGGAGAAAACATCTTGTCTACATGGAACTGTATCACTATGATGTCCATTATTCATGCTGTACGGGTAGGATGGTAAATACACACAGAATCTCTTATTATCTCTGTCACGTGCAAGGTTTTCACTCTCTTTGGAATCAGAACTTCTGACCCCCTGTGCCATTAGATGGCCTGTTTGACTGGGAGGACTAACCAGAGGATGTCCTGCAGCCCAGGGTGCTGGACCAATTTTTGTAGTGGGGATGCTGAGAACCATTGAACCAAACTGTAAACCCGGTATATAATGGAAACCACTTCAAGCTGGAGGGTGCAGTAGCACCCCCAGCACCCTAGCTCCAGCACCTACCCATGCTCGGAGAATGCCAACAGAACATAAGCAATTTACGGAACAACTACCCATATCCAAGTGTCCAGGAGCAGAAAACATTTAATGTAGAACTAGGTGTCTTTATATTAGATGACAAGTTTCACCCCAGGGGAGCTTTGTTTTTTATGTTGCAAGTATCATTTCACAAGAGGCTCAAAAGCAGCTGAATCTTCACTCTAAGTTGCTGAATAGTTTTCTAAGGCTATAAAGAAATTAAAGATCCAATCATGCACCCCTTACTTATGTATGTCACTCCTTAGAAGTCCATGGGATGATTTGTGCAAGGATTATTCCAATGAGGAAGGGTTGCGGGATTAGAGCCTTAAGGAAAATAATAGTGTCTGAAACTTTTACTAGAGATTGATCCAAACACCTTCCAGTGTAATCATTTCTGAAAGACAATGACAAAAGTTTGGGCCCAAAATTACATGATAGTGCCCTCTTAAGGTTTGGGTAAAAAGTAAAAAGTACATTATGAGGCTTAATACTACACTCTACATAATGATTTATGATAGAAGGTTGTTAGGCCATTGAGATACTGCACAGTTCCACTTGGAAAAGCAACTAACAATTGTTTCATGGAGTTCCAGGTTTATGGTATTTCAGTGAATCTAGATCTAATTTGTCAAGGTCAAGATTTTCACAAGTGACTAGTATTTTTCTTTGCCCAACTTGGGACACCTTAGAAAACCTGTGATTTTGAGAGGGTGGGTGCTCCCCACTTTCTGTAAAAATGACTCTTTAAAAACATCTCACATTGGACAGCCAAAAACCAAAGGACCCAAAATCACTAGTTATAAATCTATGCCAAAGTTTTCAAAAGTAAGTAGAAAGATGATCTTTTCCCCCTAAGTGCCAGCCCCAGGGCCGGCTCCAGGCCCCAGTGTGCCAAGCGCGTGCTTGAGGCGACATGCCGCGGGGGGCGCTCTGCCGGTTGCCGGGAGGGTGGCAGGCAGCTCCGGTGGACCTCCCGCAGGCGTCCCTGTGGAGGGTCCGCCGGTCCCGTGGTTCTGGTGGAGCATCCGCAGGCAGAGCGCCCCCCGCGGCGTGCCACCGTGCTTGGGGCGGCAAAATGGCTAGAGCTGGCCCTGGCCAGCCCTGCACATCAGCCTGCCATTTAGGAGTCGAGAGGATCTCACATCCAACCACCAGTAATAATCCTCCAGGGTCAAATGCTGCCTTCAGTTACACCTGTGCATCTCAGTGAACTGTGCCTTCAGTTATGCCTGTGTACTCTAAAGTGGAAGGCAGATAATGCTAAAAAAAAATGGCCATATTTAAGTGATAGATTAACCCACTTTTACACTAAAACCCATTTTTAAAAGAAAAAAAAAGTTTGTATGCCTCTTTAAGAACCTTGCATCAACAACTAAAATTAGTGTAAGTCACACCCAAAACACACTGGTAAAGAATCTCAATTGAAGTTTCAATACCATGATCTCCAATGTAATTGCTGTAGTTGGTAAGACATAAAATAAAAACAAAACTGGATTTCCATTTAAATAGTATACTTGCAACTGGAACTATTTGTATTTATCCATTTCCTCTTGGGTTTCATTTCTGACTCAGGGGCTCTTTAGCTCATGTAACCCTTGCACAACATTTTTATGACATTGCAATTCAGGTACATATTATAGTTTAGAGTTCAGGCTACATATTTTCCCATGGGAGTTAGTTTTCTACTCACATAGCTTTAAACTGATAGAATGCTATTCCCAGTGAAGTAGTAATAAGATCCTTACTTGACTCATTTGGTACAGTTTCTTATTGGTTAAAGCACAGTTCAGAGTCTATCTGTTCTACCCAATTGGTAGACTCAGAAAATGCAACTAACTGGTTCCTTGCTCTGGCTTGAAGAAAACTATCTAGAGGAACTCAGATGTGGCCTGATTCTGATCTCACTTACATCAGGATAACTCCACGGACTTCAGTGGGGCTCCTAATGATTTACACTATTGTGAACAACAGTAGAATCAGGCTCCAGAGCTCCTGTATATCTTTAAATGCAATAGCAACACAATAGTGGCTCAGAAGACCACACCATTTCCATCCTCTTACAGGCTGGTTGTTAAATGGCAACGGATTGTTTTCTGCCTTACAGGAAGTCAACAAAATAAAGTACATGAAAAAGAATGTAAGCGCCTTTTTTTAAAAAAAGTGTTTCTACTGCAACTACAACACAGTGTTCCTCAAACTTCTTACTAGCATGCACCACATCTTAATAGAGTGGACCGAATTCAGAAGTGAAGTAGATCAGACACCCCTTGTACTAACAAGCTCGTACATTCATGTAAGATTCTGTAGACCTCTCAACACCTGTTCTACCAATGTGTAAAGGAGTCTAGATAGGTGTAAGTTGCAATCAAAATATTATACACTCCCCCGCCCCCACCGCGCCATATTATTATCCATTATCTGTATTGCGATAATGCCAAAGATCCTTTCTTGATCATAGACCAGGATTCCATTGTGTATAAATACAAAGCAAACAGAGGATTCCTTCCCCAAAGAGCGTACAATCTAACTACAAGAGACCTGATGGACACAGACTGATGGGTGGACACTAGGAAACAATGACACAACACTGGTCAGTGTGCTAGACAGAAGTCTCAGCAAACCAGATGCCTAAGCATTGTCAAGTTTCTTGCTGGTATCATGACAAGAAAGAGTTTTAAGGAAAGATTTAAGAAAAAACAGAGGAAAAAAAAGGGGGCTTTTACGTGGAAATGTCAGAGTTTGACTGGCTCTTGCCATGCCATCAGTCAGCAGTAACCTCCCTGCAATCAATAGGGTTATAATAGCACAACATGCATGTAAATGAGCGTAGTATTAAATCCACAACATATAAGAAATCTTACGACTGAATGGAGGAGTTTGGCTAACTGAACATTTTAGTCTGTGAAACCCAAAAGGCTCAGATAAATGTGCAAATGTATTCAGATTATCCATATCCTTTTGCAGTTTTACCATTACACTATTGTATAGTTCAGTGTTCCCACTTCATACTGTCCAAAATGAGATACTTACAGAGATTACAAAGTTAAACTGAATGTTACATCCTCAAAAAAGGATTCAGATGTGGTGCAGTTCGGTTACAAGAACCGAGATGTCCTCACTTCAACAGCAGTTTTGTTATGTGGATATAGGATAACTTTCAGTTTTTAATTAAGAGGGTGACATTATAAATACACTTATACTGCAGTGTTAAAACTATAACAGTCTTTCAGGCTACTATTAGAGCCAAGCAGAATTTCATCAGGGATCTCTTCAAAGATCAGCTCCTTGAAAAGTAAACAGAAATTATCTTGTGTGATCTGTCTGTTCGCAACAGCACAATTACATTATGCATGAATCGTGACTGGACCCAGTATGAGCAAATTGCAAAGTGCTGTATTAGGGATTTTCAGTTTTATGGGACGGTTGGGAACGTATTGGTGTTTTTATGTTAATACACTGGTGTTCTGAGTACTTACAACATCTTGTTACATTTCTTATTAATGGGATAGTGTAATGTACAGCGAATGAGATCAATGAAGTTTCCCATACCTATGCAGTTAGAGTATTCAAAAATAAGACATAATATAGATAGTCCATTTGGTTCACGTTTGGAGATGTGTTTCCTAAGCTATTTCACCTCCCTGTTTAGGGCAAGGGTTTTGCATAACTGGGATTTATTGTCTATTACAGTGAATACAGGAATTAACTCGTGCAAATAGAGAGGATGGGGCTCAAGAAAGAGACTGGGAATCAGCAGCTTGGGGTTCTAGTCCCAGCTGAGCCACTTATTTGATCTTGGGAAAGTCACTTTGGGACCAGATTTTTAAAGGCATTTAAGCAGATGCAGACAGGTACCTGGGGGGATTTTCGAATGTCCCTAACTCCCACTGATTTCAGTGTCCCTTTTCCTCTCTATGGTCTTGAGATAAGATGAAAGGTGCTATTCACGACAGACTAAATTGTGGATTTAAGCCACAAATGGATAGAGGCACATTGTCACAGGAAGGTAACATTATCATACCTCAGTGGACACAACACATAGCTCCCACGCATATCAAATTGGGCAGAGGAAAGAAGGGTGGGTGGAGAGTGGGAGAATGAATCTAGAATCATGGTTAGTCCTAGATTTTGCCTTGTGTTGATCTACAAAGAAGTGGAAGGCTCTTCATGAACCCCTCACTCCTTCACCTTGCTGCATTAAGAGCAGGGCACAATCTTGGTCTGATAGAACAGTTACTAATGTACAATAATGGAGCACACAGGACTCCATGTATGCACGTTAGTGAATTCTGTTATGCCGTTACTCTCAGCCTGTCCCTGGAAATGCTAAACACGCTATACAAGGACCAACTTATACCTTCCCTGAGGTTTGGCTTTTCTAGTAACTCAACCAATTACAGAACTTAAAATGTAGTCTGAGTTGTCTCACCAGGCTGAGCTGTCTCTACCATTTCCTGCAGAATCTCCCTGTCTCTATCTCTGGTTCCTTGTGAGGAGAGGCTCACACCCACTGCTTTCTACCTTTCACTGAAGTTAATAAGCTGCATCTGTCACAACGAGTCAGCAGCACTCAGTACTTTATAAAATCTAACATCTCGAATACTGACCTGGCCAAGAGAGCAGCCTACTGTAACAGTTGGTGCCTCCAACCAAGTGTGACTGAGACTGTTTTGAGCATTTTCCACCCCACCTCCACAACACAAAGCGTTAAACATGAGTTAGACGTCTTCCTCAACAGAAAATGACTGAAACATGAGGCAAAATGGGTCTACCATGCTGGACTGCTCTTTGATTTTCCACAACCATCTTAAAAACACTGCTGCCAAAGTCAGGACCAGGAATAATCTAATCAGCAAATAGCTGGCTCACCATAGGTGCAGGTGCACAGACACTTCATATGGAAGCTCTGGTGCTGCGCTATTCCTCAGCGAAATACCGTGCCCCTGTATCGTGTCATTTGCTTCGCACTAAATTGGTCAATGTTGAATTGAACTTGACCATACGTACCATCACAGGCACCCTGCGCCCCACTCCTATCACATGGCTACCAGTTGTAAGCAACACAGCCCCTCCACACATGCGTCGCAGAGGGTCTACAGCCAGACTGGCAGAGAAGCTATTTGCCAATCCAGGTCTCCCACTGTACACAGGCATTTTCAGTCAAAGTATGACTTACACTGAGGTGTCCATTGTGGTCTCAACTGCCAGATCAGAATCTGTCAACAGCAACTATACGGTGAAATGAGTGGTTGGCTAAAAACATTTGGTTTCCTTGTCACTGATCCGACTGTTCAGCCATGGCACCTTTGGACTCTGCTGAACCGGTTCCAAACTAGCCAAGGAATATGCACAGCCAACCTCTATACACGGGGTCTTCATGACAACCTACTTTGTCACTGTGGCCTCCATCAATCCAGTCAACAAGTGTCAACTGACTGGATTTCATGGTGGCCTTAGGGCCCTTCATTGTGCTGATGAAGCTGCCGTCAGGTGGCTTGGCAAGTGTTGCAAACGCTAGAAGAAGCAGTGCTTTATACAGGGATCTTCAAATACCTGCTAGCAGGGTGGCTCAACATAACAGACTCTGCCCCACACAACCTCCATAAGAAATTATTGCAATTGTGTCTCTGTGCTCAGGGCAGTTCAGGAACTCTTTCCTGGCTGTGCCTCTGGGGACTGCATAGTGTCCAAATGGCAGTGAGGAATGGAGGGGCTGGCAGAGGCATAGGCATGTTCTGTTCCCTTCCCAACCCTACACAGTTAGATGGCTGCACCATCCTAAGGCACAGATCCTTTCAGAGCTCTGTTGCAAGTGATGAAGCACCACTTCACCCCTGACCTACTATTCAGACCAGTAGCTAAATGCAACACTTTGTCCCTACACGTTTTCCACAGCTCTCTGAAAGACATGCCCCCTCCAGTATGGAATGGAACATTGCTATGAGGGTGGTGTTTCTGTGCTTTAGTTCCTGCTGGGCACAAGATTTAATTCAGGTATCAAGGCAATTCACACTCCTTGCACCTGGCAGAGTGAATCTGGCTTTAGTTCTGTAGTTAGTTCTGTAGTTACTTTGTAGTAACCGAGGACAACTAATACATAATTTAATGAATGTACAAAAGGAAGAGGGATCATAGCGTTGGGAGAGAGGATGTTTGTGCTTCAGTGGAAACACTGACTGTACAGGGTCTAATTTAGGGTGGTCTTAGCTGCTAATTGTACTGCTGGAAAACTGATCAGTGGCTCTAGAACCGAAAATCATTGGTCTTGGGGAAGGAGTTTATCCCCATAACATTAGGATCAACATGCAATGCCTTTGCTTGGACCAATTCATGCTTTTGAATGTGTGGTGGATAGGGGGCGGCCTGACCCCTTCCACCTACAGTTAGTAGCAATTTTTCTGCTCAGTGCCAGTGCCATTTGTTTGGCATGCAAACATTTTACTTACTTTGGGTGCCAGATTTGTTTCAGGCAGTTGGGCAGGGGAACACTAAACTATGCAGATAAATTGCAAAAGATGAATGAGCCTCTACACTCCAATATAATTTATATGCAATAATACATGTTATTTATCCACTCTGAAGGCTCTGTGAGCCAAAACATCACCATTTTGTCTATTTTCAGAATGTATAAATAAGACATAGTATTGTAGAGAAATTATATTGGAGAGCAAAGGTTTATTTATCTTTTGAAATTTACTTGCATATCCTTTATACTAGGAAAAAAAAACCACCATGTAGAATTTACACAGAAATAAAACGGGTTGGATGAAAGGTGTTACAGAAAATTAAGACGGTAGTGTAACACACTCAAATTAAGTAATTCAACTTCTTCCCTATTCATTAACCCCCACAATAACCAACACAAGTTCCCCCAATTTATCAATCCAAATGTGGAGGGCATGATCCAAAAAGCAGAAGTCAATTTACCTGAAAATAAAGAGCTGATCTTGGATAGAGGACCAAATTTTTCTCTCACTGACACAGGTATAAAGGCAATGATTTCAATGGATTTATTCGTGCTTTGCACTAAATGACAGCAGAATCTCACCCAGCAAAAGAAACTGACACATTCTCATAACGGTAAAACTTTATAGTTTCCAAATCTTGAGATCTGTAAATCCTAGAGAAGGTGCCTCTGCTAACTTCATAACTAATCTCCTGTATGTGTAACCCTTTCCACGCATAAGGAATTGCCTTACATGATATGCTTGTTTGCTATCACCTACTGTATATATTTCACCTTTGGAAGTAAAGTCCTGGAATTCAGACTCTCTGTTTTGAAACATTTTGAAGAAAAATATTTTAAACTTTCTCCTCAGTCTTTTTTGTACCAAAATCTGACTATTTATATGAAAATAATAATAATAAATAATAATAATAATAATAATAAACTATTTGTTAAAATGAGAAATTTGGTAGCTGAAAATCAAACTCCATGACCTTCCACACATACGTAGATTCTCCCTTCCCCACTTTATATTGCCTAGCCCTTTACCACATAATCTGTTGTGTCTTCTGTTCAATTATTACAGCCCAGATACTCCAGGGCAGATCCTCAGCTGGTATAATTTGTCATAACTCCATTAACTTGAAGGAAGTTATAGTCATTTACACCAGCTGAAGACTGTTCCAACTGTCCATTTCACTCACAAGCATCTCTGCACCTTCTTTCAAGTTGCCACCTGTGGATGGAATGCCCTCTCCAATTCCGGTCTGCCAAGTCCATGCCCTTAATTCATATAAATCCCTCCTAAAAGCTCCCTAATTTCTCAACAGCTGCAGTTTGTGAGTCAGAAACATTCAGTATATTCTACTTCCGTAATTGAACAGGCCCATTAAGATGTGCATGTTGTTACTAAGTCTGAACCAAAAGCCACTGAAGTCAATGGAAACAGGAGTTTGTTGAATTGTGCATCTTTTAGTGCACTGTAGCAGTGACCACATGGGATATTACTGCATGGCAAGCCAGTACGCTGTAGATTTGCACCTTGGCTGGCTGCACACTGAGATCCCGTGTAGATAAACCCAAACTCTAGTTGACTCAGTGAGCCTTGGATCAGCTCCATTAATGTTACCAACTAAGAATATCGTCATAAGTCTCGTCCTTCTTTGCTGTACCTCTTTCCTACAGCTTTTCACTCTCACTTGTTGTGTCAAAACTAAAACTGAGATTGTAAGAAGTTTAGGGATATGGATGGAGTCTTCCTGTATCCTCTGTTCACTACCTAGCTTACTTTTGGGTACTATACACTACAAAATTATTAAAACCTTGAGAAAGAAGTTGGAGATTTTAAGTATTTTTGTTCCTAACTGGGACTCTTAACTGGGATTTTTTCCATATGTAAGTAAAAGTTGCTTAACTATATGACAGCTGAATAGAATATACCAAACCATGGGCAGAAGAACAGTTTCAGATTACATTATCAGTGGAGATAGGAAAACTGCTGCAGATAAAATGAGAACCAAAGGCACTTCCTAGAAATCAGTATTATTATCCTCATTATACAGTTGGGAAAACTAAGGCACGTAGGGTGGAATTTTCAAAATTGCTTAAGTGACTCAGGAGCACAAGTGAATACAATTTGTGCTCCTAAGTCAACAGGAACATCTGAAAATCCCATCCAAGAAGCTTAAGTGACTTGCCATTACTGTACAGATAGTCTGGGGCTAGAACATTGGTCTGCTGGCTCCGAAGCCACTGCTCTAATTGCTAGCTATGCTTCCTCCCCTATGATATAATCCTTTAGATGTAGTTATTTGTCTGGTTAAAATACAGTATGGGATTGCTAAAACTTCTACAGCAAACTGCACAAATAAATCGTTGTTGTTTAAGTGCACCTTGGTATGAATACTTTATAGATCCAGCACCATTTTTTATCTGTTCAGGTCTGTGGCCTGTACCTATCTTGGGCTTTTGGCAGAAGTGCATGCAGTTGCAGTCAGAGGGATTCTCAGGATAGCCTTGTATCTTACTTTTTCTATATGTACTTTTAGGACTTGCCCTCTCAGTGAGTATTATATCTGGGTACTAAGTATCTGACCTGAAACTAGGTAAGTAGGAAACAGGATTTTTTTTTTTTTTAATCTACACAGACGCAAGTATAATCAAAATACACTGAGACTGATGGATGGAAGGCACAATACAAATGCAAAGAACTTTACGTACACTAATCAGTTCAACTTCAGATCTAGAGCTGGCAAAATGTTTACAGAGAACAATTTATTCAACAGAATTTAGCCCTCTTTTCTGTTTGTGACTTTGATTTCAGGATTCCCCCCTTCCCCCACATTTAGATAAAAAAAAAATAAAACAGCCTCAGGGCGGCTCTAGACATTTCACCAAAGGCACGCCTGCGGGAGGTCCACCGGAGCCACCCGCCGCCCTCCCGGCGACTGGCAGAGTGCCTCCGCGGCATGCCGCCCCAAGCACGCGCTTGGAGTGCTGGGCTCTGGAGCCGCCCCTGCTCAGCCTGTGGCTTGCTCATGTATTATTCATGGCAAGTACTGACCTGTTTGCGGTGCAATTTACTTGACACACTGTAATGGTCTGTTGTTTCTGCTCCTGGATTGGATGACTCCAAAACCCAAAAGAGCTCTGGAGATGGCTATCCAAAATGATTCCACCCTAAAAACACATCAAATTCCATATTTGCACAAGCATGCTTTACACTTCCTCCAAACACTGTGAACAAAAGTTGCTCAGACAGTTCTTCACAGAAAGCCAACAATAGGAGTTTTGAATAGTGGCAAAGAAAACATGCAGGGGTTGATTGGAAACAATTTTTCAGGAATACTTTTTTGCAGTAATCACGCTGGCTGTACTCAGGGAACCCATCCTGAGCTAATTACTATTATACCACCATTCAGAGATGGATAAATTGAGGCATACATAGCCATGGCAGACTCTCTCTGGGACCTTGGACAAGTGACTAAGGAAATGTTATTGTTCCCATTTTACAGATGGGGAACTGAGACAAAAGGAGATGAAAGCCCTGATCTGGCCAAACACTTAGTATTTGTATTAGGGTAACACCTAGAGGCCCCAGCTGTGCTAAGAACTGTATAAACACATAGACAGTAGCAGGCAACTAAATAAGCATGTGCTTTAAGTTAACAAATGCTGTGCTGGGGAATGGGACTTTAATATCTCTTCATGAAAGGGGAAATCAAGGCACAATGGGTGTGATCCGTTGTCTGTCTTGTTTATTTAGCCTCCAATCTTGTGAAGACTTATGCATGTGCTCAACCTTATGTGCTCTGAGTATTTCCATGGAGGTGAATGGAACTACTCACAGCACATAGTTAAGCACATGCTTATGTCTCTGCAGGATCAGGATCTTAGACTGTAAGCTCTTTGGGGTAGGGATGGCCTTTTACTATGTGTTTTGTACAGCACACAGAAAAATAATAATAATAATTAACAACAGCATCTAGCTCTTCTCTAATGCTTTTCATCAGTAGATCTCAAAGCACTTTACAAAGGAAATCACTTTCTTTATCCCATTTCACAGATGGTAAAATTGAGGCACAGAGAGCTGAAGTGACATGGCCAAGCTCACCCTGCAGGCCAGTGTCTGAGCCAGGAAGAGAACTCAGGTCTTCCCAATCCAGTGCCGTATCTACTCAGTAATACTACCTCCTGATTTTGTAGGGATCTCTAGGCACTACTGTGATATAAATAATAATTCATTATTACTAGCCTTCAGTAACTAGGAGTTTCACTGGGAGATGGTGAGTCATGCAAACATGCCTTTCTATAGCAAGAAATAAATCATTTCACACATTCCAGTATTTTGGGTTGAGTGGTGGGGGAGGGGGTAAGGAAATGCAAAATGAATCTAAAATATGTTTGATCCTTTACATTTATAATAAATCCAAGTGATTTGCCAGGATGAAAAATTCTCACACGCAGATTCAAGGACAATATTCTATTCATGTGCAAGAGTCATTTATTCATTTATAATTAGATAAAATGAACTGCAATTTTTTAAGAAAAAAATTTGCATGTGGCAACAGTAATGTATTACAGAAGGGTGGCACTTTGTTACAGCCATTTGTTAGTCAGGACACTGGAGCTGCAATTTAATAGACAAGAAATAAGTACAGTAGAGGAAGGAAAAAAATTAAATTCCGCGTGATCAGCAAGGTTTCGAACAATCGCTAGCCAACTGAAGTGGGTGCCATATCTATAAGTCATTTTGTTTTATAGGCCATTAGGATCTCCTGAGAGAGGCTGCATGGAGACCGCTGCTTTTTGTTGAAATTAAAATGTCAGAGAAAAAGAAATAGAACAAAACAGGGAATCTGCAATTAATTACAAGGCCATAAAAATTCAATAATCAGGAGGCAGTGCTGCTGTAGGCACAGCAGTATCTGATTCAGGCTAACAGGAATGGAATACATTAATCTTTTCAAATTAGTTTTTTAATCTGACGGGGATATATAGTGACGTGTTCTTTTACTGTTTGAGGAGAACTGCTGTCTAATATATAATGCTGAGTGTCTGGAATTAGGACATCTATAGCCATTTTGTGACTATAAGATTTTCACTGCATTTATTCAACCCTATCTATACACCTGTCCTACAGCAATCAGGCTAAACACGTTCAAAGTTCATATCCTAGATACTGCTTATGGAAAAGAATTAAAATACTAGGATTAAGACATATATCAGTAACATCAAGTCTGATCTTCCCTGGCTTTGCTGCAGTCCTTCTTGAAGACTTCCAGTGTGTATCATGAGCTCTCATTTGCTCATGAAAGGAGGAGGAGAGGACTGAATATTTAACAAAGACTTCAATTCTCCAAAATGTTCATTGATCATTGGCATTGTATTGGTGTTAACAAAAACTATTAATATGTTTAAATAGACTAAAACCTGCTTTTTCCTCTAAACTGATCACCTTCAAGTCACCGAATCTTGTGTGGTTATAATGTCACTAGTTCTCCAGTCTCCATAGAGAGTGTGGCCAGGGTAGACAAGACGTGAACTTTTATGTAACCCCTCCTAACAAGCAGAACGTCCTCCTGGCGCCCTACCCTCACCTGATTTTATTTATTTATTTAGTTTATCAAAGAAACTGTCAAGCTTTTTTTATGTATCATAGAGGAGAAATAGAAAGACACACGGCCCCCCAACTCCTTTTTTTCTTTTTTGCAGGTCATCTCTAAGGTTTTCCATCAAGACTCTTCAGCTAGACCCTGCCCCTCCATTTCATATTCTGGTGACCAAGATCATTAGTATCACAGAAGCCCAGGGCCCCCATACCTTCACACAGGCCCCACATTTCATAGGGCTGTATTATTGGTGAGTTTTATGTAGCTTGGGCATGCTTAGGGAGCTCTCCGTGTAAGGACCAGTTTGTTCATCCTATCTGTTCTGGGGATTTTGTTTCCTTTGAGTTTCAATCCTGTATGGGCATATTAAAAACCCCACAGATTCACCAAATGAGCCTAAAATGGCTTAGCCCAGTTTTGAATGAAGATTTAACACCTTTGGCTTATTTAACTTTTAGTTTACAGATTTTCAATCTAATTCCAGTGCACTCACTTGAGAAGCAGTTTATCATGTTTGTTCAGTGCCAGCATATAGAGTAATATCATTTATGCATTCACTGCCTTTTCCTGGAAGGCAGGACAAATGGGCATGGACAAGTCTTTCTCGTGCATCCTTCAGAGGATAAATGCTATGTAAAAACCGAGAGACAGAGAACCATGTGTGTAGGAACAGAAATAAGCAGTTACATTTAAGGGGCATATTCCAGGTAAGGAGGAGAGGGAAAACACCTCATGCTGTTTGCATTCATCCTGTCCTATCACTCCATTTTTTGTCCTTTGTAACACCATCTTTGACCTTTATAAATCAAATCGAATGTGAGCAGCAGGCACCCGTGTTCTCTAATAATCACTCTCCGCAAATTCACCTCAGTATTTGCTTAAAATTCATTGTTTCTGTGACAACTTCTTCCAGTCAAGTCAATCTCTAAAAAAATTGAGAAAAATTAACATGGACAGGGACTGAACCCATTAGAAGTGAACTTTGTTTTAAAACTAGACTGAATATTTGAAGAACAGTTTTTACATTATTTACCCAGCTCTAGTTGAGATACTTATGCCGTGTCCACAGTAGAAGTATCCTTAAAATTTCCAACCATTGCTGCTACCAGTCCAACTCCACTGGCGCTAGTGATGCTGGGGTGCTAGTATAGATAGACCACGTGACACTTACCTATGTAGAGAGCAAGGTCAGATGAGACTGCAGTTGCAACACTAGAACTCCCTCCATGACTGCTGCAGGGGGAGTTGTACCAGTGGGAAATTTTAAGGAAGAAGTCTAGTGTAGATACAGTCATTCGCAGAGAAGTGTGGAACAGCTTTTACTGGATATCTAGATAATTTCATGAGATCCACTACCTTCGCACCTGGCAGGTAATTCACCATGCAATTCTCCGAGTCATCGCAAACCCATCTGTCTAATGATGATGCTCTTTCTACTCACAGAGGTACTTGCATTAAAAGAACATCTAGAACTATCAATCTAAATACATCCTGAGTTTTGGTTGGCAAATCTCTACATACAGGATTATTGTTATTATTTGCATTATGCCAGCAATCAGAGGCCCCAGCCATGTACTCTGGTAAGAAATAGTCCCTGTCCTGGCAAGCTTACAATCTAAACGTACAACCAGATACAGGGTGGGAGGAAATATTCCTCCATTTTACAGATAGGGAACTGATGCACAGAGACATTAAGGGCCAGAGTTTTAAAGGGAGTTTAGGCACCTAAAACTTTTAAAAAATCTGGCCCTAAGTGACTTTCCAAGGGTCATCCAAGAAGTCAATACCAGACTCTCCTCAGCCCTAGTCCGTAGGCACAAGACCCCCCCCCCCTTTGTGTATAATTTTATTTTATTCTAAACCAGTCAAACACTGCCATTCCAGATGTTGCATCTAGAGGTTTTTTTGATTTGCAGGAAGAATGACGATAGGTGAATATGTGATTATGGCAGCTCTCAGTCTGGGGGCCATGAGACCTCCCCTTTGGGGGGTACTGCACTGCCAGCCTGCAACAATCACAGCACCTAGCATATTGGGGCCCTGGTCCTAGACGTGACAGTAATACAAATACTAAACAAATCAAATAGCGGGAAAACAAACATGGGCCTGATTTTGGACTCAATAGAGCCACTGGCCATCACTCCCACCAACTTATGATTTGAGCCTGGGGGAATCTCTGCTCTTTCCCCTGCTCCATCACTGCCTGGCCACTACGTGATAGGGAGGAAAAGTGGTTGGAACAGCAGAAGATGTCAGCAGAGAATAAAGAAGTGGAGCAGCAGCCCCACTGCAGAACTATTCCCTAGTGTTGAAGCAGGGAGGAGGGTGAAGAGAACAGCTCTTTTTAAGCCACCTAAGCCACCTGCTTGGCTTCTCTTCAACAGCTGCCTGCTCACTGAACCTATTTTTTGCTCCCAAAAGAGTGTGGAGGGGGGAAAGGCAGCAACAGATCCTTCTCCAGCATTCTCATCTGACAGCTCATGATGACTGAGAGCAAAAACCCTAGTTTCTGAGTCAAATGTACTGTGGAAATCCAACCCCAGCATTCCCAACACATGCTATCTGAAAATTGCATTCGGTATTCTAGATGTGTAAATTGGCTCACCAGGGCACCCTGCCCTGCACACGTGAACCTGACTGGTTACTCCTCATATGGTACATTCACCTCTACAGCAATAGGTGTGCTTATTACACGTCCACCTATGTTCCCAACTGTACAGTAGATCATGTACCTACCTGCAAACAATTCTTTGAATAGGACCAAACAGAAAAGGTGAATTATTGTGAACGGCTGGAAAAGATAAGCAAGGAGAGAAAACCAGACAAAAGAATAGAGAGAGGACCAGCGACGGAGAAGGAAGAAGTGGGAGGGAAGGGAGGTTAAGAATAGGGCAGAAAGAAAGGCAGGGATAGGAAGAAAGAAACAAAGGGGGGGGAGGGGAAACAGAGAGGAGAAAAACAATGAGAACAAAAACGTTAATGCAGACTGGAAGGTGAAAACCACACGAAGTACATGAAGCAGAGAGATTTTTCCCAAGTGATTTTGGGGCGTCCACCCTGAGACATCTTAGAGGACCTGATTTTCAGAAAGTGCTGAGTACCCACACTCTGAAAGTCAGGTCACTCTAAACTTCTAATTGTGCACCCAGAAAGTGAGGCACTCAAAATAACTAGTCACACTTGAAAACCTAGGCCCAAAGGTAGACAGCAGAGAGAGACAAAGGAGGGACAAAGACCAGGTGAGATGCAGCCACCACAGCCAGGTAAGAGTGTGGAAGGGTAGGCACAGAGTGAACATAAACTGGAGGTGATGGGAAGTGCTCCAACCCTAAAGACTTTGGGAGCCACGGAATGACTATGAGACACCAATAATCCCCAACAATACAGTCATTCGGTGTTGTTTTAATAGTTCGCTCAAATCTGGTACCCTCATTATCTTCGTTCTATTAAAAATTAATTTAAAATGCATCATATGCTTTGGCATCCTGTATCACCACAATATGCCCTATCTGTTATTTTTTCTCATGTGTAATAACAAGACTGACCTTTCAAAAATACACCATAACAACAGATGGCATAGAAAGATAAAGCCAAAATCGAGTACAGAGCAGACTCTGCCTTGCTACTGGCATTTAGAGAGAGAGAGATGAGATGGTATGAGTGCATTATTCTTACAAAATTTATACTTCAGTAGCATGATCCAAGAGACTCAATGGTTTAGTAAAGGACTGGTAATTAATCCAGCTACTATTGCTCTTTTCTGTGGCTTGCAGCTATTCTTCAGAGAATCTAGCCTGCTGGAGATTCTAGATTCACAATCTCACTCATTGCATTTTCTGCTTCCACCACTTATTAAGCTCAGTGTGAAAAGTCAGCCAGAAAGCTGCTGAGAATCACACCAACCTCCAGAATGCAAAGTCATGCCAGAGGTAAAGTATTCTCAACCTGCAAAGGCATGATAATGTCATGTACAGAGTGAAAGCTCTGGGTCCTAATCTCCTTCTGAATAGGTCTAGTGGTTTTGCTGGGATCACCTAATCCGTTCTCTCCCTCTGGTGCTATCACTGGTATAACTTAAATGTTACGCATAGAAGCTACTCAAACCCCTGCTTACTGCATTAGTCAGTATTTACGATCTAGGTGACAAAAACTCCTTCATGTGTCTTTTTACCTCTTTATTTTGGCTTGGATTGGTTTCATCAGGCATGCTGGGAAGTGAGATACAGTAATAGAACTGACAAACCCCCAATCAGCAAAACAACGTATTTGTGCTCCTACGATCCCACACCCAATGAAGTTCATGACGTGAAATCCCATTGACTTCAACCGATTCAGCGTCCCTAATTCTGAGACCTCCAATTACAATGTGTGTGATGCAAGCCTTTCAAATACATGACAACAATTGAACAATGAGGGAGACACAATAGGGGAGGAAGCATTCCCTAGAGCAGTGTTTCTCAACCTTCTCAGCTTGGCCACCCTGAAACACTGCTCTGTGGTGTAAAGAATTGCACCAAGATTGAAGAGAACAGGATTCGATACCCAGTTCTGCCACAAACTTCCTGTGTGGCTTTGGGTAAGTGTGCCTTAGTTTTAGCCCAGTGTTCAAGCCCCTAAGCCAGGTTGCCTCCCACATGTAGAATGGGGGCAGAGTTTTCCCTCCCTCAGGAGGGGTGTTATAAGAATCCATTAATGATTGTGACATACTGAGATGCTACAGGGAGGAGGGCCACGTGTGTTTAGATAGAACAGGAAGAAGCTTGGTTGCGTGCCTTTAATGTTTTGATTTTTTTTATGCAGCTCTCAGACTAATAGTAGAGTTAAATCAAACACAGCATATAAGAAGTTAGCCTGAAGTCTATTAAAAGTCTCACACACCATCAGAGACTAGTGAGTGAAGACACAGTAATAACCGCTGAGCAAACTTTCAAAGACATTATCATTTTATACAGAAGTCATGAACAGCTCATTAGAATAACTTCAACCAGAACAGACATTCCCCACTGAAGATAGCTTCATAGTACCCTCCACCCAAGGACCTGAATTAACTAAAGATGGACTCATTCCCAAATCCTAGATCGCCAGGGATCACTGTCAGGTCCTATCTTGTTCAGAATCTTAGTTAGTACCTGGAAAAAAGGGATAAACAGGGATGAGTGAAATAAAGCACTACACTCTTATGAGATCAGATTCTACCTTCCCATCTGCACCTTGCAGACCTTACCTGCTCTCATTTCCTCCTTATACTCCTCCCAATCCTCTCTCCATCTCCCTGCTCTTCATTCTCCCATTCTTGTCTTTCTTTCCTCCACATGCAGACCCTCAGAGCTGGAACAGGTTCCCTCCTCTTGTCCAACAATCTTTTCTACTCCACCTCCAAATGCCTCTGTAGACCTAGAACCATGCAAATCATGAGATGACTTGTTCACACTTTTATGGATGCAATTCAGTGATGCTCCTACCCTTCTCATGTTTGCTCCCTGCACTCGGGATTTACTGGCAGAAATGGTCACAGAAATTGAATCTCAAAGTTGTATGGACAATTATTTACAAGGAGAGTTCTATTATTCATTTTCATAAGCATTTATGAATAATTTTCACTTGAAATATTCACAATGGAAGTCTTGGCCATGTAGTGGCACTGCTACATAGCCGATGATTGTGTGGTTGCCAAAAGCTTCATGGCATGATAAGATAGTGGATATATATTGAACACCCAGCCAGACCAACTTAAGGACTTAGCTAGAGATAGATCCAGGTGGCACTCTATCTACAAGGAGGTTACATCCCCTTGGGATTTGCCTAGATGACAATTACAACAAGGGAAATCCATGCATGTTCATCCAGTCAGGTATCCATGTGACTTAATGGAAAAAATCACATCTAAGTGACACAACTCAAAAATTTTGAATATTTGCAATTAATCCATGCAGCAAAATAATAATATTAGTCAAATCTGAATAAATAAATAAATTCAGGGAAGCCACAATGTGTTTGTTATATTCTGTGAGCAGTAATGAGAGAACAAGCATGTGACAGGTGTGTAGTCATGTTGCTTAATGCACTACTGGAAGGTGCTCAGATATGACAGCAATGAATGTAGTATAAAAACCTAGACTGAATAGAAGTTCATAAAACAAATTATTCATTGAGAACTGTTTTCTCTGTTCTCCACTTCTGCCATTAATCATTTTGGACAGTGGTCACCATCCAAACATCAACATTTACATTGCGGCATGAGGAGATAATAGTCCGTCTTTGTATGTCTCCACTGTAACTGCGCCTCACCTGCACCACGGTGTTTGCTTGCAAGCATCTCATTAACTGGATGATATTGAGAAATTGGAGAGAGTTCAGATACAAGCTAAAAAATGATTAAGGAGAGAGAGGGACTGATTTATGTGGAAAGATTAAGAAAGGCAAATATAAATAGCCTGGCTAACTGAAGATTAAGTGAGGCACATGATAACAGTCTATAAATATATGGCTGGTGTAAACACCAAGGAGGGAGAAGAATTATTTAGCTCAGTAAAAAGGAGTATAACTAGGAGTAATGAGATGAAATTAAGAGAAAAAATTCAGGCTGGCTATCAGGGAAGAGCTTCTAGAGAGTGAGAACTAATAGGCTGTGCAATGGCCTCCTAAGGGAGGTTTTAGTGGACATAATATTTAGTCTTGCTCTCAGGACTGAGACTAGTTGAAGAGCAGAGTCCATGCAAAACACTTAGCTCAGACAGTTTTTTCAGGACTTCTTGGAAGATCTAGTCCATGCTGGACATGCTCAGGAGGTTAACACAGGCATGGGCACAGCCCCTCTTATACCATCATTACAGCATCTCACTTGTACAGCCACTCCCATATTAGTCACGTGATACCCATCAGTGAAGGGAGAGCCCCCGTTACTTGGAACATTTAAAACCAGACTGGACAGGCACTAGAAAATGTACTGTAAGATACTGGCCCGGCAGGGGCTTGGATTAAATGACTTCAGAGGTCTTTTCCTTCCCTAATTTATGTGATTCTATGATAAACACTCTGCTTTTTCCTAAATATGCTTCAAAGTTATGCATGATAAATCATGATTAGATACAACAGTTTTCTCCCAAATTAGATAGCTAATAAAGTCTTTGTCCTTATTGGTTTTCCCCTTCTGTAATTAACTCAGCTGTACTCTGGCTCAAAAACAAATGTAATCTCTCTGGGAAGGGCTTTTTCCTAGTCCTCTGTGACAAGCCTAACTGCAGGTTTGATATGGAATCCAAGAAGAGATGACTCTGTAACTAGAGAGACCCGTATAGCAGACTACTTTCTGAAACCTATTGTGTTCTGTTTGTAGTTACTGTAGGTTGAGGGCTGTCCATTTTTGTTTTAACTCTAAACTCCCAAAGTTCTGTGAGCAGAATGACAGTAGGAACTGTCCAAATCAGTAGCATTAGGAGGAGGCAGGAATTGTCCTACTTCTCAACAGTTATAATTTGGACCCGTCCGTATCCTCTCTTTGACTAGATCTCAGTACCTCATGGGGAGCCCCATGATACAGCAACAATGTCAGATCTTTTGGTTGATCAAGCTTTTGGCTGACCTTCAGCAATAGTACAAAATGGGATGGGGTTGTTAGCAAGCAAAGGGAGCTCATGTTACCTGTTAGATCCCATTCCCATAACTATACACACACGTCATTCTTCAGTGATACTGTTGATAAACAAGAAGTTAATTTAAATAAATTAATACAAACATACTGAGAAAGGAATCACCTTGGTTAGTATAAAACTAAAAATTTTTCAGGAAAGATAAAAATTAATGGAAAAAGAAACATTATCTTCAAACTAAGCAACTGTATTAGAAACAATGGATGGTGAAAGACAAAAATAGAACAAGATTTTCAAAAGTGATTAGAGGTGTTGGGTGCCCAGAATGGAACACCTTAAGAAGGCCTAATTTTGCAAAGAGTAGATGCTCAGCACATTCTGAAAATCATATCCCTTTGAGCTACTGTAAGTTGGGCACCAAAAATTTGATGCACTGTAAGTCACAAGTCAGTTTGGAAAATATTGGCCTTAGTGTTCAACTATTACCATCGTAACTAGACCATATATTGACACCAATATACTATAAAGCTGTGTATGCAGGGACATGGGGGGAGGGGAGAAGTGCAACTAACAGCAACCACTTGTTCAAAGTTCATAGTCTCAAACTTGAAGGTTAGAAGGGACCATCATGATCATCTAGTCTGACCTCCGGCACATTGCAGGCTACAGAACCTTGCCCACTCACGCCTGTAACAGACCCATAACTTCTGGCTGAGCTACTGAAGTCCTCAAATCATGATTTAAAGACTCCAAAATACAGAGAATCTATCATTTATACTAGTTTAAACCTGCAAGTGACCCGTGCCCCATGCTGGCGAGGAAGGCAATAAAATAAATAAATAAATAAATTAAATAAAATAAACCAGGGTCTCTGCCAATCTTCCTGACCTTTGGACCCTGAGCATTTAGGCAAGACCCAACAGCCAAACACCAGGGAAAGAATTCTCTGTAGTAACTCGGAGTCCTCCCCATCTAGTGTGCCAACACTAGCCTTTTAAGTGGTGCAAGTAAAGTCTAATAAAAAATCCAACCAAAAAAAAAAAATAAATCAAACTTTCAAATTTGGGAAGCCAGAGCCATCCATACAAAGGCTCTCCATGCTGGCAGTGGATCCATCAGGCCCATGCCAGCAATGTGGTCCCCTGTTGATCCAAGGGCTTCCCCCTTTCCCTCAAGGCGGGATTCCCTCTGTGCCATGGAAAGTTAACTTAGTCCCATGCTGTGTTAACTTTCTTCCCCAATTTCCACAGAATCAGTGGTGAATGATGTGTCATCTCTCTGACCTGTCCACTCCTTCCCCAGCCTATCCATTTAAAACTGGGGCCAAAAGCTGTTGTGGAAGCAGCTGACTTTGTCCCCACCCTTTGCACATGGGAGGTTTCTGATCCACACACACAGATGGATGCATGGATTAGTCAGACCAGTGATTGAAAACTTCTTTATGATACAAAAATGCATCCATGATCCTGCAAACATGCCGCCTCTGAAGGAGAGTTCTCACAAAATTTAATCTGAAATTTCCTTCCCAAAATATTATTTTTCAGAAATAACTTAAAGTTGGTAAATCTCCATGAAGCCACCAAAGACAAAGTCTTTGCCTCAGAAAACCAGTTTTATTTACCTCTTTACTACCTATATGAGCCAAGAACTCCAGTAGTTAGACTATGCAGTCCCCATTAAGTCAACGCTAGTGTGAAAGCCTGAGTCAAGAGTGCAGGATTTGGAGCAAGAGTGCTCTGAGACCCTAAGCCACACCCCTGTAGGGTTTGTCTACGCTAGAAGTTGTGGCCCTGTTTTAGCAAGAGTTAACTGATTGCCTATTAAGTGGAGTTAGCTAATATGGATGTACATGGTAATTTAGGCGCTCCAAAAATATTTGTTCCATGACACAAACTTTTGTGGTTTACCCTAGGGCTGAGTCAGGAACAAATGCTTGGGGAGTGCTAGTACTTACAGCAGTATTTACAATCGTATTAGTGAACTCAGGTTATTTGGCAAAACCACAAATTCTAATCTCAATCGACTCTTACTGCGTGACCTTGGGAAAGTCATTTGGTCTTCTTGTTTCTCCAACAAAGCATTAGGTAAAAAGTAAAAACTCCACTGAATACTAGATACTGTTCTGGATTAGCTTTGCTACATTAATAAAACCAAATGAGAAAACTAGTCTTGTTTATCAACATGTACAGTTTCCAGTCACACCAACGCTGTCCTGAGATAGGGTCCGATCCTGAAAGGTGATGGAAGCCCCCTAGGAACTGATGAGCAGGCTCAACTTCCAACCAAGCTAAAAAGAGACAAGGACATTCAGCATCTTGTGGGATCAGGCACTTACCATTATATCTCTTTGGTTTCAATATGATGATTTTAATGCAGGGTTTTATAGTTTTACTCACTTTTGATTTTGGTCTTTGGAAGCTTCGTAAAAGAATCCTTATGCAATTATACTGCCTCTATTCAAGATACTGGAGGCAGACTCAAAGCAGCTGATTAAAAGATTGATCCTCAACTGGTGTAAATCAACATAGCTTCACTGAAGTCAATGGAACTACTCCAATTTACATCAGCTGAGGATCTGTCCCCAAAATACGGCCTACACCTACTAAAATAGAAATGGAAATCCCAAAGATGCTGGTATTGGTATAAAATGCTGAAAGGCATAGGAATTAATGGTTTCAGTTCCCCCGTCTCCATTCCTCTCAAGTGCTCTGAACCTTACAGAGGTGTGTGGCTATGACCCCAACAATTAGTAGGTCATAGTTTTCCATTTGCCTGATTATCCATGCTTTCTACTCCTTCTAAAGAAACAAAAACAGTATGAGGAAGATGACTGACCTAAGCAGCTAAAGACAAATCAGCTTCACATGTTTTAACTTGAGAAATAGCAGAATCGTTACAGTTTTTATTAGAGATAACCATCGTGAACTTAGCAAACGAAAATTCAGTCCACCAAACCCCCCTTAATATCTTTTCTAATGGATTACAGATAAGGCTGATAATGGCACTAAATATGACATAATTTATTTGGATATCCAGAAATCCTCAGATTAAATTCCACATGATGGACTCTTGTTTAAACAATGAAGTAAAAGATCCAAGGTAGCTCATGGGGAACATTGAGAGAGCTGGCTAAAAAAAAAAAAAATACATGGGGAGGGGAAATATGTGTGACTGAAAAGGGGAAAACTGAGGTCCTAGGAAGGTCAATGAGCAGGACTTTGTTCAAACTATCTGTTTTTGGGGGAGGAGTTTTATTCCATATAAATGATGTAATTAGTGGGAATATAATACAGAATTGGGTGTTAGAGAGTGTATTGAATATAGATACTACAGTAAGTAAAGTTAAAAAAGAATGGCATCCCCTTTGTAAAAAAAATCTAGTGGAAAAATTAAATCTAACACAGATACAAATTAAGATCATCCAGCTCAAAAGTAATACATATTAGTACAAATCTTTGGAGTGGGGTAGGAGAAGAGAGGAACAGATTTAGAAAAACAACTGGATTCCTTAAAATTTTCAGGACAATAAGAAAATGCAATTTAAAAGTTGGATAATGTATAGAACTGTTTTTTTCATCTCAGTTATATGAGTATAAATCCAGTGGCTTCATAGTTATTCTGGATATACACCAGTTATCTCAGGCTGGCATCTATGGCATAACGAATATGCAGGCATATATCTGCCTCGACAACAAAATATTTATCTTCAGGAAACCCAGCACAAGTCCGTAAGGCTACAGCTGTCTTTTGAGTGCAGGATGTTAGCAGCATTACTTCCACTGCCTTTCATGTCTTAGAATGCAAGTCTACCCTGATAAGTAACTGGAAAAATGCCATTGTGAGGTTCCACATTCAACATCTGTCAATGGCTCTATATCAAACAATGAGTTTGCAAATTAAAAAACAAAAACTTTTTTCCCCTGAACTGCCAGCCCTGAAAACTCACCCCTGGCTCCAGCAGTTAAGCTGAGGTCTTTCCTTTTAGTATCTCACTACTGATTAAGGTCCTTAGGACCAACCTGAGTTTGTACACAACCTCATAGTCTTCAGTGGGTTTGCAAAGGTGCTAGAAACCAGCCCTTTCACTCAAACTAGATAAACTAGTTGATTATACAAGAAGAAATAGCATCCAGTTTTACACTCAGCAGGAATTACAGGAATAATAAAAACATACTTTCTCCACTAAAGTCACAGGGAAGAATACACAGGGAAGAAATCTGAAGATTAGGAAGGAATCATTTTTTTTAATGATCCCACAACTACATTTAAATTACACTTCAACTCACTCAACTGCAGCAATACTTTGGCACTAGCACCTGGGTGGAGTATCACTCTTTGTTCTGAAGCGTGCAAAGTACTTAGGTTCTCAGGTCTCAACAAAGCATGATTCTCAGGGTCTGACCATGCTCTGCCTGGCACACTAGGCAGGAAAAAGGCAAGAAGGCAAAGGTGACTTTGTGCCACCTTTCAGGTCCTGGAGCAATTTAGAGCATCCTCATGGAGTCTCTCATTTGTGCCTGGCTGCAAACCACTCAAGTGGGCCATTCTAGCAGCCAGAGATGGCCAGAGTCCCGCTTTGCTCTGACAACATCCCCTTTCACCCAGCCATCAGGAGCTGTGAGGATGCAGCAGACTTTGCACCACCAAGGAAGTCCTCAGCTGGCCAGCTAGACTGGCTTTGCACGGCTATAGCGGCACAAAGGAGCTACAGGGGGATCTGGAGGTTGGCCGTGAGAGGAAAGTTGACTGTAATTCTATTCAGGACAGACCAGTCCTTGCTTACAGACAGCCCTCCAACCTAAAGCAAATACTCACCAGCAACTACACACCACACAACAAAAACACTAACCCAGGAACCAAACCCTGCAACAAACCCCAGTGCCAACTCTGTCCGCATATCTATTCAAGGGACACCATCATAGGACCTAACCACATCAGCCACACCATCAAGAGCTCGTTCATCTGCACATCTACCAATGTGATATGTGCCATCATGTGCCAGCAATGCCCCTCTGCCATGTATATTGGCCAAACCAGCAGTCTCTACACAAAAGAATAAATGGACACAAATCTGACATCAGGAATTACAACATTCAAAAACCAGTAGGAGAACACTTCAACCTCCCTGGTCACTCAATAGCAGACTTAAAAGTGACAAGTCTTCAACAAAAAAACCCTTCAAAAACAGACTCCAAAGTGAAACTGCAGAACTGGAATTAATTTGCAAACTAGACACCTGAATAAAGACTGGGAGTGGATGAGTTATAACAAAACCTAATTTTACCATACTAATTTCCCCCTACTGTTACTGACACCTTCTTGTCAACCGTTTGAAATAGGCCATCATCATTACCACTACAAAAGTGATTTTTCCTCCCTTGGTATCCTACTGTTAATTGAATTGTCTCATTAGACTGACCCCCAACTTGGTAAGGCAACTCCCATCTTTCCATGTACTGTGTATATATACCTGCTACTGTATTTTCCACTCCATGGATCTGATGAAGTGGGTTCTAGTCCACGAAAGCTTATGCCCAAATACATTTGTAAGTCTCTAAGGTGCCACAAGGACTCCTTGTTGTTTTTTTAATTCTATAGCACATGTCAGCCAAAGATCACAGAATACTTTACAAACTTAAGGTTTCTCTTGACTGCTGTGCAGAAGACATTCAGAGAGACAAGAAATGATGAATTAAGGCCTGTATGTTAATACATTTTAAAATGTGTCATTGACCAGCAAGCATCCTGTTTGCAAATGGGTAGAAAAACAGGCTAACCTCTCAAAAAAAATTCGGTACGTATTAAGGAGACTCAAATTGGGCAGAGAAGAGGTAACAGTGAATTTGGAGATGAAAAGGTATGGAGGGTAATATTTTCTACTGCCAAGTAATTGTATATTCCTGCATAAATCTGGAAAAAGCAATATTCTACTCCTGATTTTTTTCATTTCTATTTTTGTGGTATCTGAATAATCCTGACATAATTTTCGTGAGCAGTGCAATTTATAACATGCATACAGAGCCTCTTCTAGGAAACTTGAGACAAAGCCTCACTTAATGTTAAATAAAAGGTCTTTTGGTGATGATGCTGTTAAGTTATGAATGTAACTTGACTTTGACAGAAAACTTATATTCATTTCGGAAGATCAAGAGTTATGAGCTCAGTTAGAAGATAAACTGCAGGGCTGTAAAAAGCTATAAGTGATTGCACAGGTTGACACAAATATTTATATTTGTAACCTCTGAAAATGTGTATATTCCAGAAAACATTTCAAAGTGTTATTAAGAAATAACTTCAGACACTAATTGCTTTTTTCAAAATTATTTTCGTGGGGTTGTTTTGATAAATCAATTAACAAACGAAATATATCTAAAAAGGATTTAATTATGCATGTGTATGTTTACAGCTGTAAGGATAATAGTGGGTAGTAAAGTAGCACAGTCTAACAATTTCATATTCCAACACCATCCAACTTTTCTCAGCGTATTAACAGTAATATAAAAACAAAACAAAAAACCCCACAAAAATGATAGGGCATGGAGAAGTAGGAAAGTGCATACATAATTCTAAAGAACAACATAGCTGTATGAGTAGCCAGAAAAGGGTCATTTTCATTAATCAAAAGCTACTAAGGACTTTCTACTGGTTAGTTTACAGCCCTTATTAGAATGGCAGTTCACTTACATTATGAAATCAAAGGTCAGATAGCTCTGCTGTTATGGCATCAGAGCTATCCTCCTAACAGGTTGCTATTATAGTGGACATTGATCAGTGAATAAAACAGCACATCAGTTTGAACAGAAGGAATACTTAAGAGTGACCACCCCATTAGAATTTACCTTGACACACCTCACTCAAATAGTAACCATTGCTAGTAGCTCCTTGCATATTTTGTGTAGATAAATCATAGTCAAGCAATGACTTGTACAGTATAATTTGTGCCAATATCAACTATACAAATTATATACAACATCTCTGCTGTTAAGAGAGATGACTAGAGATGTCAACAGGAAGCTCTAAATAAGAACCATCAAGATGCATATCTAGCTTTTGAGTATGAAAGCGCCACAGCAGACAAATATTACTGATGCTCATGCAAAATATTTGGAAGTGAGATACAGTAATCAAGACCTACGCACACAATCCCCAGACATCCTGACATGCAGACAGGTCTATGAATTTCCCTGAGAGATGATCTGATTTGGAAATCAGCAGAAAAATTATCTGGGGCTTGGTTCTTCTTAAATAGGTAAAAATATAGGACCTACCAAAAATAGCTCAAGTAGTATTTAAAACCTGCATGGACAGTTTCTTGTCATTATGGTAGAAGGTTTAGTAAAAGTGTTCATTAATAATGGATTGTCTTTTATTTTATTAAAGCAACGCAGCCAATATTGCTCAGTGTTCCTGGGAGGTTGATGATTTTCTTTCATTAAACAATGCATGCTGGTGCAAAACTGTAAAATCGATGGTGACTGACCTATTGGTACAGGGAGAGGTAATCCAAACAAACTTTGGTCATCCTGCCAAGCAAATATTTTTATTCTTGGGGCTGACTTTGTACAGAAGGCTGGTCCTATAATAAATTCAGCTTTAGGATATTACTACTTTGAGCGAAACGGAAACACAGTGTTTGCATTGGAAGATCCTAATGAGACCAGTCATTTAAATGGATAGGATTCAGAACTGACACTCAAAAAAACATTCCTTTTGGTTACAAGCCATGTCATCATTGGGCATTCCAACCAAATTAACCAAAAATGAGATGAAAGAAAGATACTGGGCACTACCCAAGGAATTTAAAAGTATCAAAATAATCACCTATGCCATGGTCACTGGAAAGTTGATACTGGTTTCTACAGTCTACTTAAAAAGGTCTTATCTGGGAGCTTAATCTAGGGAGCAGGAGTTTTGGGAGATGGTCTTTGCAAGAAACGTAGGCCTGGTCTACCCTAAAAAGTTAAGTTGACCCAGCTATTTCACTCAAGGGTGTGAAAAATCCACATCCCTGAGCAAAGCAATTAAGCCAATTTAACCTTGATGTAGACAGCATTACATCCCCACTCTTGGGGAGGTGGATTTACTACAGCAACGGGAGAACCCCTCCCATCAGCGTAGGTAGTATATACACTGAAGCACTACAGAGGAGCAGCTGCAGCACTGCATCTGTGCCACTGTTGCGTTTCAAGTGTAGACAAGCTCTTACTAACATATAGCAGATAATGTCCAAAAATTCATCCACAGAATGGTTTATTTGATTTCAGTAGGAGTTTACCCTGAATAAGAAGTGCAGGAACAAACCTTATGGTTTACAATGATGCAAGTAAAAGGCACAATGGGCAGTTAGGAGTTGCACATCTAAGTTCCCTTTCTGCCTCTGAAGCTGTGCCCCTTAGACAATTAGATGTTTAAACCAGTTTATAATGTTTGAGCTCTCCTGGTTTGATAATGTGCTCAGAATTATACAGAGCAACAATTTTTTATTTATTACGCACATTAATACCAGAGGAGTTCAAGAGCTCATTGTGATCAATACTAGATAATAAAGGACATTGCTTTGATTGGACAGTTTTTATGAAGCTAAACAAACAAACTAAAAAAAAGTCAATATACTTTTCACAGCTCAATAAATAGTGGATTCTTTCCCAGTTGCCAAATTCTTGAGTAATTCTGTTAATTAAAAAGCTTTTTGACGAGCACAAGCAAAATTTGGTACTATTTTTGTAAATATATCTTTTTATTTTTATACACATTGAGGAGGTTTAAAATTTAACATAAATGATCTGAAAAAGGGGGTCAACAGTGAGGGGGCAAAATCTGCAGATGATACAAAATTACTGAAGATAGTTACGTCCAAAGCAGACTGAAGAGGTCCAAATGGATCTGGGTTGCACCAAAACTGGGTGATTGGGCAACAAAATTGCCAATGAAAATCAATGATAAATGCAAAGTAATCATATTGGAAAACATAATCCTGACTACACATACATAATGATGGGTTCTAATTTAGCTGTTACCATTCAAGAAAGAGATCTTGGAGTTACTGTGGATAGTTCTCTGAAGACATCTGCTCAGTGTGCAGCGGCAGTCAAAAAAGCTAACGGAATGCTAGGAACCATTAGAAAAGGGATAGATAATAAGACAAAAAATATCATAACGCCACTATATAAATCCCTGGTATGCCCACATCTTCAATACTGTGTGCAGTTCTAGTCACCCCATCTCAAAAAATATATTAGGACTGGAAAAGGTACAGAGAAGGGCAACAAAAATGATTAAGGGTATGGAGATTAAAAAGACTGGGACTTTTCAGCTTGGAAAAGAGCTAACTTAGCGGAGATATGATAGAGGTCTATGAAATGATGTCTGGTGTGGAAAAACTGAATAAGGATGTGCTATTTACGCCTTCTCATAACACAAGAACAAGGAGTCACCCAATCAAATTAATAGGCAATAGGTTTAAAACAAACAAAAGCAAGTACTTCTTCACACAACACAGTCACCCAGTGGACCTCATCGCCAGGTGATGTTGTGAAGGCCAAAACTATAATAACAGTGTTCAAAAAAGAACTAGATAAGTTCATGGAGGATGAGTCTATCAATGCCTATTAGCCAGGATGGTCAGGGGTGCAACCTTGTGTTGTGAGTGTTCCTAACCTCTGATTCTCAGAAGTTGGGAGTGGATGACGGGATGAATCACTCGATGATTGTGTGTTCTGTTCATTCCCTCTGAAGCACCTGGCATTGGCCACTGTCAGAAGACAGGATATGGGCTAGCTGGACGATTGGTCTGACTCAGTGTGGCCATTCTTTTGTTATGTTGCTCTCTTGAGAGTTTTAAAAACTGTCAGGAATTTTTCAAAAATTAAAAAAACGTATTATGAGAAACAAAGTATGAGAAGCAGTTTTCTTTGTTGGTTCAGATCTTCTCCTCTCGCAAATTCTGAGCAGCGTTCTGTTGATTTTGGGAGATTACATTCAAACTCAATGATACAAGACCCATCCTCAAATTAAAATCAAGGCAATCTGCAATATTAATAGTGTTGGATCAGATATTCCAAATATAGGATTCACACGCACTTCTAAGAGTAACGTGCAAGAATATTTGGCCTATTTTGAGTTTGTGAAATGGCCACAAATTTGCAGGACCTTTGTGAAAATTGCCTAAGATTATTTCAAAATAAATTAAACTAAATTCAGTGCAAGCTTTAAAATGACTACCAAATACATCTCAAAAAGTTCAAGCCACTTTTTCCAATTATTTTACAATCTTACAAAATCAGCTAGAGGTGGTTGCAATGGCCATGTAGATATAAAATTTAGTTGCTCTTATCTTGATTTGAGAACAGGGCAAGAAAGACCCAAGTTCTATTCTCAGTTCTGTCACTGAGACACAATGGGACATGTTCTTATTTTCACTAAGGCTTTTTTACACCACACTGTTAGCATGAAGTTGCCTTAAAGGAGGTCTAAATGCATAGTTGCACAAAGAGTTTCCATCTAATGCCTTTCACCAACACTAAAATTCACTTTAAAAAATTAGAAAAGAAACGGCTTTTGAAGGCAAAACATGTTGGCACTGGCACTTTCAAGACTGCACATTACAATTCTGTCACCTGGGGAAATTAAATTCAAGACTCTCTCTGTGCTATTGTGGAACCCAGCCCAGCGTATTGTATTCCAGCCTTCAGTGAAGACAGCCTTCAACCTGACAATAGCCCTCGTTTAAGGCTCAGAAATATATCTCAGGAATGCATTTGAATGAGATGAGGTTGTACATATTGTTACTACCATTTGTCAAGCAGATGAAATAAGGAAACATCAGGGGACACGGAATTGCTCAGCCTCATAAAACCAAGACTCCTTAGAAAGGGCAGCTAAGGAAATGCTGAGGGTGAGGAATGACCTGATACTTCAGAGGTGCATTCATCTTTGAAATAAAGACAAAACAAGCTTCACCAAAACTGCTGCTGAGTGACACTCCTGTTTTTTGGAAATATAATATTATTCAGATCTAGTTGCAGACGATTCTTGGAGTAAGTAAAACTATTGTCCAGTAGCGAGCCAAATCATGTTGTATGAAAACAGAAATTCAATTTCAATGCTATCAGCAGCAGCCTATTGATGGCATTGATGATACTTTCCTTGATCTAAAGGTCTGTGAATCACCTTGGTGGAAACATTGTGGCACACACGGTATGAGACTGCAGAAGTGACACTGGAACCGTGAGATTCATGGTCTAACAGGTAACAAATCCACCTGTACAGGGATAAACAAATGCATTTCCCTAGAAGTCCACACTATATCATTTTTTAGAGAAGCTGCATTCTATGAATATGCACTTTCATTTATCAGCAACATCAGTATAATGAAGCTTTAACAGCAGTTGACTTTATATAGCAACCACCTGTTTTTTTTTTAGCATCTGCACCTTTACTAAAGGTAGAGTGGAATATAAAGGGACTAGAGTCACCCTTGATTTAAAAAAACACAGAGAGAAATAATTGAAATGAACAGGAACTGAGGTGTCTAAACACAGATATGTATTAGCTCAGATTTCAAAGCTTTGAAGAGCCTCAGTTCAAAGTCTATGAATTGCTGCTTCTTCTCAGACAAATTTCTCAGTCTTTGTTTGTGCCCCAGTCCCATCAATACATGAAGAAAACACTCCTATCCACTTTCACAGTGTATTACTTACTGTAATATACTTTTTGACCATTGAAACATTAACTATCTGATAGTCCCAGCTTTGGCCAAAGTCACCAAACTCTAAAGTACAGCAAAAAGGTTGTGTTATTTGAACAATTAAAACAAACAACTAACTCTCATCCCACTGACTCACAGTCTGTGAGAGGGTAAGCACAAGATTTTCTAAGATTCTGTAAAGAGTTAGAGAAAACTATTCCACTTGGTGGCAGCAGTGTTCTAGAATACAGCAACATTCCATGTAGTGAAGTCATATTTAAAGATTTATATATATATAAAATGGTAGGCAATTATATATATATATATATAAAAATAAAAGGAGAGAGACTTGTAAGACACTTAAAAAAAACAGCAGGTGTGGTTCCAAATGATTTCTATCCAATCTCTCATTAAGAGTTCAATTAAAATATCACTTGTCAAACCATTTGTTGAAAGAGCACTCAAGCTCTGGAACCTCCACCCTCCCCACAAACACACACCCCATCTTTTCCCCATCATAGGAGCACAGTCATCAATTTTTAAAAAGGATGATATTGCTCAAAAGTAGCTTGGCTCATCAATATACATCCTGGAATAACTTCCTGCACAACCACCGAATCAGGCTTTACCGTGTCTACAAAGAGAATGGCAACCTGTGCACATGGCCGGATTAACCCATAAGCTAATAAGGCTGTAGCCTTAGGCCCTCCTATTTTTAGGCCCTAATGTAGGCCCTTCATTCCATATTGAAGTAACAACTGAGCAACGGTGGCGGGGCCATCTGAAATCTTTTGTCTCATTAGATGTTGCTTTGTACAAATTAATCCATCAAGATTGTGAATTCAATTTATGGTGGTTGTACTTTTGTTGTTGTGAGCTAAGTGTTTGTGGGTCCCAGCAATAATGAACATTGTACACAGTAGACCTACACTAGACAATAGAAACCATGTCAAAAAAAGGAGGATGGCAGAAACTGAAGGAGGCCAAAGAAAGACGGCAAAGACAAGATGTAGTGCTAAAAAGTACTCCTTCTCTCCTAATGTTTTTTCCTCCTACTAAGTCTGGTGGTGAGGAAGTCCAGGCGAATACCAGCCCAAATGAACCTGCTGCATCTGCACCTGATGAAAAGGAGAAGCCTCCTGTGACTTCTCTAGGTGCAGTCTCACCTCATTCCTCTGAAGACTTACCCAGTGATAGCAATACAAAAATATCCTTCTCCAATGACCCAGGCGAGTGGGACATGACTTCTCAAGATCTCATTGCACATTGGACTGAGAAGGGCCCACAGAAATGCCAGAATCTAGATGCTGACTTTTCATTGACAAAGTGAGATTACACCAATAAGAATCATTATCTGACCAAATCAATGTTTGAATATGTGAAGCCTAACAAACAGATTGGCAAGCAAGAATGGCTCATCTATTCGCCTTCTAAGAAGAAAGTGTACTGTTTAGTGCTACCTATTTTCTTATACCAAAAAGTGGAGAATGTTCTGCAAAGGATTCAATGACTTTAAGAATACTACATACATTACCAATTATGAGTGAGCAGCATATATTGTCAGTTAGCAGTTAGTCAGATAGAACAGATACCCAAATGGAAAACCAGTTTTGGAAGCTTATGCTCATTAGAAGAATGTTCTCAGACACATAGTTGAAACCATAGTTTTTTTTGCAGAGCGTGGTCTGCCATTCCATGGCTCAGATGAGACTGTTGGATTGAAACACAATGGCAATTACCTTGGTGTTCTAGTGCTAATCCCTAAATTCGATTCTTTCTTAGCTCAGCACATCAATGAACACATGAATAGTGGAAAAGGCCATACATCACATCTATCAAAGGCTATTTGTGATGAATTCATTGCACTGCTGGCAAGGAAGATGCTGTCAGCCATTGTAGAGGAGATCAAAGATGTGGGGTATTTTTCAGTGTCCGTCGACTCAACAGCAGATGTGTCACATGTAGATCAGCTGACTGTCATCTTGCATTATATGCTACCCAGCAGATCAGCTGAGCATTTCATGACCTTCATAAACATCACCAGCCACACAGGGGAGAAACTTGCCTCGTACCTACTCAATTTTCTCCCAGAAAATGGGATTGACATCAGCCTTTGTCATGGCCAAAACTATGACAATGCAAGTAATATGAGTGGCAAATATTCAGGGATACAGGCAAAAATAAAAGAGAGCAATCCTTTGGTTGATTACATACCATGTGCTGCACATTCACTCAACCTTGTAGGCCAGTCTGCTGTGTATTGTTGTGTTGAAGCAGTTTCTTTTTTTGGATTTGTCCAAGAATTCTATCATTTTTTCTCTGCATCAACCAGTCGTTGGATGATTCTTAGAGATTCACTACCAAAGGGATGCCCAGTGCCCAAATCACTCTCAGAGACACAGTGGAGTGCCAACTCTGAAACTGCGAATGCAGTTATTCTGGGATACCCCAACATCCTTGAAGTGCAGCAACAAGAAAAGATGAGAAGATTCCGAATGATGCAATGCACACTTTGTAAACTGGTATTTTGTGTGAGGGCTGGAATGATATACTTCAGCTGCACTTCAAGGATGTTGGGGTATCCCAGAATAACTGCATTGGATCGAGGCTTATGAAAATATTGACTAAACCTTTAGTATACTGACAAATTTTTCACCTAACATTTCAAGTTCCTAGTCAGTGAAGGTATCAAACGTCTCTGTCAGACGTACCCAATCTCCCAGTAAATTTTACTAAAGAATTTCTTCAATTTGTTGAATTCATATCACTCTCAGATAGAGAAAAGATAACAAAAGCAAATCTATTTGGATGTACCGAGTTCTTACTGAATCCAATGTGATAGAATGTTTCCCAAATGTTGAAACTGCCTTATGGCTGTTTGTCATTAATGATCACTAGTTGTAGTGGAGAATGTTCCTTCTCTCTTCTACCAAGGATCAAAAATGTCCTCAGATCCACCATGACTCAAGAGCATCTCAGTGCTTTGTCCCACTTGAGCATTGAGAATGCAATTGTTAGGTCTTTGAATTATGATGACATCATTCATGACTTTGCCACAGCTAAAGCTAGGGGAAAAAATGTGTTTGTTTAAAGAATTGAATGTAGTGAGAGTAGAATAAACTTGTTAATTTTACATAAATGAATAATATGTACTTCATAATTTTTGTGCAATATGTAATTCATACTTAGGCCCTTCCCTCCCATTAGCCTTAGGCCCCTCATAACCTTAATCTGGCCCTGCCCATGTGCATGCAGTGGAACTATGACTCAGGAAAACCTCCCCCCTCCGATCAGCAAGATAATCTGTATGTCTCTCTTAGAAAAATGAAATGTCAAGCTCTCTCTGAGATAGAAAAAAAACCCTTACCTTTTTTTAAAAAAATGTCCCTGCACCCATTTGCACATAAAATTATCCATCAGACTAGTACTTATCAGAAAAAATAAGAAAAAGATCGACACAGAACCTCCCCTCTCCCCACCGCACAAGAAATCTCAAATTCTCTTATCCATTAATTCTCATCATTTCTATTGGTCAAAGAGAGGCACACTTTGGTCAGCAGTTTTTTCAATCTGTACCGCTTCTGTTTGTCAAACAGACACAGAGTCATGTCTCATAGTCCACTGAGCAGACAAAAAAACAGATTCAGTTCAGGAAACCAGTCTGCCACCTCTACTCTACGGCCACGTCTACACTACGGGATAATATCGAATTAGCTAAAATTGGTTTCATAAAACTGATATTATAAATTCGATTTCACGCGGCCACACTAGGCACAGTAATTCGGCGTTGTGCGTCCATGGTCCGAGGCTAGCGTCGATTTCTG
>NC_133783.1:2408435-2450917 GCF_003597395.2 Chelonoidis abingdonii | reverse complement strand
GATTTTAGCGCTACTCCTCTCGTCTGGGAGGACTACAGAAATCGATATAAAGTGCTCTTTATATTGATATAAAGAGCGTTGTAGTGTGGACGGGTACAGCGTTAAATCGATTTAACGCTGTTTAAATCGATTTAAACGCGTAGTGTAGACCAGGCCTCCATTTCTCCTTAGTCTTATCCCAATAGCATCCGGGTCTATGAGGGAGTTCAGGACCCAAATAATCTGCAGGTTCATCATCCCCCACACTCAGACCCAGAGTCACTACTGACCTTGAGAAGGAGAACCTCAGAGAGACTAGAAGGAGAGGGCTGCAGGGACCCAGGGGGAAAAACTAATAACTGAGAATTCTCTGTACCCTAGACCAAAGAACTACCCTCAAAAATGTGCTTCCCATCTGCACTATCCAAACTAGCTCGCTTTGCAGCACCTCAGAAACTATAGTCCCCTCCCCCTTCAATGAATGTTTCGCACTTTGGGGCTTTGCCAGCAAGTCAGAATCCACTGCCAAGGCCAGAGATTCCATAGCAACAGGCTAAGCCTCCATTTCACAGTCAGGCTCAGGCCAAGAGGCCACTGAGTCAGGAGACACAGAGCCCAGGATGCCATCTCCCCCAGGTTGTAAAGGGGGTGCTATCCCCCTCGTGAACCAACATCCCCAGACATCTCTGCCACAGTCACCCCACCCTGTGCTTTACTCTCAGAAACCTCACATTCCTAGGCACAGGGTCCCCATTCCCAAGGGCAGCCTGTCTTGTCTTGGGGCACTGACTGACCTACAGCATCAAGAATCCCACGATGAAAACAGGCCATGTCCTCAGTGTCAGCAGTCACAGTGTAATCACACTCCCCAATCCCAGTACTTCAAGGAAACGTCTAAAACCTGGGAAGCATTGTTTAATATCTTACAAGCCTGCCTGTGCAAAGACAAGATATGCTGAACCTCTGGGGCTTTACAGCCTGAAGGAATCCTCCTAAAAGGGCTGTGATTTTACCAGGGTGTCTAGCAAGCTGCTCATTTCCTAAAAAAGGAGGAAAAAACTGTTACCCACCATTTTGTAACTGTTGTTCTTCGATACAGAATGGTGCTGGGTGGGCTCCCAGTGCTGGGTGACTCATGCTGGGACAGCTCGGATGCCGGGCAGAGGACAGATTCCATAACAAGAGCTCTGAGCTGGATATCCCTCTCCTTCTGCATGTGAGGCTGAAAGTTCTTACAAATCCAGTACCTCTCTTTAACATGCGCTTCCCCCAAGCACTTGAGGCAGCTGCCATGGGGGTCCGATCATGGGGGTCACTAACAGGCATAGGTCTGTTACAGGAATCGAAGGGTTTAAAGCCCGGAGACAGGGGAACACTCCGTCAGGGGCTAAGTCCCCGCTGGGACCTAACACTAACTACTACAATTAACAGGTACTTAACGCTAAAGATAGCTATGTACAAGCCTAAAGGCACAAAGTTCAAGATAAGAAAAACCACAGGTCCTTGATGAGCAAGGAAAGGCACTCCAACTGATTACCATGGGCAGTAAGAAGAAACTGAGAGGGTCTAGAGCTGGCAGCGCCTAATATACCAGCCCATGAGCACGGCACTCAAGGGGGCGACACAGCCGGCTCTACGGATACCGCTAAGGCAAAAATCTCCAACAATTGCTCACCTGGGCGCGCGCATACCTGCAATGGAATTTACATAAGCAAGCTCTCAAAGAAGAACATTAGAGATAGCACCTTTATTAGCAGATGTTGAGAGGGGCACGACAGGGACAAAAGCACCCCATAAAGCAATTCCTTACCCAACCTCACACTCAACAAGATTAAAGGCTTTTCTACACTGGGAATTTACATCAGCATAGTTATGTGTAATAGGGGTGTGAAAAATCTACCCCCCTGAGAGACATAGCTAGGCCAGAATTCTTCTGGTGACCTAGCTACTGCCTCTCTGGAAGTAGATTACCTACGCTGACAGGAGAACCTCTCCCATCGATGTAGGTAGTGTCTACCCTGAAACACTACAATGGTTTAAGTGTAGATGCACCTTAAGCGTGGCAACAAACACAACAGCCTTGCTCATGCGAACCTCGCGTATTTAAACCCAATCACCTTTCCCACAGGCAGAGCATACTCTTAAATAGACAAAGAACTTGGAAGCAAAATCCGCAACCCGTGGCCACGGGTTAAGCCTCAGAATCCACAACAAACCAAAGTCTCTGTCCCTCTGGGCTGGCAATGCCAACCATGCCGGCCCAGAGAGCAGACAAAAGCCTGCTAAAACAAAAGAAATCCTGAAATTAAACCCACAACAACCAAAAAACTACACACACGCAACCCATTTCCCTAGCAAAAACACAGAAAGAACAGCAAAGCATACCCACTCTCAGCCTCCCTCCCAAACACTCCCACAATCTTCCAAGAGTGAACGAGAGAAAGCTCTTTCTTCTCTTGAGAACCTTCCATATTTTATTGTCTTTCTTTTAAATATTAGCAAGGCTCACAATCTTCCCAGCTTCTTTCACATTATGATTTTAAGTCTCATAATAGCGTTGGAAACAGGTCCTAAAAAAATCAAGGAAATGTCCTATTTCTGTAAGTTTGGCACAGACATAAAAATATGCAGAATTGTAGTCTCCGTGGATGCAGGAGCGGAGGATGACTTCATTAACCAACACATTCACTACATTGCTCTGTCCAACTTTTGTAAGGCAAGAACTAAGGATAGGGTGACCAGACAGCAAATGTGAAAAATCAGGCCGGGGGTGGGAGGTAATAGGAGCCTATACAAGAAGAAGACCCCAAAATTGGGGCTGTCCCTATAAAATTGGGACATCTGGTCACCCTAACTCAGGAAAAAATGTCACCTTCCCATAATACACCGTGGATTAGTGCTCTGGCAAATGAAATGAGAGTTATATGGGGTAATATCATCCTATGTGCTTTGAAGACAGATCCTGGTGTTAAAAGAAAGAATAGACCAAAGCCTGAATCCTGCACAAAGCCTTGATACTCAAGAGATGGACATGGATTCTCCCTGCAGTCAGGGGAAGTACAATCCTAAGCTCTGGAGCACCTACAGAGCTGTTCCATGCAGCCTTCTGAAGCCCCTGTCCACCCTCCACACCATGACTTTTTCTAGTGATTCACACTGCAACACCTTGGATCCTCTTCCCACTCAGCAAAAACAACCTGATCAGTTCAGAGACAGCTCCCACCATTGTCTTTTTGCATAGCTTCTCCATAGCTTAGATTGAAACACATCACCACTGTCAGTTCCTCTGCCTTGTTCTCGCTTCCACGGACCACAGGGTTTGGTTCTGCAGAAACCAGTCTTTCTAAAGGAGATGGCCTGTCTACAAGTAAGAGACTGTGAAAGTCTTTATTTGATACAGCATATATAAAAATAGGCAATGACATCAGGCAGCAGCGTCATTAGCTTAATAAAGTCTGGACCTGGGTTTATTCTCTAAATATTATCACTATAAAAACAATCTATATTAAAGGAACTGTTTGAAGCATGATGTGTGAGAGCGCACAATTGAAAGGAGATGATGAGAAATTAAATGTAGAGAGAAAGGTCATGATAATGGATCTTCCTGAGTTTGCCCAGCTTTGCTCATAAATAGTTACACTGGGGAAGAGATTTCAAAATGTGTATCTCTTTGTTTAGTATAGGCACACTAATCTTTTTTCCTTGCTTCTTTAATTGCATTCTCTTGTAAAGAGCTGGCTCTTGGAATTGGCTTCCCCAGGCAAACTGGAAAGCGTGCACCATTCCCACACCGGCCACTTTCACACCAAAGAGTCACTAAACATTTTTCTACCCCAGGCAACCTCCCGCTTGGTATGTATGGCAATGCCAGCCCAGCTCCAGTAACGCAGAATTCACAACACCCAAGCCCTGGGCAGAACTCTTCTCTCCGATTCATGCCATCCATCTCTTACCTACAATCCTCTGAACGCAGGGCTGGTGGGCAAAGGGAGTGTATGGGCAACTATTATTCCAGCTAGGGTGACCAGCTAGCTCGTGTGAAAATTCAGGATAATGGGGTGACTGGTAATAGGCGCCTATATGAGACAAAGCTTTGAATATCAGGACTGTCCCTATAAAATGGGGACATCAGTCACCATAATTCCAGCAGGGATTGCTGGAACAGGAAAGAGCTGATTTTTTTTTTAAATTATATATATAAAAAAAATTCCCCTCTCACCCCTGTGGGTGGTATGTGTCTTCCTCAACCTCGGGTCCTCTACCAGAGGCTGGGAGTTTGAGGGTTCTGTGCAGTATCTTAGCTGTTCCTAGCACTGCACTCTTCTGGACAGAGAGCTCTGATGTTGTTCCTGGGATCTGTTTGGAGCCACTCACCCAGCTTAGGAGTCACAGCCCCGAGTGCTCCTACCACCACTGGGACCACTTTGGCCTTCACTTTCCACATCCTCTCTAGTTCCTCTTTCAGGCCCTGGTACTTCTCCAGCTTCTCATATTCCTTCTTCCTGATGTTGCTGTCACTTGGCACTGCTATATCTATCACCACCGCTGTCTTCTGGCTCCTTGTCTATTACCACGATGTCTGGTTGATTGGCCAGTACCTGCCTGTCCGTCTGGATCTGGAAGTCCCACAGAATCTTAGCCCTGCTATTCTCCACAACCTTCTGTGGAATCTCCCATCTGGTCTTGGGAGGGTCTAGCCCATACGCTGTGCAGATGTTCCTGTACACAATGCCAGCCACTTGGTTGTGCCGTTCAGTGTATGCTGTTCCTGCCTGCATCTTACATCCTGCCACTATGTGTTGGACTGTCTCTGAGGCCTCTCTGCACAGTCTGCACCTTGGGTCCTCTCTGGTGTGTAGACCCCTGCTTCAATGGATCTGGTGCTCAGTGCTGTTCCTGTGCTGCTATGATCAGTGCCTCAGTGCTGTCTTTTAGTCCAGCCCTTTCCAGCCACTGGTAGGATTTCCAATGTCAGCACACCTCAGCTATCTGTCGATGGTACATCCCATGCAGGGTCTTGTCTTGCCATGGCACTTCTTCTGCTTGGTCTTTCCTCCATGTCTGCTGCTGCCTCAGGCATTCTCTCAGCAGCTCATCTTTGGGGGCCATCTTACTGATGTACTCCTGGATGTTCCGGGTTTCGTCCAGGACAGTGGCTTTGACGCTCACCAAGCCCCCGCCCGCCTTCTTTCCGGCTGTATACCAGTCTCTGGGTGTTGGACTTGGGGTGGAAACCTCCGTGCATTGTGAGGAGCTTCCGGGTCTTCACATCGGCAGCCTCCATGTCCTCCTTTGGCCAGCTCACTATACCGGCAGGGTATCTGATGACCGCGCAGGGCGTATCTGTTGATGGCGTGGATCTTGTTCTTCCCACTGAGCTGGCTCTTCAGGACCTGTCTTATCCTTTGGTGATACTTGATGTTGCTGTCTTCCTTGCCTCCTCATCGTGGTTTCCATGTGACTGTGGGACGCCAAGGTACTTGTAGCCTGGTCTGTATGTCTGCTATGTGGCCCGCTGGTAAGTTCCACCCCATCAGTCTTGACTACCTTCCCTCTCTTCACTACCATCCCGGCCACACTTCTCCAGTCCGAATGACATTACCCGATATCCTCACTGTAGATCCGCGTCAGGTGGATTAGCGAGTCGATGTCTCGTTCAGTCGATGTCTCGTTCATTCTTAGCATACAGCTTGATGTCATCCATGTAGAGGAGGTGGCTGATGGTAGTTCCACTCCTGAACTTGTACCCGTATCCAGTCCTTGTGATTATCTGGCTGAGGGGGTTTAAGCCTACGCAGAACAGCAGCGGGGACAGTGCATCACCTTGGTATATGCTGCACTTGATGGCCACTTGTGCAATATATATAAAACAAATAAAACCTTTCCCACATTTTGGAACCATGAAATTGTCCATACAAGTCCTAATCTCAAACACAGTGAAGTAAATGGAAAGTTCCAATTGACTTCAAAGGGGACGAGCCTATGCAATTGCTTGTCCTTATTACTGCTATTTTTATCCTCTCCTCCCTTTCCCCTTCCCGCCTACTGTTTGTTACACACATTTCTTGCATTTTATCTTGAATTAGGCCCCTGATCCTGCAAACACTAGTGCATGTGAACAGCTGGGACAGCTGCCATCTTGGCCAATACACCACCGATTGAATCAGGTACCTTCCGAGCTAAAAGTCTGACCTGCTCCAAACTGAACTACAACTTCCCAGCTGGGGACTGTAGCAACTCTGTCATCTCCTCTGCCCATCAGCACCACAGGGAACCTGTAACACACACACCAGTGAGTACATAACTATGCACCTGAGTAATCCTACTTAATTCAATGGGACTAAAGTTACTCCCACTTGTAAGTGTCTGCAGGAGCAGGGGCTTAGCTTGTAAACTCTTGGAGATAGGGATAGTATCTTCCTATGTGCCAGTATCACAGTGAAGTCCTTTCCCCAATAGTCACGTTAAAATGTTCCTGTTCTTAATTACATCATTTTCTTTAGTTTGTCAACAAAAGTTTTCTTTTAAGACACAGACCAAATTAAACATGATAAAAACCTCAGGTTTATGGATTACTTTTTCAGGTCGAGGGTGTGGGGAGGGGGAAAGCTCTCTCAGAATCTCAGTAAATAGTTTAAAACTCATTTTCCCCTTTTCTTTCTTCTGGTTTGTTTGAAAAAGCAAAAGCCATTTGTTAACCCCCAATTTATCATCAAAACAGGCCTGACATTAATTGCATTCTGGTATTACAAACGGAGGTCATATGTGCTTTTCTTAATAGAGTTTGCAGCTCTTATTTTTATAGATATTCCATGTGGGCTAAATAACATTAAGAAAGCGAAGGTCAAAGCCCAGTCAGTTAGAAGGAATAAAGGGAAAGATTTACAAGACATCTGGTGAGAACAGTTTACCAAAGGAAGCCAGGCTTTTCTTGTGAGATTACACCAATAGAAACCTAAAATGGGGAGGAATTCCCTAAGGAAGACATACTCCACTTTGAAAATCAATATTGTTCGGAGACACAACTGGTCTGTTCCTGAATTCTCGATTGCTGAGAGCTACTCAGCTTCTAGCCCCCAACCCTCCAAGAAAAGTCACCTGTGACATACACCACAGACTGGAATCTCTGAGTTCCATAAAACATCCCTGGATTTTGTTTCACTTCAAGCTTAAACCTAACTCTGCTACAAACAACTTTTCTGATCATTACTGCAAGAAAACCCCAATGCATAGAAAAATGTGATTTTCTTGGTCTGAGTGATTGTCGCAGTTTAATAGGTGTTTTGTGATTAAAATCCACCAACTGCCAGCACATGCCCAGAGGGCTCTAGCTCGGATTCACGAAACACTTCAGCAGGTGCTTAATTTAAGAATGAGCTGAAATCCAATTGAAGTCAATGAGATTTAAGCACACGCTTAAAACTATACACAAGTTCTTTTCTGACCAGAGATAGGATTAAGTCCTTTCCTGAATCAAGGCATTTGTGCCTACCTATAATGTACCTTTCAACACATATTTTCTTGCTATACGATAGCAAGAAAATTAATGGTTGGATGTAATGAGTTGCTATATAATGCTGAAACACCACTACAATTTATACGATGAATTTAGACGTGCCAGATAAGAGCCACCTATGATGAGGTTCTCAATCTATTTACAGCCTGGGTATAACTTTACACAAGTTTCACTTGCCAACGTGCCTCCACTCTGACCTGGAAGGATCACATCTAAGGGCAAGAAGTTTGTTAAGTCTCTATGGATTACACAACCCTTGTTCTATTTAAAGTGTCTACTAGTGCTAAATGGTAGTAATAGTTTTTAAGACATGGACATGGACAACTGGTCTGAGACCACTACCTTGTATCACAGACCAAAGAACAGCCATCAGGAGACAATGTGTTTTGGTTACCACTGACTTGAGCTGGATTTGACTTTGCATTGGTAACCTAAAGGTGTACAACTCTACATCCCTCTGTTACAACTGCAAGGAACTTGCAGGGAGGGGCCCAGGTTGCATGAGGGAAGCATTTGGAGGAGACACTGGGAAGTCAGTCCATTAGGGTTGCCAGGCATCCAGTTTTTAACCGGAACACTGGGTTGAAAAGGGACCCTGGTGACTCCATTCGGCACAGCTGACCGGGCCATTAAAAGTCCAGTCGGCAGTGCAGCAGGGGCTCCCTGCATGCCCTAGCTCTGCGCAGCTGCTAAAAGCAGTTGCCATGTCCCTGCAGCCCCTAGGGCTGGCCCCATAGCTCCCATTGGCCAGGAACCGTGACCCATCGGAGCTGAGGGGATGCCGCCTGCGGCCACGAAGGCAGCACATGGAGCCTCCCTAACCACCCATATGCCTAAGGGCTGTAGAGACCTGGCAGACGCTTCTTGGGAGCCGCAATAAGCTCTGCAGGGACCCCAAACTTCTCACCCCCTCCTACACCCCAGCCGCAGTCCCCTCCCACACCCAAACTCCTTTCCCGTGCCCGCACGCCACCCACACCCTAACCCCCTATTGTTTCCCTCAATTATAAAATTCATGGTAAATGTCATGTGAGTAGAAATGGGCCTGGATCGAAACTCAGGCTTCTAAACCCCACTATTAGGGTGGTCAGGAGTCTGGTTTTCATACAGAACAGTTGGTCGACAAGAGAACCTGGCAGCGTCTGGTCAGCACAGCCGACTGGATGCTAAAAGTCCGGTTGGCCAAAGTAACTGGCCTCCACCACTGGGCGGGGTGGGGAAGAGCAGCAGCTGCATCTGGAGCCACATGGAGGAGCTGCCCTAACAGAGAGCAGTGGCTGGCTTTCGAACCAGGCTCCAAGAGGTAGGTGCCATCACCCAGGATGGGGGGGATTCTGTTGGCCCCCCCTTTTGCCCTGCCGTGCCCTGGTTGCCCCAGTGCTGGCCATTTACTATGGGGACTAATCTCTCCCCACCTTGGCCCCTTGCACCATCGACCGACCCCTGCTGTGCCCCAATTGCCCTGGCCCTGGCCTCTCGCTACAGGGACCAAACCCTCCCTGCCCTGGCCTCTTGCTCTCAGGACCGACCCCCCACTGTGCAGGCAGCAGGTGAGTCCCGGGAGAGGGGGAAATGAGTGAGGGGTGGGTGGAGAGCAGGCAATAGCGGGAAGGAGGAGAAGAGTGAGCCGGGGCAGGGCCTCAGGGGAAGAAGCAGCACAGAGGACAGGGCAAGTGTGTTCGGTTTTCAGCAGTTAGAAAGCTGTCAACCCTACTGTCCACGTGCACATGGCTAGAATGCTAGCTATAGCTGCAACATCTCTGTAAATAGTTCACTTAATCAAGAGACATTTTAGCTTTAGAAACATGGAGTCCTCTTGAGTTATTAGTCAGCACACAGTACATGAAACACCTACCATTAATTTATTGAACCTTCTAATTCACCTATACATTACTACTTTGCTCTGAGTTTGGAGTCTCTCTCTCTGCTATATGCCAGTTGGATTGCAATGGGTGACTGGTGTTGTGGCAAAATTGACAAAAGCTGGCAGCCACTAGGAGCCAGGTGGGAAGTGAGTTAAGAAGAAGGCAGCAGATCCTTATGGAAAGAATCCTAAAGAAATTCATAGAAAACTATATCCCTGGTACAGAATTCTAGGATGATGTCTATGTTTCATGTACCAAGTGCTGGGTAATAACACAAGACAGCTTCTCCCACTATTTCAAGTTGATAATGCAGTATGGCTCCTGTCCATGGGATGATGAAAGGTCAGAGTGCCTGGAGTGGGAAGTTCAGCCCAGCCAGCCTACAGGACAGGAGCCACTTCAACCGGGACAGGATTTTGTGGGTCAAAGAGTAATGGTCCCACAAAACCCAGGATAGTTGGGAGGTCTGATGAGAGGACTTCATGCTTGTTCTCAACAGGAGTGAAACTGCTGGATAACTTTAGTAAAGATGTCCTGTTTCAAAGTAGCCATCACATCCCATTGTTCCCAGTGGGAGCAAAGATAAGCTACCCTCAGGGAAGATGGTAGCGCTTGACACTGTAGGTGGTGCACCTAGAGACTACTGCAATACAGATAAATAAAAGTAATAGAATCATAGAAGATTAGGGTTGGAAGAGACCTCAGGAGGTCATCAAGCCCAATCCCCTGCTCAAAGCAGGACCAACCCCAACTAAATTTGTCAAACTGGGCCTTAAAAACCGCTAAGGATGGAGATTCCACCATTTACCTAGCTAACTCATTCCACTGCTTTACCACCCTCCTAGTTAAATAGTTTTTCCTAATATCCAACCTAGACCTCCCCAATGCAACTTGAGACCATTGCTCCTCGTTCTGTCATCTGCCACCACTGAGAAAAGCCCAGCTCTATCCTCTTTGGAACCCCCCTTCAGATAGTTTCATTAAGTACCATCAGTATGTTTGACATTGCACAAGACTCAGAGAAATGCACGGTCCCTGTCCTGAATTCACAGTCTAACATCTCTCTCTCTCTCTCTCTCTCTCTCTCTCTCTCTCTCACACACACACACACACACACACACACCCCAGGTGAACCTGGAAGCAGATCAACAAGTTAAACCTACAGTGTGGCATAAGAGCCTTGGTTTCCCAATATGACACAATAATGCCATTTGTATTAGCATTAGCAGCAGGCATTTCAAAGCCTTTGCTCCTACCAGCTAACATTTTATTCCCCATGATTAATGTAACCATTTGCAGAGTCACAGTCCTCCTTAGTGTTTTACCCACATGGAAGTGAGATGACATCCTCTTCTCAAAGTTCAAGAGAAATCATGCTGCACATGGATACATCTGAGATTTTACCTACTGCACCCCTCCTATTCAGAAAGCTCATTAGAATTTTGGCTCCACAGCCTGAGTCATTGCCTCTAAAAATAAACTAGGGAGAAATTAGCAAACTTAAATATCTGTCTTTCCAGACAATTTCACTTCAGTAGGATCCAATCTCTTCCACTACTGCTGCTAACACTTGCCACAGAACACCATCCTAATCTGATCAAAGAAACAGTCCAAAACTATGAAAAAGAGGGACTCTGCACTAGAAAGGGTCCAGAACACTTCTCCAACATTGCACAATCTCTATAAATACAGGGCTATTTTAACACTGAAGGTTAAACAGCAGCTTTCCCTTAAGGAACTACACTAACTGATTCTGATTTGGTGGTAGTCATTTGCTTATGTGAGGATGCAGAGAACCAGGCTTCACTTGCTAACCCAAAGGATATTCCTTCCCGGAGTGGATGTTCATACAACCAAACAATTGGTTTATATATATATTAAACTTCTTTTGATCAGTCTTCTGGTTACATGATAGTGTGAAGCTTCAGTCTTCTTTCCAAACCTCAAAATTCTAATTCATTAGGCCCCTAGCACCACATCCACCTGTCCTACAGCTCAGCAATTATGCAACTTCTAGCCCCACTTTGATTCTTCCCCTAAAGACCCACATCTGCCTTTTGCCCCTCTACTCCTCCTGCAGCTCCAGGGTTTACTGTGCCCTGTCAACTGCAACTGTGACAAGTTCTGTTCTTCCCATTCCCAAGGCTAGTGCAGCAGTGAGATGGAGGGGAAAAGGGGAAGCAGAGAGCAGATAGACCTGTTTTTCACAGGTAGAGGAGAGAGGAACAATCACCCTGAGCTCATGGACTTTTTCTGCTCCTTCTTCCACTGCTCCCCTCTTTGAAAACAGGGTCAGCTGCTCCTTTCTCCCCATCCTCTATCCAAAAGCTCTTCTTGGTTCCTGCAGCTTCGATTGGCTGCTGTTCCCTAGGAAGCAGGGAAGAGGAATAGCCAGTCAGAGGGAGCTTTCCCCTGTGCAGAACAGAAAATTGCATGATGGCTAGAGCTTTTCACTAGGGCTGGGTAAAAATTTCTGTGAGTACAAGTTTGGGGTTTGTTTTTTTTGTTTTGTCAAAAAAAAAAAAAAAAAAACAGGTTCAGGCCAACCAAAACTATCTGAGAATTTGGGTCAACTTTTCGACTTTTCATTTTGGATCAATGTCTTGGTCCAGAATTTACATCTAGTCCAGTCCCCTGCACTCAAGGCAGGACTACGAAATAACTAGACCATTCCTGACAGGTGTTTGTCTAACCTGTTCTTTAAAACTTCCAACAAGGGCTATTCCACAACTTTCATAGGCAACTTGTTTGAGTGCTTAACCACCCTGACAAGAAGTTTTTCATAACGCCCAACCTAAACATCCCTTGCTGCTATTCAAGTTCATTGTTTCTTGTCCTAGACTCAGAGTTAAGATGCACATTTTTTCATCCTCCTCCTTGTAACATTTCATGTATTTGAAAACTATTATCATGTCCCCCCTCGGTCTTCTCTTCTCTACACTAAACAAACCCAACTTTTTCAATCTTTCCTCAGAGGTCATGTTTTCTAGATCTTTTGTCCACATCTTTCCTGAAATGTGGCACCCAGAGCTGGACACAAGACTCCAGTGGAGGCCTTAGCAACTCAGAATAGACCGAAAGAATTACTTCTCATATCTTACTTACAATACTCCTGCTAATACATCTCAGAATAGTGTTGGGGGGGGGTGCAATAGTGTTTCACTGTTGACTCATATTTAGTTTGTGATCCGCTATGACCCCCAGATCCCTTTCTGCAGTACTCCTTGCTAGGCAGTCATTTCTCATTTTCTAAGTGGAGTACTTTGCATATGTCTTATTGAATTTCATCCTATTTATTTCAGATCATTTCTCCAGTTTGTCCAGATCATTTTGAATTTTAATCCTATCCTCCAAAGCACTTGCAACTCCTCTCAGCTTGGTATCATCCACAAACTTTATAAATGTATTCTACTGCCAAGTAACTGAAAATCATTATGAAGATATTGAACGAATGACCCAGAACGATTCCTGGCAGATGCCACTCATTATGTCTCCAGCATGACTGTGACACCTGATAACTATCTCCTGGGATGGTTTTCCCCAATCATTTGCACACGACTCCTTATAGTAGCTCCATCTACGGTGTTATTTTCCTAGTTCGTTTATGAGATGGTCCTGATAGATAGTATAAAAAGCTTATAAAGGTCAAGACTATACCCCACTCTACCTGCATCCCGCCACTCACAATGCTTTTTACCCCGCAAGAAACGCTGTTAGGATATGTTTGACATGATTTGTTCTTGACAAGTCAATTGACTCTTATCATCTGATTTCTAGGTGTTTTGCAACCTGAGTATTATTATTTCTCCATTATCCTTTCTAGGGCTGCAGAACGTAAAGGCTGATGGCGATAATTTTCCCAAGATCGTCTTTATTCCCCGTTTGATTGCACTGCATATTTGCCCTCTTTCATTCTGTGAATCTCTCCTGTCTCAGAGTGTCAAGACTCATTACAATCAGAGAATCTCCCCATAGCTCCTTAAGTATTCTAGGCATGTAATTTATCGGGCCCTGCTGACTTTAAGACATTCTAATGTTCTAAGTATTTGTAACTTTCTTTCTTATTTTAGCCTCAATTCAACTGTTTCACTGGCATTCACTGGTGTTAGCTGAAGTGCTCTACCTTTTTGGTGAAAACAAACAATTTCATTCACCATTTCTGCTATTCTATATTATACTCTATCATTGTCGCGTTTAGGCTGACCAGACAGCAATGTGAAAAATTGGGACAGGTGTTGGGGTGGTAAATAGGACCTATGAGAAGAACCAAATATCCATAGAATGCTTCCAGCCGACGTGCACATAGGCAGAAAATTGTGGAAAACAACATCGCACACCTCATAACCTAAGTCCGTGCAGAATGCAATGCCATCCATCAGCCTCAAAACACACCCTGACTTATCAATCTAAAGAGGCTGAAAAAGGAGTGTGTTGTCATCATAACAGTCTGACTAACAAAGGGGCCCAGACAACTCTATAGCTAAATCTCTATCAGGCACTCCTGCAGATCCCACTGAGGAATACAACTAAGAAACTGCACTGATCTATCTCAGGAACCTCCCCATCACTAACACTGGACCAATCGACATACCCTTTAGGCCCCATCGAGGTTATTCTATCTACTACCCAAGATCCCACAAACCTGGAATCCTGGTTGCCCCATCATCCGAGGCATTGGCACTCTCACTGAGACTTTCTGGGTATAGTGGACTCTTCTATCAGCCCTTCCACAAGCACTCTCAAGCTATCTCCTCTGAACCGACTGTTTCTGAGGAAACTAAAAGCTTGTGCCTTCAAGAAACACACATCTAGCCCAATGAGATAGAGTTGTCTACCTAAATGCTCCACCACACTGATGTAATACAAGCTGCTCGAACAGTATCCTTGATGATGCACAGCACAACTGGTTGCTGAGCATCTGTCCTTTATCCTACACAACTATATTCAAATTGATGACATATAATATCTCCAATCAGTGCACCACTATGGGCACCCGCATGGCCCACAATATGCAACATTTTATGACTGACCTGGAACAATGCTTCTCAGCTCTCGTCACTCACGCCTTCTCTACCTCACTCCATTTGATGACATCTCATCATCTGGACCCATGGAAAGGAGACTCTGGAAAATCCACCACGATTTCAAAGCTTCCACCCACCACCCAGCCTGGACCAATCTACACGGGAGTCCATTCCTAGACACCATGTGCAATAATGATGGCACATAACACCAACTATGCAGAAACCTACCGACTCGCTGTGCCTACCTTCATGCCTCAGCTTCCATCCGGGCACACCATACGATCCATTGTCTAACGCCAAGCACTGAGGTACAACCGTATCTGCTCTAACCGCTCAGACAGAGACCAACACCTATAAAATCTCCATCAAGCATTCTCAAAACTACAATACTGCACAAGAAATAAGGAAACATATCAACAGAGCAGACGTGTACCCAGAAAGCCTCCTCTGCCAAGACAAACCCAGAAAGAAACCATAGGACTCCACTGCCTCACATACGTCCCAGCTAAACCCCTCCAATGCATCATCAGGATCTACAACCCATCCTGGACAATGACCACACTTTCACAGCTTGGGTGCAGCCAGTCCTCGCTCATGGACAACCTGCCAATCTGAGATATTCTCAGCGATAACTGCACATCTCACATAGTAACTCCTAGCTCAGGAACCAATCCATGCAACAACCTCAGATGCAACTCTGCCCACAATCTACACCGCGACACCATCACAGGACCTAACCAGATCAGCCACCCATCACCGGTTCATTCACCTGCAGTCACCAATGTAATATATGCTCATCATATGCAGCAATGCCCCTCTGCTAGTACATGGCCAAACTGGACAGTCTCACGGAAAAGGTTAAATGACACAAATCAGATTATTAGGAAGTGCAATATAAAAAAACCTGAGGGTAACACTTCAACCTCCCTGGCACAACTATAGCAGATCTAAGGTGGCCATCTGCAGCACAAAAACTTCAGGACCAGACTTCAAAGAGAAATGCTGAGCTTCAGTTCAATTGCAATTTGACACCATCATCTCAGGATTAAACACAAGACTGTGAATGCTTGCCAACTAACAAACCAGTTTCTCCTCTCTTGGTTTCACACTTCAGCTGCTAGAACAGGCCTCTCCTCCTGATTGAACTAACCTGTTATCTCTAGCCTGCTTCTGCTTGCTTATTATACCTGCCCCTGGAATTCACTACATGCATCGATGAAGTGGGTATCACCCACAAAAGCTCAGCTCCAAAACATCTGTTAGCCTAAAAGTCCCACAAACTCTTTGCGCTTACAGATCCCGACTAACACAGCTACCCCTCTGATACTTAACCCAAATATCAGAACTGTCCCCCTATCAAATCGGGACATCTGGTCACCCTACCCATACTCCCCATTGAGCAACGGGCCTATCCTCTTGCTTTTGGTATTTTGTATTTGTAGAATGTATTTTGAGAACCTTTAAGTCTCTAGCCAGTTTCATCTTGTTTTGTGTCTTGGCCTTTCTAATTTTGAACCAACATGCTTGTGTTTGTTTATATTCATCCTTTGCAATTTGACCTAATTTCCACTTTTTGTGGAACTCTTTTCTTGAGAGAGAGAGAAATGAGATAAAGAGTTATGTTTCAAGTAAATTAAACATTTGGCTCAATCCAAATTTTTTTATTTTTACTTTTTTCTTTCACTGAGAAATTTGAAATTTTTTTGTTTCAGTTCGATTCAAACAATTTTTTCCCTGATTATATGGGTAATTGCCCAGCTCAGATTCCCACATCACCACCAGACTGGCTCCAGCAGAGACCAAAATGCAATTATAGGCATTTAAATCAGTATCATTAGTAACACTGCCAAACTGCCTAAAACATCACTTTTTGTATCTCACTGAGCCACTGTTTTGTGTACTGCCATTTGTTCCATCTCCCCTGATTGTGCTAACTGCCATCATTACAGGACTGGGGACAACTTCTTGCCAGGTTCAATGACTATATCTTTAAAATTATACACCTGGGTCTGTATCTCAGCTAGCTATCAGTTTAGCTCCATTTACTTCACCTATACTCACTGAGGGGCTGGTCCCTTATATATTTTTCTACTTATCCTGTGACCCTCTAGTCTAGATTATTATTATTAATTATTATTTTAAAGGGATGAAATGCATTACTAGGCTCCCTTCTTCCTAGTACTCATTTAAGTGGGTTGCACACGGTATCCAAGTAGTTGTTCAAAGACATATCTGTTGCCTCGCATGACTTTAAGTGACCATTGAAATTGCATTTGGCCATCTGAAATACATTTGCCTGTGGCCTGGCCTCAGGCTAAACCATTTCCAGCACAAGCAGTCTAAGCAGGAGTTTTCTCCTTTATTGAAAATGTGTTTAAATCAAATGCACTAACCAACTGCCATGACTGACGGACAGTATAAAAGATAAAAGAAGTGGAGCCACAAATGTTTAGATTTGGGTCCAGTCCTGACTTTCACTCCTCAGAAAGTATAGGTGATGTTTGGATCAGCCAAATCTGAAGATATTTAAAAATATCAGCTGTGAAATTTGGATCTGGATCAGGGTTTGGATTCTGGAATACACAAATGCACCCCAAAATTTATAAGACTGAGGCAGGACTGGGTTTAGGCCGCCATCTAATTCACAAGAGAAATAAATGAGATACAATGATGTCTTGTTAAAGTTAAGACCTGTAATCCAACATTTTCAATCTGAGAGCCTGATGTTAGGCGTGTACGGTCACTGGGAGCTCAGCACTTTAAAAAAAAATAAAATAAAATCAGACGGACAGTTAGGTGCCTAATCTTCTGCACCCACATTTGAAAACATTGATATTAGCATTCACTGTGACTAAGCAGAATACTTAGAGAACCGTTACAAAATACATAGGAACAAGCCACCAAACAAATACACTGAAAGTTTCTAAGCCTGATTCAGCAACCAAAACATCTGCTTAACTTTAAGCACATACCTATGTTTAAGCACAAGTTTTCCTATTGTCTTCATTACAACAATCAAGCAAATGTCACAAGGGAAAGCACCCAGACTGGATGGCATTTTGACAGAGACCACAAAGCAGGGCGGCTACCACACTGCAAGGCACCTCACATGGCTCTTCCACATTATCTGGGGACAAGAGTTGGTGTCATGGGATTTCAAGGATGCCAATTATTCATCTCTATAAACGTGCTCACTCAAATGATGACACTCAATTTATAACTAATCACTTTATCATGCAATGCATTGTTTTGGTTTCACAATCAGCCTAATGAAAACTGAAATACTGCACCAACCTGTGTTTGGAGATGTGCATGTATACCCAGTTATTAAGATCAGCAATGATCCTCTCAAGTCCATGGAGAAGTTTTGCTACTTAGGGCATATGCTGTCACAGTGTCACAAATGATTTTGAGATTATTCATTGCATAGTCAAGGCCAGCTCTGCATTCGGAATGCTGTTACATCATCTATGGAACAATAGGGCATCAAAATATGCACTATGCTAAATGTCTGTTGGAAAGTCATGCTTACAATGCTTTTATATGGTTGTAAGGCATGGACAACATATCACCACACATTAGGAAACTTGATCAGTTCCATATGTGCTGTCTTCAGTTGGTTTGCATCATCAAGTGGTGGGACAAGATTCCTAATATCAAAATCATTAAAAGCTGTTGGATGTCTGGCAAAGTACACCCATAAAAGCTCACATGCTTCAGTCCAGGCATCTCCTTCATATGGCCAACTTCAGAATTCCCAGGGCTAGATTTTATCGTCAACTAAAGCAACACATCCGTTTCTCATGGAGGGCAGTACAAACAACAAAAAGACACTTGAAGTCAAACCTAAAAGCATGTCAGGTTGACCCCAACAATTGGGAAGCAACAGCCCATGACAGAGCAAGCTTGTAGCAGATTTGTCTTAATGGGCCTCACTTCAAAGAGGTTAACAACCTATGTGAAAAACATGAACAGCACAAAGCAAAGGATACAACAGCCTGCAATGGTCATGACCAATCTCGTCTGTCCCATATGTAACTGTGTTTGTGGCTCTTGTGTTGGTCAGACCTCAAGTGTGCATTCATCTATACTGTTTGCTGAATCCTCGTACATCGACACTGACATGAGACTCCAGCTTCATCGTCATCAGTCTTAATGCATTCAGCAGGACTACTCATGTGCTTAAAGTTAGCCATGTGCTGAAGCACTTGTTGAACCTGGGCCTAAGGCCTCTCTTCAGGCATGCCTCCCCTCTAAAGACAGCACTGAAGTCCCATGTACCTAACCACCCACCTAAGTGTGACCTGAATAGGGATGGACATGCTTACCTACTTCCCTGATCTGGGGCCTAAATGACTATACTACCAGCCAAAGGGAAGAATCAACTGTGCTGGAGAACAAAAACTGCAGTGTGCAATGACTCAACTAAATAATATATTTATACCTAAATTTTAGATACTCAAACATACTGCAACATATATGGAAACAAATTTTCAAAAGGTTTTAGAAATAACTGTCACTATTTCAATAGCTCCCTAAAAGAATCAAGTTGGTGGTTCTCCATAAGAGCTGGTGTTTTACTCTGATTCATCCTAGCAAGAAGGCTAGTCTGATGACACAGTATGATGCACGGAAACATAGATCAGCATCTAAAACGCATGAGAAAGACCAGAGACTTTTTGAAATGTAAAGTCTACAAGTCCAGATTCTCAGATCCTACTGGAGTTATAGCCATATATAGCAGCTGAGAACCTGGCCCTCAGTTTTAAAAAATTCGCAGGGTTAAATTAACAGCAGTTTAATAATAATATGATACAAGCTGATTAATGATCTGCTGGGCAAGAAAAACAAGAAGCAGAGATAATTCTTAATGAAAAATTGACCTGATTAATTCTAAAGCAGAAAATATTTATCTTCTGGCAATTTGGTTACAGTGACTTTTTCCCTGTTGCTCTGATTGACTAATATACTGTAGATAGTACATTTTATCTGATGGGTCCTAGTTCAGTACAGTGAAAGGTACTCATCATCCTGTTATTGAAAAGGGGCATGCTGATAAGCTTGGAGGTCGTAGTGTTCTAAAGCTCAGGCAAATCAGAAATCAGCTTGCTCATAAAAGTAACTCAAATAATTGTATACTGCGTAAATATGAATCAATGAGTTTTTGATGATAAGCTGAAGTTTTAGCAATCAACTTGCTGACAACAGGTTTCATATCAGGCAAGTTACAATCAGAATTAGAATAATGATTCAATACTTCAGAAAGCTGCCACAGACTGTTTTCTTTATCTGGGACTATATTGAAGGTTTTGGATCTCAGCAACTGTGGCAGTGATATTTTTCTAGCTCTTTTATCTCCTGCAGCCCAGGCACCCCTCCTTCAAAAGACAGCATCATGGTTAAGGCTCTGGTTTGGGACTTGGAAGATCTGGTTCAATTCCAGGCTCTGCTACAGGCTTCCTGAGTGACCAAATCATTTAAGCTTTCCTAAAATGAAGCTTAATGACTACTGGACCTGTCAGCTTCATTTCTCTGCCCCCATTCTCCACCTGCAGAAGAGAGACAGTAGTATGTTTCTCATGTATTTTGATTGCCTTATCTGTTTTGATTGTAACCTCTGTGGGGGCAGGGACTGTCTCTTCCTATGAGTCTGTACAGTACCTAGTATTACAAAGGCCCCGATCTTGGAGGCTAAAAATTACAAACTCAGAGAAGTTATTACTTGTGACCAACAAATCCACGTATTTGTGGACTCACCAGCCCCACTGCCACTCCACTCCTGGCACTCACCAAGCCTCTTGGAGTGATAAGAGGCAGGAAGCAACCACGAAAGTAGAGAGAAAAGACTCCATGCATGAGTATCACCCCACCTGTTTCCATTGGATCTTCTGGGCCAAGTTGTTCTGCAATTTCAGAGGAAGGAGCAAAATTTGGTCCATAATGAAAGGAAGAAATATGTATAGTACAGAAGAACCAGGTGGTTTTGGGATCTTCAGCACCATGGATTTTGAATGAGTTTGATGGTGACAGATGTGGGGCTTCTAGAAGAGAGTACACCAATCATATCACAAATCTGCCATCCCAGGTGCAGCAGGTATAATAGCTGGAGAGACAGAAGGGCGATCCAGGAAAACAAATAAGTAGCCATGGTATCTCCACCTCTTGAGGTTTTTCCAATCAAGACTGAATGCCTTTCTGGAAGATATTCTTTAGCCAAAACCACAAAATTATTGTACTCTGCATGAGGTGAGTTATTGGAATGTAATGGCCTGTGATATGTACAAGGGCAGACTAGGTAATCTAATGGTCCCTTCTGCCCTCAAACTCTATGAATCTAAGGTGGGACTAAAAATTGCAAAGGGGAAATAGGCTACCACAGTTTAATTCAGTATTAGCCTACAGCTACCAAAGCTGAACTGAGGATAAGCCTAAATTCTTGTATATAGCACTTGTTGCTAATTAAAGCAACTAGTCAGGTAGTGAAGATTCCTCCCAAATCCATTAGCCCATTGGATTAAATCTTAGACTCACAGACTTTAAGGTCAGAAGGGACCATTATGATCATCTAGTCTGACCTCCTGCACAAGGCAGGCCACAGAACCCTACTCATCCACTTTTATAACAACCCCTAACCCATGACTGAGTTATTGAAGTCCTCAAAATTGTGGTTTGAAGACCTCAAGCTGCAGAGAATCCTCCAGCAAGTGACCCATGCCCCACGCTGCAGAGGAAGGCGAAAAACCTCCAGGGCCTCTGCCAATCTGCCCTGGAGGAAAATTCCTTCCCAACCCCAAATATGGCGATCTTGACCTTCTTCTGTGTGGGCCCATAGGTATCTACTAGCCCCGTATGCCCTTGTATGTTGACTATGCATCCTCACGAATGATTATGAGGTCCATGGCAGAAGTGGGTACACGCAGATTTCTCATCTCCTCCACAGTCTGGATTCAAAGAATTGCTCAGCTCTAGCTCATATCCTTCTATTGTCACTGTTCTTTTCCACCATACAGAGACTATGGTGATTAATACAGCACAATTGAGATCAACGAACCTCATCCAATAATTTCTGCAACAAGCCCATACCTTCTGTGCTATCTTTTAGAAAGAAATCCAGTTTTGATGTAAAGCCTGCAAGTGATGGAGAATCCACTGTGTCCCTACTAAAGAGAGGCATAAAAGATACTGCAGGACATTCATTTCCTCCTTCCATGCAAGAAGTAGCAGGACTGGTATTACTGGTAGAGCAAAGGTGGCAGGGAGAGACATGAGAGGAGACAGGACAGCATTTAGGCAGGAGTAGGATTTTGGAGAAGGTTAAAATATCTTGTCGATGTGCTACACTTTAAAATGCCTCTAAGATTTCTCAAACAATTTTGTTCAACAGCCCATTGTTAAATTCCATCCCAGTCAATTTTTGCAGGTACTTTGAGTAGTCATTTGAGACAACTTTTGATGCATCTTCTAAGTTGTGGGAGATACCTAGCACAATCAAAAACTGTAGATTCCTGAGTTACATTAGTATATCAAACTTATATAACTAACTATCATGTGATTTTTCAAAGTTCATTTTCTGTGATATTGCTGCAACATTTCTGGTGTCTCTTTTGAAAGACTTATTTTTTAAATAATTTTTTGCCTTTATAGGGGTAATATGGCTCATCAGAGCAGCTTTAATGCAATGGTACAATGCTAAGATAATGCTGCATGTATAAGAATTTACATTAAGTCTTTTTGCTAAATACATATTGTTCCCATCAGTGAACAAACAGCCTATAGAAATGTCCAGATAATTTGTTTTAACAACACGCTACTGTTCCGGGGTAATGCAACAAAGCAGGCAATCACAGATGAGTGAGCAATATGCCAATAAAATTGAAAGAAATAAATTAGTATCGTGGTAACACATGTGTCTTCACAATTAATAAATTCCACTCCATCAGTCCATGATTTAATTATGCATTATGTATAGGAGTACAGTACCATGAATCATTCATATATTTTCATAACTAAATGGTTAGATATGAAGCATGTGATGGGAATATTTACATAAAAACCTCATGAAGTGTAGGACATAAAATGATCTGAAGTTTATTTTCACTTTCCAGTATTTTAAAAAGTTGTATTTAATGCAAGAGGGAGACAGTTTCTTCTAAATGAGAAATGACTTTCAGCTATAAGGAAGCCAGATGTTGACCTACAGTAGTAATTGTGACCTTAACTGTAGGCACGCTATTGAGTGATTCCATAACATAGTCTTTTGCAGACATGTCTCTCCAATGCCTAACCATAAAGTCTTCATTGTGATACCCTTTCCCACCTCTACCCTATTTCTCTATCAGAAGAGCCGCGTTAGTGTCTTTATACAGCAATAGATGATCAAGGCAAGTTTGCTTAAAATAACTTCCCTCCATTTCCATCCCACCCTGACCTCTTCTATCCCACCAAGATCATCACTCCTATCTGCCTACAGCTATGTCACCATGCTCATGTTTCCTATCCCCAGACTGATCAGTCCAGGGATTAAATTTAATAATTCATAAATAGGAGAAACTCTACCTGCTAGACTGGAATCAGAACACTCTGTGGCAGACAGTACTTTATGACTTCAGCTCTGAAGCTACAACAGGTGCAATACTCAATCAGCCCCTTTCTGAGGCATACACATTAGTCGTCATGCCTTATTCTTGGATCTAATAAAGAGAGGGCATCTCCTTTTGCACGCCATGATCCAAAGACCATCACAGTCTTCAAACTGACTACAGAGGGCTTTGGATTAGGCCCATAGTTAGTGAATACACTGAGACTAACAGGGATGACTCTTGTTCTACACAAGCCCTCTCTTGCACCACTGAAATCAATCGGAATTTTGTTGTGGCTTCAATTACAGCAGAATCAGGCCCCTATGAGCTTTCTCTGTAGTCCATACAAAGGCAAAAATCCCTTTGGCTTCAACAGGAATTTTTCCAGAGTACTTACGACAGGTTTTGGGCCTGTACAATAAATCAAGATACAGGAGATACAGAAGAATTATAGGAAGATCTGGAATGCTCTTGTAGTGAAAGCCAGTGGATACAATGCCCTTACTGTATCTATTTAGTAATGGATGAATATCAAATGATCCAGATATTCCATTCAGATGATAAATATATGGCTGGTTCTAGATCCTTATTTAAAAGTGTATCCAGACTTATCCCTTTACTCTGGAAAACTGGCTGGAAATGTCAAAAGAAAGTGTTCCTACAAGATCACTTCTGGATTTTTGGATAGGCTTGGAATATCAGGTCAGTCACGGACACTAGAAAGTTATCAGACTCTTGAGACCATCCTGAGAAACCCAGCACTACACTTCTCCACATTGGCCAGATCTTCATGGGTGTAGGAGATCTCCACCTTGGCGGGATCCTTCAGTCATGCCAGGGCTCCCCATACTGGTGGGCTCCTTCCCTTGGGGCCAGCACTCCTTACATTGGTGGATCATCATACCATATGGAGCTCCTCGCACAGATGGTGTCTTCCTACCATGCTGGAGCTTCCCATGGTGGCAGGATCTTCATGGGGCAGGGAGAGGAAGATGAGACTTTTCACACTTTTGGGGTCTTATGGGGACCTAGATGAATATGACCCCCAGAAAAGATTCCCGTGCATTTTCTAGTCTCTGAGTATGTCTACACTACAGGATTATTCCGGTTTTACAGAAACTGTTTTTTAAAAACAGATTATATAAAGTCGAGTGCATGCGTCCACACTAAGCACATTAATTTGGCGGTGTGCATCTATGTACCGAGGCTAGTGTGATTTCCGGAGCGTTGCACTGTGGGTAGCTATCCCATAGCTATCTCATAGTTCCCGTAGTCTCCCCCACCCACTGGAATTCTGGGTTGAGATCCCAGTGCCAGATGGGGCAAAAAACATTGTCGCGGGTGGTTCTGGGTACAGCCTCACCCCTCCCTCCGTGAAAGTAGCAGACAACCGTTTTTTCCTGGGTGAACTGTGCAGACGCCATAGCACGGCAAGCATGGACCCTGCTCAGCTCAAGACAGCAGTCATGGATGTTGTAAACACCTCGCACATTCTCGTGCAGCCTATGCTGAACCAGGACTTGCAAAACCAGGTGAAGAGGCGGCGGCTATGGCAGCGCGGCGACGAGAGTGATGAGGACATGGACACAGAATTCTCTCAAACTGCGGGCCCCTGTGCTTTGGAGATCATGATGGTAATGGGGCAGGTTCTAGCCATGGAACGCTGATTTTGGGCCTGGGAAACAAGCACAGACTGGTGGGACCCCATAGTGTTGCGGGTGTGGGATGATTCTGAGTGGCTACGAAACTTTCGCATGCATAAGGGCACTTTCATGGAACTTTGTGATTTGCTTTCCTCTGCCCTGAAATGCCAGAATACCAAGATGAGAGCAGCCCTCACAGTTGAGAAGCACACTGCGCAATAGCCTCTGGAAGCTTGCAATGCCAGACCAGTGACCAGTCAATCGGAATAATTTGAGGCAAATCTACTGTGGGGCTGCTGTGATGCAAGTTACCAAAGCATATAAGCTGTGCTACAAAGGTTGTGACTCGGGAATGTGCAGGCATAGTGATGGCTTTGCTGAAGGGTTCCCACTGTGTGGGCAATAGAGGAACACATATCTATCTTGCAACGGGAACACCAGAGCACTAGTACAAAACCGAAGGATACTTTTCCACAGTACTGAAGCATGTGGATGACAATGGATGTTTCACCAACATCCATGTGGATGGCCGAAGGGTGTATGACAACTCGTGTCTTCAGGAACACTAACTCTATTAAACGCTGCACAAGGAATTACTTCCCAGATCAGAAATTAACATGGAGATGTTGAATGCTGTATTATCTGCAACATCAGCTACCTTGATGCCATGGCTCATGAGCCATACCAGCCCGGACATATCAAGAGTTGTTCAACTACAGTGAGCAATGCAGAATGGTGTAGGAATGTGCATTTGGCCATTTAGGCGTGCTGGTCATACTGATCGCTCGACCTCAGCCAAACCCAATGTCCCTCATTTGCTGCTTGCTGTGTGTTCCACAATCTCTGTGAGAGTAAGGAGGAACTTTATGGCGGTGGAGAGGCTAGGAAATCACTTGCCGACTGATTACTGCTGCCAGACACCAGGGCGATTAGAAGAGCACACTAGGAAGCAGTGCGCATCAGAGGCTTGAAACAGTTTATCAGAGGCCAGGTAGTGTGTGACTGTTTTGTTTGTTTCTCCTTGATGACATGCCCCTCTGATTTACTCATTCCGTAAGCCCCACTTCCCCCCCTTCAATTACGCTTGCTCCTAAGAGAATAAATTCACTCTCATTTAAAAATGCAGTATTCTGTATTAATTAATTATAAAAGAAGAGAGACTCAGTAGCGTGGTGGTTTGGAGGAAGAAGAGGAAGAAAGGCCACTAAAAAAAATTCAAATAATGACAGCTTTTGGTGGCGTCCACTGGATGAATGGGGCGGTGCATGGAGCTCCCCCACGCATTTTAGTGTCTGTGAGTGAGGAGGCTCAAGGAACATGGTGACAGGAGGTGGTTATACAGGTTGCAGCGCACTCTGTGATCTTGCTCCGTTCCTGAAGCTCACCAAGCCGTAGACGTCTGTTTGATCACGCAGCAGCCGAGAGTGCATCCATCACTCAGATTCTGCTGACCTCTCTACTCGAGCGTTCTCTCTATCCTCAGTTTGTCCTCCGTCCTACGTCACTAGCATCTTTCATGTACTGTTGACACGTCCTTCACTCATTCAGATGAGATCTTTCTTGCGGTCATTCATGATTTCCGAACATTCTCTCGCCTCTTTCTTCCTGTAATGTTCAGCACCAGAACACCCCCATCATTCTCTGGGATATCACTTTACCCCCACACCGCGTGGCTGTATCATGGAAGATCGCTGCTAGCCACCTCCCACCACGCATGGCTGGTAAGCAGGAAGATCCAGCTACCAACACAAAAACTCAGCGCCAATCACTCCTCCCTCTCCCCCCGCTTGCTAATGCAGAAGGATTTTTTTAAGCACAGACAAAAGCCCAATCATCTCTCTCCTTAATTAAATTCCTATTCAACCAGGTTACATAACATATCACTCTCGAGGATAACACAGCAAGATAAAGAATGATGGTGCTTGAATTGCCCAACAAACCTGCGACCATACACAGCTAGGCTTTGTCATGCAATGATACCAGATTACTTGCTACATGCTTGGTGTGGTCAAGTGTCCTACCATGGAGGACGGAATAAGGCTGCCCTGCCCTGAAACCTTCTGCAAAGGCTTTTGGAGTACCTCCAGGAGAACTTCATGGAGATGTCCCTGGAGGATTTCTGCTTCATCCCCAGACATGTTAACAGATTTTTCCAGTAACTGTACTGGTCGCAAATGCATCCCAAGTCCTCAAATTAATCATTAAAAAACGCTTGCTTTTAAACCATGTTTTATATTTACAAAAGGTACACTCACCAGAGGTCCCTTCCATGGCTTCATTGTCTGGGATAGTGGGTTGGGAAGGTTGGGAGGATAGTTCTGTCAGGCTGAGAAAAAGCTCCTGGCTGTTGGGGAGAACAGAGTGCTGTGTGCTCTCTGCAAGCTCTTCCTCCTCTTCCTCATCTTCCCCGTCCCCAGAATCCTCAGGCAAGGCTAAGATTACCCCACCTCGGAATCCACGGACAGGGGTGGGGTAGTGGTGGCGGACCAGCTCAGTGTAAAAGCCACATGTTTGCGGCCCTGCCCCGGACCTTCCATTTGCTTCTTTGATTTTTCTGGTAGGCTTGTCTGAGCTCCTTAACTTTCACACGGCGCTTTACTGAGTCCCTGCTGTGGCCTCTCTCCATCATGACCTTGGAAATTTTTTCAAATGTTTTTTCATTTCGTCTTTTGGAACAGAGTTCTGTTAGCACAGAATCCTCTCCCTATACGGCGATCAGATCCAGTACCTACCGTGCAGTCCATGCTGGAGCTCTTTTTCGATTCTCAGGAGACTGCATTGTTACCTGTGTTGATGAGCTCTGCGTGGTCACCTGTGCTGGAGAGCTCTCCACGCTGGCCAAACAGGAAATGAAATTCAAAAGTTTGCAGGGCTTTTCCTGTCTACCTGGCCAGTGCATCTGACTCTAGATTGCTGTCCAGAGCGGTCACAATGGTGCACTGTGGGATACCGTCCGGAGGCCAATACCGTCGAATTGCGGCCAAGCTAACCCTATTCCGAAATGGCAATACCTATTTGAGCACTACTCCCCTTGTCGGGGAGGAGTACAGATATCGATATTAAGAGCCCTTTATATCAATATAAAGGGCTTCGTTGTGTTGACGGGTGCAGGGTTAATTCGGTTTAACGCTGCTAAATTCAGTATAAACCCGTAGTGTAGACCAAACCTTAATGAAGGTCCTGCCTAGTAGCTTTGTGTTTAATAAGAACTAGCATTTCCACCCTCTTGGTGGCCACTCTCTTGCTGAAAACTAACACCATTACAACAATGTCACATTTCATCAAGATGGCCACCCTAGACCCACTCAACTGTGCCATTTGCAAATGAATTTCACAGTTCATACATGGTGAGAAGTGCTTCTTATGGCCTTTCAGACACTTGGGTGAGCAAAGGAGATGAAAGGTTTGCATTAACATCACCTCCTGGCAAAGCCCAATCCTGGTGATTACTTTTAACTATTACTTTTAAATATTAACTATTAACCATAAAATGGTGAAGCTGCCAAAGCCTCCAGCACCCCAACTATAAATGCTGCAGTGAGCTCACAGAGCCACAAAAGCCTCAACTCGAAGCAACAGTTGTTTTTTTTTTAATCTATTTTTGCATTTGGAGTAAAAAACCCCACAGCTTCCATAGCCTCAAAATGGGGACAAAAGAAAATGCCACATCTATACTACTGTGAATGTAGGGGAGATTCTGAACCCAAACCTAGATACAGGTCTGAGTCTCACTACTGAAGAGCCAGGTAAAATATAGATACACTTAAAAGCAGCACAACTTTGATTATCCAAACTCTCTCTGAAACACTGGGTTATCTGAAAACAGGGTCCTGTCCCTTCCATCCACAAATGACACCCTTGAAAATTACCATGGTTAGCTGAATCCTTGATTATCTGAACATACTCAATGTCCCCTATCCTGTTTGGAGAACTGAGGTTATAGCTTATGCAATATGACACGGTATGGTAGAATTAGAATGACATGGGAGTATTTCCTGGATACTGTAATGATTTCTAAGGTGCCTAGGCGATTTGTGCACCCATTTCACATTCATTTTGAAAGGAAGGGGGATGTGAATAGATGTGAAGTTGGGGGCAGGAGTGATACCAAAGTTATGATATTTTCAGGGACAAATTTTGTCTTCAGAAGCATGAATGCACTTCCTATTGACTTCGTGGGAGTTGTAAGGACAGAATTTGGCTCTGATTTAATTTTGCTTTGCTGACCTGTTGCTGTGTGTACAAAAGCACTGAAGAGGTTATTACCCTACCAGTATGTCCTTTACTGAGTTGCAAAGTAAAATCTATAGATTGCAGTCAATCACTGCTCATGTGGTTTTACTTGGCACATTGTGTTTTAGAACAGGATGCCAGATATTTATGCAGCTCATTGGGTCTAGCATAAGCAATCTGCAGAGTATCCTAATAAAGCACCCTTTGTCATGTTTATGGCATACAATCCTCTCTAATGCAAGTTAGGTGTTTTACATGTGAAAAGCTATGTCTGACCTACTTTATAAAATCTATAAGAAACAAATACTCAGTATACTCTCCTGGTCTAGTGAGATGTGAGCTCTGATGAATATTGTTTAGATCAGTGGTGTCCAACTTGTAGCCCAGGAGCCAACTGTATTCAAGACTCTCAATTGAAACCCTCGATGGCAAAACATTTGTATTTGCTCACACATTGAAAATATGCATCTTGAACCATGCTCTGTGACTTTTAAAATGCAGGGCTCGAATCTGCTCCATTGCTACCAGTAGATGGAGGGCACTGTTCCTCTGCAGTCCTAGCAGCAGCTTTGCTGGGATCACTGAACACTGCTCCCTTCCTTCCTACAGCAGCTCCACCATTGACTGCCTCCTTCATTACAGGGAAGGACAGAGTAGCTCCGGCTACTCCATTGCCTGCTTCCCTGTCAGGCTGTGTGACCTCCAGGGAGAGCAGGATGGGAGCCTAACTGGCTCTCCTTGAACCCAAGGGGCAACTGGCGAAGGATGGCTTCTCCTCCCCAGAGGATCTAGAGGGAAGAAAAGCTGTGAACCAATCACCAGTTACCGCTTCCTTATTCTCTGCCCTAGGCTACTGCTGCTCAAATGAACTTGCACCAGCTGGAAACAATCGTCAAAGTATTATATGCCAGCTGATGATAGCTGGAGCTAGAACTGGGGCCAATCCACAAAATCGGTGTGTGGATTTTAAGTACCCTAAGTCAGACAAAGGAACTGAAAATTTGAACAAAGAGTCTTTGGAAGGGATAGCCTGAGAGTTATGGGGTCACACTGGAGTAGGGAGGTAGGAGGAGAGGTGGGAGGAAGAGAGGGAAGTGTCAGATTTTCAGAGGCAGCAAAGTCAGGGTGAAACCCATCTCACCCAGCCTCAATAGTTGAGGGAGGGGGGATAGTGGAGGTCTCTTGCTTAAGTGGAAACCTACTTAACCTTATCCTGTCCTTGCCAGTTTAGGTAAGACAATATCCGTGTAGGTTTTTGTTATTTTAATCCACTTCTCTCCATTTGTGATGTTTCTTTGGGATAAATAAATCACACACTGTTGCAAAGAAGCTGTTTTCTGTCACTATTTTTACCAGCTTGGGTCACAGCTCCCAGAGAGGATTCTACAGCACAGACCCAATCCAGATGAATCTTCTGGTAGTAAATACAGTTGGTAAACAGGGGGTGTGGTAGCCTGGTCAGTCCACTCTAAAAGCAGGGCAGACTGCAGGGGTCCGCTCAGTGACGTGCAGGTATACGTCTTTCACTTAGAAATGCCTATAGAGAGACTGAAATAGGGATCCTGGGTTTGAGCCTGAACCCCAACAGATGGCTTCTCAGACGGTGACTCTGTATGGTGATCCACTTGCCATCAATCCTACCCTGATGAATCTCAGACTCCTTTCTGCTTGTTCCTGTGGTGCTTCAAGAAAGGCATTAAAGGAACGAGAACAATATTTTATAGGATGCTCCTGGCATCTAATGAGGACTCGGTTCTAAATAACCAAAAGAATCTGTTTCAGCAGAAGACATGGGACAGGCTCACAATTCCATAGCCAACTGCTGGCAAACTGTTTGGGAGCAATAAGCAATAGCCTAAAAAACTGTGGCTTTACAAAGCCAACCAGACTCCTTCCCACTTCTCCAGCAGTCACGGATCCTCGCCCACCTCCAGCCCCTTCACGGACACGACAGTATTTCAGGATAAGGAACTGACAAAATGTACTCAAGTGGTGGGAGATACACAATTAGGAGAATTCCAACAAGGAAAAACTTTCCCTCCTTGATATAATTTTGCTGTCGCTAAACCTTAATGTCACTGCATTTGTTTGTGTAACAAAGTTTTACAGGGTGTTTTAACAGTGCTGTAATTATCATTTGTGATTACTTCTGCCCATGCAGGAAAGCTACAGTATGTGAATTTCTTGCTGGAGGGTGTATTGTATTGTATACAATATAAAACATATGTAATGCATGTTGACATGCAATATACTTGGGGGATGGGTACTGAAAATGAGAAATCTGGAGTTAAGGTCTCATTTTGGTGACAAATTAAGGCAAGATCAAATAGACCGGCTGTTCCAGGGGCCATGCTTCGAAGGGGCCACATCAAGGGTTTTTAAAGTGATTACAAGAGATTGGGTTTTAGTTCTCTGAATTCCACTGGTATCTCACATTTTGGGTCAGCTGGGGCCACGTTTAGCTTGCTCTTGTTCAGTGGTGGAGGAAGAATGAGTTAGAAATTTTTCTGAGGAACAAGTAAAAATCTCAGCATTCTCAATTCAATCATAAGCACTGCCTGGGGGGTTAGAGAAATGCCCTACAGCTAATCAAGTGGTAATAAAGAAAGCATGTGCATTAGGTGTATCTCACCATCATTTTTCTAACAATGCTCCTTCTACTGGGGAAGGGCAGTTTGTGTACCAAGAGTGCAATATTGTTATGGGAATTATTGTACTAGGAAGGTACTCAAATTCTGATGGAATTAATTTTGCAATAAAAGGCTTGTTATATTCCACGGGAGGTGGCTTGTATATCTTGCATTAGGGTTTTTATAATCAAAGCAATGCACTCATGCTGGGTCATCATGCAATCTTCATCTTATCCAAAATGTTTTTAATACATAGATATTTGTAAACAGCTGTGCACAGTTTTATTTTTGTGCACTGAGGCAAGGCAGGTTTGTTTTTTCTCCCCTAGACCAGTTAAAAGACTCACTAGTTTAATCTTAGGGGAAATGTCTGTCGTTGTACCAGCTCACTAACATGGGATCTCTGGTTTCCTGGGATGCCTTGAAGCAGAAGAGCGATGTGTCTTAGCTTATTAAAGAAGTGAAAATGGGGTGAGGAGGGAAATTTGACAGTTTACTGGCTGGACCCAGCCTACGTGTATTATGCCAAGTCTGCTCTAGAAAATCACTTTAGTAAAAGGCTCATTTATGTTTATGAACTAGTCTGGTTTAATAAAATATTAAAAACCAGCCATCAAAAAGAAACATGTCACTGTGAACATGCCTTTCCCATACAGAAGTGTTCTACAGTAAAGTGACACTATATTAATGGTGCATTCTTACTCGTTCCTTTCTCATTGCTGCCTGGCTTCTGTGTTCTCAGAGAAAATGCAGACAGGTTTGCAGAGCCCAATGTCTCACTAGCCTCAGTGAAACATGGAGGAGGAAGAGGACACAGACAGTGAGCTGGCAAATTAGTGGCATGTTAGTCTATAAGGTGCCACAAGACTCTATGCTGCTTTTACAGATGCAGACTAACACGGCTACCCCTCTGATACTTGAGCTGGCAAAGTTTGCCAACACCACTAAATTGTTTCAGCCTACGGTGGCTGGCGAGTTACTCCGGTTAGACTGAAACACACTGGGGGAACAGGCAACATGGTGGCAGATGAAATTTAACTTGCATAAATGTAAGTTAATACACATTAACAAAACGGTCTAAACATCTCAGGTACACTGATGGGCTCCAGACCAGCAAGGATCTCTGAGGGACAAAGGCTTAAGAGCCATCTTGGTTAGCTCAGTTGCTGTGCAGTAACAGCGACTGAAAAAAAGCAAATAGGATGCTTGCGTCTGTCAAACAAGGCACAGCAAACAATGTGAAATACATGTAAGAGGCATTTTAAGCAGCTGTAATCAACCTTCGTCTAGAATACCATGTCCAGCAGAGGCTGGGATCTCCCAAAGAGATGATTAGAATGACAGTAGCATTTACATGTGAGGAGAGGTAGCAGAGATGACAGTCATGCTATGTAGTCTAACTAGTCAGATTGTTCCCAGCCATCGCACAGAGGGTCCTGAATGCCCTTGCACACTTATGTGGTGGGAGAGCAACACAATCACAGTGCTTGCAACTGGGCATTGGTCACTGCCAAGGGGGCCAGGGAAGATGTTGGGTCATGGAATGAAATGGGATGGGGGACACGGAGGAGATAAGACCACAGACCCACCCCCTTACACCTTGGCTAGCAGAACATCCCCTGAAACAGCGCAGCTGGCATGACTCTACCGTGGGCTGGCTCTCTCCCTTGTGTTTCCCTGAGGCACAAATGAGCCCTCAGGGGGACTTGGGTTTAAGAGAATATTCAATATTAGGCAGGCCAGATGGGTTGGGGAAGCTGTCACTACTAGTATCCCTATACAGCCATGTGGTGTGCACATTTATGTATCAGGTTATTATAGGACACGAATCTACCAGTGACATGAACTTTAAAGAAATTGGTACATTTAAATGAACAGATAAATGTTCTATTCAGGCTTGTGCTGGGCATGACTCAGATATGCCTGGGAGAATAGTGAATTGTGTCGATACTGTAGCAATGTCTCGAAATGATGGCTAAACAAACAATACACAGTTGTCATTTACAACATTTAAAACAATTAACAACTTGTTTTTCAGCCACCAGGAAGTGAAACTATTTCTGGAATATAGGTAGTGACACATGGGATGGTCGCATGGTTTAGGGGGAAAGGGTCGCATGGTTTAGGGTCCTACTCCTGGCTCAGTCACTGACTTGGGCAAGTCACTTCTCCTCCCTGTGCCTCCGGTTACTCTCCAAACCTCATCTGTTTAGATTGTGAGCTCTTCAGGATGGGGACTGGTTCTCACTCTATGATTATACAGCACCTAAGGCACAGGACCCAGGCTTCAAATGTAAAAAAGTTACAGAAGAATAACTGAAGATATCACCTCATCCACCATGCAATATACCATGGACCGCTTCTGTGGACAATTTTGCCGTTAATTTGGCACCTTTCACAAGTGTTAAGTTCAGTTGTAAATATTGCAGGGTGGGGAGTGCAAAAGAGAGAGATGACCAACTTTCCCTGCTTTGCCAGTGACTAGAATGTGGCATTGCAGAGGAGGGCTTAGCAGAATGTAACTTTGTCTATGCTATTACAGCTCAATAAGTTACGGTAGGAAAGGTTCACTAATGAAGATAATGATAGATAATGTGGTGATGATTAGACTGACAAATTCTTTTGATATAGAGTGAAATCTAGGACTAGAAACAGATTTCAGAGATGTCAATTAGTTCAGTATTACAGATTTCCAATGTATTCACAAATGAAAAGTGATTAAAATTGTTCCAAGAGGTACACAGGGAATTGGTTAGTTAAATGGGGTAAAGTCCTGTGCCTCAGTGCTCTCACAAGCCCAGACACCAGCCATATTAGAACCCACCTTACTCCTCTCTGAATGAGAGGTCACCAGCTCCCTAACATCCAAGTGTGGCTGTCTATTTTATAATTAATCTGTGCTGACAGATCCATTAATTGGATCAGATTGCAGTGCCTGCACAATGTAGGTCACGATACTTTCCATGACACTGACACAAAATCAGCTGATGTTTTAAAGGAATTCATGCCACAGCCATTCCTTTGGAAGAAGGGCTTCCACAGAACAGAATCCCAGTCCTAGCCCATCTCCTCCCATTGCAATCTCCTATCATAGGAGAAGATCAAGGTGAGGGCAGATGTGGGAAAAGTCATTTGCTATGCGGGTAAATGTTAGAGGCAAACGCTGTGCTGTCAGTTGCAATTTGATTTTACAAATTGTTTCATTGGAATTTTTATGTCTAGCATTAAGATTTCCCTCTGCACCAAAAATAAATGTGTCCATCCAATTAGCACTAAATTATCTAGTGTTAACTTCTTTAGTGAATAGTCCATTTTTCCTATTCCAGAGGGCTAAGAATTTAAAAAAAAATCCTAGCCCAGCCTAACCCTAACTCAGTAACTATCCCCACAAGCCGTTGCTTTTGACTCACCACACTGCCTGGGCCTAAATACATTACGTACTAGTAGTTAAAGCTGATTTAAGAACAACCTTAATCTGTGAAGAACTATGACAGGAACACAAGTTATGCCGATGTTTAGTATTTGTACAGTTCGTTTCAGGTCAGCTCTTTGGCCCCTATTCCAGTTGGATGTAGGCAGCTTTACACCACCTTCTGCAAAGGTCTTGCCCTGGCTGGCAGAGTAGCCACAAGGCCACACAGCAAACCAGCAGCCTAACTGGGTAAGGAAACTAGATCTCTGGACTCACAATTCTGCATTCTAGCCATTTAGGCTGCCGTCAATTATACTGGGAGCTGTTTCAGGGAAGTGGGAAGGTTAGAAATCAGAGCCACAAGCTCACTCCAGCTGAGCTCTGTGTCTTCAGATGATGTACATACAACTAATCATCACATGTTAGGATTGCCAGGCATCCAGTTTTTGACCGGAATGCCTGGCTGAAAAGGAACACTGGCAGCTCCAGTCGGCACCACTGACTGGGCCACTAAAAGTCCAGTTGATGGCAGAGCGGGGGCCCAGGGCTAAGGCAGGTTTCCTGCCTGCCTGCCCTGGCTCTGCACGGCTCCCAAAAGGGCATGGGCAGCCAAGGAGGCTACAGGCGCTGCCCCACCCCGAGTGCTATCTCCACAGCTCCCATTGGCTGGGAACTGCAACCAATGAGAGCTGCAGGGGCGGCGCCTCTGGATGCAAGGGCAGCGCATGGAGCCTCCCTGCCCACCCATGCATCTAGGGGCTGTGGGGACCTGGTGGCCGCTTCCTGGGAGCCGGGATAAGCGCTGCCAGGACTCTGCACCAGAGCTGGATTAACCTTTTGTGGGCCAGGTACCAAACATGTTTGTGGGGCCCCATGGGGGCAACGGAGCATGGCGCGAGGGAGTTGGCTCCCAGAGCGAGGGAGCTGGCCAGGGGCATGGCATCTGTTGAGGAATCTGCAACTATTTTTAGAGAGAAAGTTTCTCGAATTTGAGCTTGATCCTGTGGGCTGCCGAGAACTTAAATGCCCATTCAAAGCAATGGTAGACATTGCTCCTTGCAAGAGGCAACCTGTACTTCACAAGATCATGTAACTAAAGTTTAAAAATGGATCTGGACTTTCCTGAAAAAAATCAAACCAATAACCAACATTTCATTTTCAAGTTCACATGTTACATTGTACACATAACATCCCAGGGTTTTCTGAAGGTGGCCTTTCTTTGAACAGACTAATTCAACAACGTACTTTGAGGCTCACATAGTCCTGAAAGATACAAATCTCTTACTAACAGCTTTGAGCCTCTGTTTTACTTTTTTATATATGCCAGTTTCCTCATCAGTTTCAAGCTGGTACTTAAGGATTTTGTTCCACTGCTTTCAATTATTTGCTGGTGCCAAAAAAGCAAAAGGAAGATAGAATTCCCTTAAAGGAAAAAGTCATTTGTACAGCGCTTGCTCAAAAATGAAACCATAAGAGGCATTAACAATAAGTGCAAGAACCAGATATTTTAAAAGTATTTTGCATCTCCGAAATATCACCTATTCAGTCAATTTAATAATTTCAAATATCTTGCTTCATGTATCTTGTCGATACATTACCTGGTATATCAGACTGCCAATTTACCGTATATCACATGACATTACCTAAGTCACCATCCTCAGTATCTAAGATCCCAAATGAGAAATAGCTCATCCAAATTAATACACCAGCCAGGTGTTCCCCCTACCCTTAAAAACAAGTAAACAACCTAGAAATACAAATTCTCTTTTTTATTTATGTTTCCAACTCTCTGCATTCAGTCTGAAAGATTTTGTGTTAAGGGAAAAACAACAAAACAAGAAAGAACAAAAGTAAAGCAGAGTGCCTCTCCTCTGTAACAAGCTGCATCTTAACTAAACGTGGAATGGCAGTTGCCTCCAGCAGACAGATGCCTTAACATGAGAGGCTGTAGCTTATAATCACAACAGTTACCTAGCTATATAATGGCACTCAGAAAGGATCCCATGGAGAACAGATAGTCAAGTTTATTAAATAAAGTGGAGTGAAAGCATGTTTATTACTCTGACTAAAAAACTATTCCATTCAGATCCAGATCCAAATTTCAGGAGTCTTTGGATCCAGACTTTTATGTCCAGTCCATCTAGAAAGGGGGAAAGGGAATTCTCCATTTGTCACTTCTCCAAATTTTACTCTTTGCCGGTCATCTTTTAGGGATTTAATCTGTAACCTCTTAAAATGCCCCATCAGTAAATCACAGTCCACACTGCACTCTCATGTCTTTCCTAGCCAATGAGACCAGCTGATGTACCAAAGCTTTAGAACTGAATGTGAACCAACTGATTTTCACAGATTCTCAGCATGAAATATGTTAATACACCTGCTCTGTTTTTATGGGCAAGGGAAAAAAAACATAGATGGTTAACTGAGGACTGATACAGCAGCTCCCCCATTAAATGCTCTGCACATAGCCCTAAATGTTTTATCTGCCCTCTGAAACTTTTTTCTTATGCAGCTAATGAGCAAGAAATGAAATTTAACTGACACTTGAACAGGACTGAACAAACACAAGCTGAAATTAAGATTCAGCTTTTAGACACAAAACTTGGCATCTCAGTCAAGCCACTCTGTAGATGCAGGCACTAGAGGACTTCCATGGTATTGACATCTGCATGCACATGTTCCCATTGCAAGATTACTTATGTTTTATGAAGGAAGGAAAATGCAAAGCCAAAAAGAGTTCCAGATCTGAAGTCACAATTAGAGCTAGGTGGAAAACCATTTTCCTGACCTGCTAATATTTTCAAGAGTTCACAAATTTCTACTGTCACAAATCAGGGCAGAAAGTCAAAACCTCAAAATTGTGTGTGAACTAAAAATGTTTCAGTTCAGGTCAACTGCAATGTTTTGTTCTGATGATTTCCAAACATTTTGTTTAGATTTCAAACTTTTTTTCTTTTTAACTTTTTCCAGTGTAATTAGCTTAGATTTCAAAGTGAAAAGCCCTTCAGAACAGAATTTTTTTCCCCCGAACAAAAAAACATTTCAAGCTGGGAGATTCACTGAAATTGGCCGTTTTGCAAACTGTTTTGTTTTCAACGAATCAGCATTTTTAGATGAAAAAAAGTTTCACTGAAAAAAATGCCCAACCAGCTCTAGTCACTACTACCCTTACCAGACTGATTTTCAATTTAAGATTTTTTTTTTAAGCAACAACACGTCCCCTATATTTATGTATTATGTGAGTGATGGAATGAAACTCTTGTGGTAACTGACTGCCAATTCCCACCCATCCTGTTCTCATTCCATTTCGCAGGCAGGAGTCCTTTTGTTAGAGCTGCAGTCACACAAATGGTAGGAAGTGAGACCAAAGAGAGCAAAGGGTGTGTAATCCCAGCTCTGGTGGGGAACCGCACTGGCAGTGTACTTGTCACTTGGGAGCTGAGACATGCCACCTTCACCAGCAGAGAAGGAGCTTTGTCAGAGTGATAGAGAGCCACAAAGAAATTAAACACTTGAGGCCATATCCATCCCTGGTGTAACTCCATTGACTTCTGTGCAGTCACATCAATGGTGAATTTGGTCCACCTATAATACAAAATAACTATGCCAAGGCTACGGCTTGGTGTCAAGCTTCATGTATGAAACACATGGCCTGATTCTTCTCACACAAATGCTGGTTCTACACCAGTCTGACTCCCTTACTGGAGTTATTGCTGATTAACAGCTGGGCAAGGGAGAGCAGAATCATGCCCCGCAACCACAGTCCAACCAGAAACAGCTCCTCCGCTGAGGCAACACGGACTCGTGAAGATAGAACTGGATGTTCAGCTGGTATAAAATCGCTATGGCTCCACTGAAATCTCTATAGAAAAGACAGACAAAAGGCGAGAGAAAGGAAGTAATATTATTCACATTTTACAGATGGGAAACTGAAGCACACAGACACTGAAGTGACTTGCCCAAGATTACACAGGAAGTCTTTGGCATGTCCAGGAAATTAACTCAGACCTGCTGACTGCCTCAGCCACGAGACCATTCCTCTTCTCAAGTTAGATCAAGTCAGTCAAGCAGTTGAACCCTACTAAGCTGTAAGCTAAGCAGCCTTATCTCATCGTAATTCAAAATGAAAATATTTCAAATGATGAGAGACTGAGCAGCTTCCCAACTGTAAGTTACTGACTAGTGACGCGCAAATGAAGGTTGGATAGGATGTGTATGGACAAGCTAGGCAGCGTGTGGACTCCTTTTCCCCACAGGGAATTTTTTTTAAACAGGTTGGCTGGGGGACTGGTTGAAGACATAGGAGGAGGGGAACTCACCGCAAATCCAACTTTTGGAATAAAGATTCTCATCTAGTAGGTGGAGAGTATGGAGAAGGAGAGGACCATCTGAAAGGTTGGCTTCTAAATCTAAACTACTCCATACCAGCAACTGACAGTACTTTCAGTGAAGAAGCACCTGAGTACTTAATAACAGAGAATTAACGATCTGACAATAGGCAAGGTACTTGCTCAGGCATTAGTAAGGAAACAGAGTGACACCTTACATAAAAAGCTATTTGAATGCCATTTAAACTTGTCAAATTGCAGAAAATAGAGCTGCAAATTGATAAAATGAAGGTTATTCATTATGTGAATGAATGTCTAATTTTCTTAAATTGCATCCATTTTCCAAGAGTTAAAACAAGAGAGATTCTCTGCCTGAAATACTAATGAAAGGCAATGATCCTGGATAGTGCAAAGGACCCAGTGCTGCCAGTTAATCCATTCTAGGGGTATGTCTTGTGACAAAGTTCCTCCTTTACCTTGGTGGGTCATGCACTTATTGGAGGATTTGCTCACCTCAGAGATGCACCATGTGGGTTAGGGAACAGCCCAGAGACCTTCCGCTCTGGTAGAACCCAGAGTGCAGGTCAATTCCTCCTGTGTCTGATCAGGAGTTGGGAGGTTTGGGGGGAAACCAGGCCCACCCTCTACTCCAAGTTCCAGCGCAGGGTCCTGTGGATTGCAGCTGTCTAGAGTGCCTCCTGGTACAGCTGCGCGACAGCTACAACTCCCTGGGCTACTTCCCTATGGCCTCCTTCCAACACCTTCTTTATCCTCACCACAGGACCTTTCTCCTGGTGTCTGATAATCCTGTGTACTCCTCAGTATTCCAGCAATACACCTTCCCACTCTCAGCTCCTAGTGCTTCTTGCTCCCAGCTCCTCACATGCACAGTACAAACTGAAGTGAGGTCCTTTTTAAACTCAGGTGCCCTGATTAGCCAGCCTGTCCTAATTGAGTCTAGCAGTTTCTTCTCAATTGGCTCCCGGTGTCCTAATTAGCCTGCCTGCCTTAGTTGGTTCCAGCAAGTCCCTGCTTGTTCTGGAACTGCCCCTGTTACCTTACCCAGGGAAAAGAGATCTACTTCATCTGGGACTAATTTATCTGCTTTCAAACGCTCTCCTGTATCCATCTGGCCTGACTCTGTCACAGTCTACACTACGAAATTAGGTCGAATGTATAGAAGTCGATTTTTTAGAAATCGATTTTATACAGTTGATTGTGTGTGTCCCCACTCCAAGACCATTAACTCGGTGGAGTGCGCCCACAGTACTGAGGCTAGCGTCGACTTCCGGAGCGTTGCACTGTGGTAGCTATCCCACAGTTCCCGCAGCCTCCGCCGCCCATTGTAATTCTGGGTTGAGATCCTAATGCCTGATGGGTCAAAAACATTGTTGCGGGTGGTTTTGGGTACATGTCGCTAGGCCCCACCTCCCTCAGTCCCTCCATTAAAGCAATGGCAGACCATCGTTTAGAGCCTTTTTTCAGTGCAGACGCCATAGCCTGGCAAGCACGGAGCCCGCTCAGATCACCGCGGCAATTATGAGCACTGTAAACACTCCGCGCATTATCCTGCAGCATATGCAGAACCAGAACCCGCAAAAGCAAAACCAGGCGAGGAGGTGACGGCAGCGCGGTGACGAAAGTGATGAGGACATGGACACTATCTTCTCTCAAAGTATGGGCCCTGGCAATGTGCACATCATGGTGTTAATGGGACAGGTTCATGCCATGTGTTATGGAAAATATGGTGGGCTTACAACTTTGGCCAGGCTTTTAGGCCTAAACTTTGGATAAGCTTGTTTTTAACTGTGTTGAAATTTGGTTCAGCTTGTCTCTGTGTATAAGGGGAGGAAAAGAGGGGGACAAAATGATGAAAGAATGAAGGAAAGTTGCTTCTTTGTGTCAAGAGGTAAAAGGAGTCATAGTGGAAAGTTCCCAAAATGGAATAATGGCTTTGTCTGTACAAAGGGCATGCGGGGGCAGAAAGATGTGGTCAGGGCCCCAAAAAGAGAAACTGGAATTGGATAAAGGGGAACCAGGAAATCTGTTAAGTTACAACAGCTGAGCTTGCTGTCGGAACTACAGAAAAGGTGTTAGAACAGTCAAACCGCAGACTTGGCTAGGGATAACAGTAACAGGAGAAACCGTATATGGAAAAGTAATTGGTCAGCTTGCTTGTGATTAGCATTGTATCCCAAATAAGGCAATTAAAACGTGTAATAAGCATGCTACATTTTGTGGTTTTAACCTTGATAAGCTTGGAAAGAATTGTAGAGAGCAGAGCAGCTTACCTCTTGCATGGGGTTGTGCTGTCTCTCCCTGCATGCATGGAATAAAGAAGCCTCAGACTGTCTGATCCAAAATCAACTGTGTGGTCAATTTTCCACAACACATGTAACACCGATTCTGGGCCCAGAAAACAAGCACAGACTGGTGGGACCGCATAGTGTTGCATATCTAGGACGATTTCCAGTGGCTGCGAAACTTTTGCGTGCATAAAGGCACTTTCATGGAACTTTGTGACTTGCTTTCCCCTGCCCTGAAGCTGCTGTGATCCAAGTAGTCAAGGCCATCAAAGAGCTGCTGATATCAATGGTAGTGACTCTGGGAAATGTGCAAGTCACAGTCGATGACTTTGCTGAAATGCGATTCCCTAACTGTGGTGGGGCGATAGACGGACCCCATATCCCTATATTGGCACCGGAGCACCAAGGCAGTGAGTACATAAACCGAAAGGGGTACTTTTCAATGGTGCTGCAAGCACTGGTGGATCACAAGGGAGATTTCACCAACATCCATGTGGGATGGCTGGGAAAGGTATATGACGCTCGCATCTTCAGGAACTCTGGTCTGTTTCAAAAGCTGCACCAAGGGACTTTCTTCCCAGACCAGAAAATAACCATTGGGGATGCTGAAATGCCTATAGTTATCCCTGGGGACCCAGCCTACCCCTTATTGCCATTGCTCATGAAGCTGTACACAGGCAGCCTGGACAGTAGTCAGGAGCTGTTCAACTATAGGCTGAGCAAGTGCAGAATGGTGGTAGAATGTGCATTTGGACATTTAAAAGCACACTGGCACAGTTTACTAACTCAGATAGACCTCAGCAAAACCAATATTCCCATGGTTATTTTTAAAAGCAGCAAAGAATCCTGTGACACCTTATAGACTAACAGACGTTTTCGAGCATGAGCTTTTGTGGGTGAATACCCACTTCATCAGATGCATGTAGTGGAAGTTTCCAGGGGTAGGTCTATATATGCAAGCAAGCTA
>NC_133783.1:2380212-2407679 GCF_003597395.2 Chelonoidis abingdonii | reverse complement strand
TGATGGTGTCGCTGGTGTAGATATGGGGGCAGAGTTGGCATCAAGGTTTGTTGCATGGATTGGTTCCTGAGCTAGAGTTACTATGGTGCGGTGTGCAGTTACTGGTGAGAATATGTTTCAGGTTGGAAGGTTGTCTGTGGGCGAGGCTGGCCTGCCACCCAAGGCCTGTGAAAGTGTGGGATCATTGTCCAGGATGGGTTGTAGATCCCTGATGATGTGTTGGAGGGGTTTTATTTTTGCTTGCTGTGCGCTCCACAATATCTGTGAGAGTAGGGGGAGACATTTACTGCGGGGTGGGAGGTTGAGGCAAATCGCCTGGCCACTGATTACGCACAGCCAGACACCAGGGCGGTTAGCAGAGTATAGGAGGGCGTGGTGTGCATCAGAGAGGCTCTGAAAACCAGTTTCATGACTGGCCAGGCTACGGTGTGAAATTTCTGTTTGTTTCTCCTTGTTCCTCACTTGGTTCACTCTACTTCCCTGTAAGCTAACCACCCTCCTCTTCCCCCTTCGATCACCCTTTGTAGAAGCAATAAAGTCATTGTTGCTTCACATTCATGCCTTCTTTATTAATTCATCACAAAAATAGGAGGATAACTGCCAAGGTAGCCCAGGACGGGTGGGGGAAGAGGGAGGCACCTGGTGGGGTAGGGGAGGACGGAAGGACAAGGCCACACTACACTTTAAAACTTATTGAATGCCAGCTTTCTGTTGCTTGGGCAGTCTCTAGGGTGGAGCGGTTGGGTGCCTGGAGGCCCCCTACCATGTTCTTGGGCATCTGGGTGAGGAGGCTATGGAACTTGGGGAGGAGGGCGGTTACACAGTAGCTGTAGCAGCGGTCTGTGCTCATGCTGCCTTTCCTGAACCTTAACCATACACCAGAGCATATCAGTTTGTTCCTCTAGTAGCCTCAGCATTGCCTCTTGCCTTCTATCACCAAGCTGACACCGCCTATCATCTTCAGCCCGCACTTATTATCTTCAGCCCGCCACCTGTCCTCGCATTCATATTGTGCTTTCCTGGACTCTGACATTGTCTGCCTCCATGCATTCTGCTGGACTCTTTCAGTGTGGGAGGACTGCATGAGCTCAGAGAATATTTCATAGCGAGTGGGTTTTTTTGCCTTCTAATCTTCACTAGCCCCTGGGAAAGAGAGATAGTGTGAGCATTGAAACATTTGCAACTGGTGGAGGAAAAAAGGGGAGAGTGGTAGTTAAAAAGACACATTTTAGAAAAAAATTTAAAATGGGTTGGCAATTTAAAAGGAGGGGCTGCGGTTTTTTGGTTAACGTGCAGCACAAACCCAACTAACCCCCCTCACACACACACAATTCTCTGGGATGATCGCATCACCCTTCCCCCCACTGCATGGCTAACATTGGGGATGATTTCTGCTCTGCCACAGGCAAACAGCCCAGCAGGAACGGGCATCTCTGAATGTCTCCTTCATAAAATCACTCTATTTCAACCAGGTGACCATGAATGATATCACTCTCCTGAGGATAACACAAAGAGATTAAGAATGGATGTTGTCTGAATGCCAGCAAACACCGGGACCATACGCTGTGTTATGCAATGGTTCCAGACTATGTGCTACTGGCCTGGCGTGATAAAGTGTCCTACCATGGATGACGGAATAAGGCTGCCCTCCCCAGAAACCTTTTGCAAAGACTTTGGGAGTACATCTAGGAGAGCTTTATGGAGAGGTCCCTGGAGGATTTCCGCTCCATCCCCACACATGTTAACAGACTTTTCCAGTAGCTGTACTGGCCGCGAAAGCAAGGGCAAATTAATCATTAAACAAACTTATTTTTAAACAATGTAGAATATTTACAAAGGTACATTCACCAGAGGTCCCTTCGCCACCTGGCGGGTCCGGGAGGCAGCCTTGGGTGGGTTCAGGGGGTACTAACTCCTGGTTCAGGGTGAGAAACAGTTCTTGGCTGTCGGGGAAAATGGTTTCTCTGCTTGCTTGCTGTGAGCTATCATCTTCCTTGTCCCCAAAACCCACATCCCTGTTACATGCTATTCCACTGACAGAGTCAAAGCACAGGGGTGGGGTAGTTGTAGGGGCACCTCCTAGAATGGCATGCAGCTCATCATAGAAGTGGCATGTCTGGGGCTCTGACCGGGAACGGCCGTTTGCCTCTCTGGTTTTTTGGTAGGCTTGCCTCAGCTCCTTAAGTTTCAGGCGGCATTGCTGCAGGTCCCTGTTATAGCCTCTGTCCTTCATGCCCTTGGAGATTTTTTCAATTGTTTGGGCATTTCGTCTTCTGGAACGGAGTTCTGATAGCACAGATTCGTCTCCCCATACAGCGATCAGATCCTATAACCTCCTGTTCGGTCCATGCTGGGGCTCTTTTGTGATTCTCGGACTCCATAATGGTCACTTTAGCTGATGAGATCTGCACTCATCTGCAGAGTGACATGCTGGCCAAACAGGAAATGAGATTCAGAAGTTTGTGGGCCTTTTCCTGTCTGCCTGGCCAGTGCATCAGACTTGAGAGTGCTGTCCAGAGCAGTCACAACAGAGCACTCTAGGATAGCTTCTGGAGGCCAATACCGTCGAATTGTGACCACATTACCCCAAATTCGACCCGGCAAGGTCAATTTCAGCGCTAATCCCCTCGTCAGGGGAGAGGCACAGAAATCAATTTTAAGAGCCCTTTAAGTCGAAAAAACCGGCTTCACCGTGTGGACAGGTTCAGAGTTAAATTGATGTAACACTGCTAAATTCGACGTAAACTCATAGCATAAACCAGGGCTAGGTATTATGGATGTCTGGGGAAGACAACTATAGCAGTGGTTCATGGACCTCTGGGGATCTGCAGACTATGTCTACCTCCATTCAAAATGTATTTAGGGATTTGCAAATGAAAAGGGGTTGAGAACCATTGGGCTGTAGTGATCTCTTATATAGGCATAAGGGAACACATCATACCTATTACCATAGCATGGGATCCTAAGCCATCAGTAGCTATTAGCCAGGATGGGCAGGGATGACGTTGCTAACTTCTGTTTGCCAGAAGCTGGGAATGGGCGACAGGAGATGGATCACTTGATAATTATCTGTTCTGTTCATTCCCTCTGGGTGACCTGGAATTGCCACTGTCGAAAGGCAGGATGCTGGGCTAGATGGACCTTTGGTCTGACCCTGTAGGGCCATTCTTATGTTTATGTTCTGAGTGGGGACAATGCAATGGCTCTTTCAAATCACTGAAAGGTAAATGTTGCCTGCATATGAAATATTCATATTGCAACTTTAACCTCAAAAGATCGTAAAACACTGGAATCCTTCCCCCCTCAATCACTGAAATGCAGCTACCTCTGGGGTGAAAGGCACACATTAACACTACACATCAGCAGAAAAAATACCATACCCAGCTGAAACTGCAGTGAGGCACAATGCACAGTTACCACTAGCTATTTCTGGAAGAACAATGGTGGGCAGGGCCAGATGGATTTTAATATCCACAAGTAGTCAGAGCTTGAGTTTTATATCTCCTTTGAAAAGACAAGACTTGCTGCAATTCAAAGACCTCTTTCCCCTTACTGGGGTGGTACAGCACTGAATTAGGAGAAAAGAAGAGGGCTACCTACTGAAACTCCACTACTATATATGGCAGTACTCTGGGTTCCCTTAGCAGATCTTCCATTTAAATACTGACCAGGTTTGGACTCACTTTGATTGTGAAATCCGATGTGATTCCAGCACAGAGCAATGTGGCATCAGGTTTCTGGAGATGTGGACAAGATCTAGCTAGAGCTGGAGGAAGCCTTCATTACACTTAGGCGTTGCCAAGTGAGGCCCTAATTATAATCAATGAAGAATTCTCAGACGGGGGAAAATGATGGCAGCAAGAAAATAATACTAATAAAAAAAGGCCTAGACAAGTGGAAATTGGGCCAAGGAGAGGCCAGAGGGCCTAGATGGAAGTGATAATTTATGTAAGAGCTGGGATAAGTGTAAGAGCAGCAATGACATTGCAGAAAGGCAATAAAGCAGAAGAGGAGAAGGAAGCAATTAGTGTGTGCACGGTAGGGAAGAAATGGGAAGAAACTACAGTATGAGACTAGCTGTCAGGGTAGGGGAGTCATGGTCCTATAATGCCTAGTCTTCAGGCTGCCTGTTACCCTGACAAGCACTTGCATAGTGCTTTGCATCTGCAGATCTTTAAGCTCTGCCCAAAGGGGAGTGAGAACAATGTACAGGGACGGTGAGACAGGGGAAGTTAAGTGACTTGCCCACCGTCAAGGGCAGTTGGGAATGGAACCCAGTCCTCCTTATGATCTGCCCCCTGCTGAAATAACCACTTGACCACAGCTTCTCCGCAACGGAGCTGTGTACATATCGTGCTCCCAATCAGTACCCAGCCCGGGTTGGGGAAGCTAATGATCCAACCAGCCGACCAAATACAGTGACAAAACCTGGTCAAGTGCCATCTGACTGTGACCTCAATGTATCACCATCCTTCTACTTTCAAGTCATTGGACTGGTGCTTCAAATTCTTCAGCTTCATATTGGCCTGTCAGCAGCCAACCGCAGCATCAGTAGTGCCTTGTGATCACTCGTCTGAGTATTGACGTAATTGGTGATGTCACATATCCTCGACAAGAGCCCACTGACTTATTTCACTGATGGGCTAGCAGCTCTCCACCTGGCTGATGATGATGGCTGGGTAGATTGCGCATAGGCTGACAGCTACTCCACTCCCAGGGTTGGCGGCAGGATCCTTATTCATTTTGCTCCAAGCCTCAAGGTATTGGCTGTGGAGGAGAGGTGGTGACCCTAGGCACAAGAACTACAGGCCAAGATAATTATTAACAGAGGAGGAGTTCAGTCCATGGAGCTTTTTGATGGGGGAAATGGGAGAGGAGAGTTTATCATTTTAAAAATTCAGTCCATTCCCTTGAACCCTGTCAGTTACTACAGGTTTCAAGGGTACCCAGAGAGCGGACCCATTTTGGGGATGGGGTCTGTGTTAATTACATTCCCCCACCACATTCTGTGGTGCTGCTTCAAGTGACTGGGAGCCATTTTGGGGAGGTTGAGAGGAGCAAGCTCCTAGTCAGTGGGGCAGCTTAGAGGAGAGAATGAGAGAGCAGGGCTGTATTCTCAAAGAGTTATCAGGACTCAGGGCTGGTAACCTAACAACATGAGGACTAAATACTAGGACTGCGACACCAACACAGAGCTAGTTTCACAGCAATTCCATGGTAACAGATAGGCAAATTAAATCAGCTATTTAACAGGTTTCATAAAACCATATTGCCTCTATATTCAAAGAATGTTTGTCCATATGTAAACCAATATTGAACCTATTGCAGAAGTGGCCAATTTGGCGGATAACTTGGAAGAGATAGCATGGCTGACAGTAACAAAACAGAAACCTTGGGCCAAAGCCAAACAGACAGTGTCGCTTTAAGCAAACCAACATACTCAAAGAAGTCTATTTTTAATATCACTTACATTGTTGCCATTTTTGACACTGGTACTGCTAGCCACTGTTACCACCAGTAAATTTGGGGAGACAGAACAAGAATTTTATTTCTATTTTTTGCTTGTTTGTTTTCAGGAAGAAAAAAAAAAAGCAATCAAAAGATTTTAATGAATTTTGTTTCCAACTCACCTAATGCAAAGCAACCAGCATATTATGCATTCCTCAAATGGAACAGCACTGGCAATGAATATGCATAGTCAGTGCTCCAGTCTTTCATTCTCTGTGTGCTCTTGTTAGCCAGACTACTTGTGGCGCTTAGATACTACAAGATAATACACAAATATCTGAAGATAACTGATTAGGTCTATTACTGAAGCTGCAATGCAGAGGAGCTTTGAAGAGAAGGGAAGCCCCACACCCATCATCCTGCACAGATGACCCTGGCCTCTACTGAAGCTCTCAGGAAATCCATCAGGACTGGGATTAAACCTTCACACATTATGCAAGAGGGCAACTCCTGGTCCCCAGCAGAACGATCCAGGGGAAACTGCACAATTTGCTCTCTCCTGTGTTTTTTCGGTGGAGACTGGGGAATCTGGCCCAACATAATGAAATGAAAGCATGACAAGGAGCTCTACTGGTAAGTTCTATGAAGAGAATCCCAAGACAAGAGGCGGAAGCCCCATTGCTTGACACACTTAAAACAAGACCAGACTAAAACAAGCACTAGTAAAAACGTACTAGGGAACAATCCTGAACCAGGCCCTGATGGACAGGTTGACCCAAGAAACCTTTTACATCTCTAACTTCTATCAGTCCAATAAGCAGAATAATGTTGAAGTGTGAACTGGATCTAAACAATATATTCAGATGTAATAATCTAGGAGATGCTACGCAGGTAATGAAAGCTGTATTTTTAAAGTTAACTTGAGGCGGATATGGTCCTTTTCCAACAGGGTTTGCTCCTTCACAGCTCATTTCCACACGCAGAGATGTCGGAAAGCTGGTCATAAGCGAGAGGTTAGCAGCAGATGAACAAGACCTCACCATATCTCTATTAATAGTTCAGTGTTAGACCCTCAGCTGGGTGCTTGTATCAGATTGCAGCAATCACTCTTATCAAATCAAAACTCAATCACAGTCACCACTCAATGGAATCAGATATCACAATTATTTCTTATTCTAAATATATTTCAGAATCTCACTCTGTCCACTGGTATTGGGGAACAGGGGATGGATCACTTGATGATTACCTGTTCTGTTCATTTCCTCTGGGACACCTGGCATTGGGTACTGTCAGTAGACAGGACACTGGGCTAGACCGACTTTTGGCCTGAACCAGTATGGCCGTTGTCATGTTTCTTATGTTCACATCTCAGATACCACTGGGGGAAAAAATCATCTTATTAAAAGGTAATTGTTGGAGATCACTCAAATGTGAAAGGAAGTGTTATAACCTGACAAATGAGAATAAATACCAATTATATTCAGGAGGAGACACTAAGATTTTGTTTCCTGTTAATAAATTCATATACAATGGTCATGCTTGAAGAGTTGCCAATTATTTCAGTTAGGGCCTGACTCAAAGTTCACTAAAGTCAGGGGATTTTGGCTCCAGTCCATAATGCTTTAGACAACTAAATAATCTTACTGAATATTTGCAACATTCTAGGTATTCACTATAGATTGAAGTCAACTTATCTCAGCAATTCTTAATTTTTTTCGTATTGCAAACTACAACTTAACATAGAGATTGTCTCCCTGACAACTCCTGCCTCCCATTCACAATTCCTGTGACAACTAGAGCAAAAGTCATAGCAGGAAATTATTTAATGTATTGTAGCTGTCTTTCATGTGGTCTTTTCATATGGTATTCTGCAGACCACCAATGAGACACAGACAATCACTACATCATCTCAGGCAAAACTGGAAGTTTCTAAGAGTGGCAACTGGGTAGCATGGACATAAAGTATACTCTTCTGACCCTTAAAAGTGTAATTTCCCTAGCAGAAAGTGCTCCCTTATTCATTAACATCAGTGTCACTAATGGTGCCACTAGACATCAAGTAGAATTTTTTTCAGGAATCTGGCATATTCTTCATTGGCACAGCTTTCAGACAAGTACAGCATTAAGCTGAATAGCTTTTTCAACAAATGACATGGCACAGCCTTGACACAAAAATACTTGCACCTCGTCAATCATTCACTCGCCATCAAGTTCAAGTGCTCATCTTCACAGAGATGGATTTGAGCTGCACTGCAGTTAGGGAATGCTAAATATGCAACTTCAAAGGGGGAAAATGAATGTGAGTGAAGTACCAAGCCAAAGTGGCATATTACAAAAGTCATTTCATTTGTACAGTAACTAGGCAAATGAACTTTTGTAGCATGTGGAAATTCAAATATTAGCTATACAGAACAACAAAAGCAAAGCAACATGTGCCAAAGATCCAGCCACAAGCTAGTGACCTAAAATATCCCAGCCCAAAGGTTAGATACTGTTTTATCTATCCAGGTTGTTACATGGCAGCCACCACATGAATAGGTCATAGCAACTCAAGCCTTTTATCATCAGAGAGGAGAGCAGTTCCTGGATTGTTTCTAACACCCAAGTTATTTGTTTCACATAGCTATCAAAGAAATACGGATTTGCGCAGTGGGTTCCGTGGTTGCTCATTGCTTTCTCTAGCCAATTTCATTCAGACTGAAGTTACAACCAAAGTTAGCCAGCCCGTTTTGAATTATTCAAGTAAAAATCATAACATTTTAAGAGTGTGCTGACCAGGAATGCTTTACTCAGATAAACTCAAAACACACCCAAGGTGCTCATGAGCTGGAAGTTTAGCCAAGCCAAAGAAGGCTTAGACTTGGATTTCCAGAGGAATTAAATTTAATGGAAGTTGAATGTTTAATTCCCTTAGGCCCCTTTGACAATCCCAGTCCTAATGGACAGGAACAGTGAACATGAAATCTTAGCTTAGTATTGTCAGCTACAGCACTGCTGTGATTCAAGGAACTCAGAAACTCCATAAGACTATTTTGGGGGGATTTCTTTTTTTTTTTTTTTTTAATTTTTCTTTTTACTTTTCCCTTTAATAAAGAGATAAACTAAGCAACTGTTCCCTCTAGGCCATAGCCAGAGCATTGCAATGAGTACCAGCTCCTTCATCTCCAAAAACACAGATCTGTGTAACTCTAAGGAATGCAATAGAAACAATGTCTCTCTAAAATTCTAGATGATGGTCCAAAAAAATATGGAAAACTTAAACACTGTGCATTTTTACAGTAATTTCTATAAAATCTCAACAGTTTCATCCGGATTATCTTCTATCAGACTTTTCCAGGGGTTGGTGGAGAAGGAGGGGGAGAGACATGTTTTTGGTTGTGGTATTTGGTTTATGTAAAAGGAGCTTTGGAAGAACAGGTTTAGCACTTTACGGCTGATACACAAAAAGCAAAAACAGTGATTTTGGCCCACAATAAACAGACTGAAGTGACCCATTAGATTTGCCAGCAGTCATTCGGTCAAATGATTCATTTACCATCTAAGTGCCTATGAGCAGAAATATGCTACAGTTGGTCACATAAGTAGGTGAGAACTGCCTGTTTTAAGGCACATCTGGAAATGCTATGTTTTCTCACCACCCTACTCGCTAATTCCACACTTATGACAGTGGTACACTATCAGTAAGCAGGGAATGTTTGCCCTGTGCAGAGCCCTGGTAAGAAAGAATGGAACCAAGTAACCAATCAGAAATCTATTTGTCAATATATATTTTAAAGGAAATGAGGAAAAAACTGGATTCCTTGCCTCCTCCTCCATTCCAATCTGCCTCATTTCTCTCCAGACAGTTTCCCTGCTTTTGATCCTTTGCTCACTAGTACAAGAGACACAGAAATCAAAATGCTGCCCTATGTGTTCACTTAAATATCTTTAGATGACTTACCCTGACTTGGGGTCCTCTGAGATCCTGTGACTTCTCCCAGCCTTGCAGATCCTTTGTCATGACATCTGTCCTACCTGAGAAGGGCTGCTGCAAAGCTGATCAGAAAATGGGTCCCCCACCCAGGAAATTTTATGCAAATGAAACAAAAATATTTTTAACGTTTTCCATGGAAAATTACAAATTTTCAGGAGAAAAAAATCAAAACCCAAAAATCCAAAAGGTTTTGGCTGAAAACAGAAGTATTTTGGTTTGGAAGTGCTACACCAGGGTGCTTCATCGGAGTTGTAGTTTGGTTGCTCATGCTCCTATTCCCCTCTCCAGCCCAGGCTCCTTGGTTGGACTAACTCTCCAACCATGCACCATGGTCTCCCTTCTTGGTGAGGAAAGGCAGCATCATGACAGTTGGACCCCAGAATGTTTAGTGCATCTTGGCAGAGGAAGTCCTGCTGAGAAGTCCCCAAAGAAGAATGAGAGCCGCAGGAGCTCACACTACAAATCCCATAAGGCACTGTGGCAGCATTTCAGAATCTAAATATTTTGGTTTTCAGACAAAATATTTCAGTTTCTCGGGCATTCAGCTTTTGGACGAAAAAAGTCTACATTTTAAAAAAAAATTCACAAAAAAATTCTTTAGTTGAAACCCCAATTTTCTGTTGAAAAACAATTTCAACAGAAAAATTTTCCACCTGCTCTAGTTGGGTACATCTCCCCTCACACCCAAAGCTTATAAACACTGCTCCTATACCTGCCAAGGAGGTCATTTCAGAAGACTAAGAGGTCTCCCTCCCATTACGCTTGCTGTCTTACATGGAGACACTGCGGGGCAAGCCCGCATGGCTGACTTTTAACTAATTTGTTGTCAGGTACATTTTCAATAATATTTAAGGCCTCTGACACTTTATCTCCCACTATTAATATTCTTCTTACCTATGCTACTAGCTACCATAGGCAATGAGAGCATTTTAAAGAGAATTCAACCCAGAATTGGTTTCTGAGCCAGTATGCAAAGTCCCTAGGTTATTGATTCCTGTAGATTGTAATATGCCATTGAACAATCTGATCTGATGAACTCAATTAAAACAGTCCTTTAATTTAGTGCCACTCATTCATTACCATGGGGCATTCTTAACCAGGGGCAGTGAGTTATATTCTCTTGTGGTGCCTGGGCTCCAGCAATATTTAGGCCTGGGGGCCCAGCCCCACCAATGTTTGGGGCTGGGTCTCTCCCCCAGCTCTGCCTGGAGTGCCTCCCCGGAGTGCCCCTGCCTGAGTGAAAGCAGCATGGCTCTCCCTGGCCTCCGCTGTGGGCAGCTACAGCAGACCACAAGAGCAGCTCAGGCTGCAAGCTGAGGCAGCTGCTGCTGCTACTGCACCTCGGGAGCGGGAGGGGGCACACACAGTCCTCCCCTCCCCCGGTATCAGACGCAGAGGGGCTTCCGGCGGGAGACATCTGGAGTGGACCTGTGTGACTCACCTGAGCAGCTGCTGGGGCTTCAGTGAGTCTTTGACCCTGTGATCCACCACCACCCCCCATACACACCCGCAGTCCCCACTCCTGCAAACACTGGGCAAGGGGCAACCCCATCCCCCACCCCCAGTGAGGCTACGGTGAGGGGCAGCAGGGGAGGAAGGAAGCCACATGTGATGGCAGTCCCCTCCATCCCAGAGCCTGCACCCCAACCCCTTCCCACACATCTCCTCCTGCACCCAAACTCTGTCCCAGAGCCTGCACCTCTCACCCCCTCCTGCACCCCAGGCCCTGCCCCAGCCCAGAGCCTGCAACAGCACCCGAACTCCGTCCCAGAGCCTGCACACTCTCCCTCCACAGCCCTTCTCATCCCTTAACTCGCTCCCAGAGCCTGCACCCCAGACTCCATCCCAGAGCCCAAGCTCTCAACCATCCTACACCTCAATCCCCTGCCCCAACCCAGGGCCTGCACGCCAGACCTCCTCCGCCAACCCAACTCCCTCGCAGAGCCTTAGGCAGTTGGGGAGCAGAGTTCGGGGGAGGAAGTGAGCTCTGAGCGTTCTCGGCACCACCAAACTTTCTACAAACCTGCCCCCTGTTAGCTATTTATCTTCAAACCTGCCACATGCTCATTTAGCTATTTATCTCACTTAAGAGTTTTCAGCACCCCCTTACATAGATCAGGCTGCCATGTTCTGTATTTGCTCACAGTCAGAAGTCATATGCATTAACCCACGGAATCACTGCAGTCTTCAAATAGATTTTGAGTAAAGCAGCGTCCACTTAACCAGCCCCTTAACACAAGGCACACCAGCCTAGAGGAGAACACATCCAGTGCAATATATTCCAAGCACCCAGAGCAATGGATAACTGGCACTGCACATTGTGAAAGCTTTTTTAAATGATACATCTGGGGTTTGCCTGCAAGTTTAGTAACAGCAGAAAACAGAGGTGCGAGTTTGGGATAGTGTGAATATTTACTTCGTTTTGATACTTCATACTCCTATTTGCCCCTAGAAATGCCCAGCACTGTGCTTCCCTTTCACAGTCACTTGTGACACATAGGTTCCTATTGCATTTCTGTCCCACTGTAACCAAACTATCGCTCTAAGTCCCCATGTTTAAGGCGGGTCTTTCAGAACTGAAGGCTAGCCCTGCAGAGGTGAAGAACGTTACAGCAAATCACTGAGCTCTCAGGCAATGGCATTTTGCTCTTGGTTCTAAACGCCTTTGCTGCAGCTCAGATTTTCATCCTGTTATTTCAAATGGTAGGAACTGGGTCATTACTCACTTTCACTCCATTGCCATTATTACAAAGCAGCATCTCTTTAAATGGTGCCAGGCTTAGTCACTCCAAACAGAAGAAGGGATTATGGTAGGGTGCCCGCTTGCTCACCGCTTCCCTCATTTCATCAGCCATTTACCAACTCATTCTTCAGTAGGAGAAATAAAATCAGTGGTAGGCGGAGCTCTAGTGGTACATTTAGCTTTTCTGGCGTGACACAGGTAGTAACACAGCTGAGATCAAACAGTTGTGTCTTTTCTCCAGAGCCAGCTTGCTGTGATATAGCTGCCTCTCAGTTAGAGGTTGGAATGTTTCTGGCAAGGCGTGAGCATCTCTTTTCTAGATGGAATGTGCCTGCTGGTACCTTTGGTATTTAAAAAGTATTCGCTTTCTTCTTAGTAACTTGCTTCATTCTTAACCCAAGTGCCAGCTACCTGTATGATAAGAAAGGCACAGCCTGACCATTGAGTTAGGAATAAACCCATGAGGATAGGGAAAACTGTGAATAGATTATTAAACCTGCTCGTTACAGCACTTACACTGTTTTATAGACTATAAACCCTCCCATGCATTGCAATAAGTGTTTCCCTGTTAGTCCCTTGCAAAAGGAGGAGAATGATCAGGGGCGGCTCTAGGAATTTTGCCGCCCCAAGCACGGCAGGCAGGCTGCCTTCGGCGGCTTGCCTGCAAAGGGTCTGCTGGTCCCGTGGCTGGCCCCTGAAGTCGCGGGACCAGCGGACCCTCCGCAGGCATGCTGCCGAAGGCACCCTGCCTGCTGCCCTCGTGGCGACCGGCAGGATGCCCCCCGCGGCTTGCCGTCCCAAGCACGCGCTTGGCATGCTGGGGCCTGGAGCCGCCCTTGGGAACGATGGCCTCACAGCTACAGTGAGTCTCCGCTGACCTTGGTTCCATATAGTCTGTGCTTGAGGTTAAGCAATTCATTTCACCCCTCACTATCTGTCACTTACATGTAAATCAGGGATAACAGCAGTTGTCTTCTTCACAGAGGTTTTACAAAGCTTAATTAGTTTATGTTTTGAAATCCTCTGCTGGGAGGCACTTGGGGTTACAGGTCATCCTGAAGTTTTGCACTATGAGGGATGGGGATTGTTTCAGCCTTGTTCTACTTTATGAAAAAATTAAGTTTAATCCATTCATTTGTTTTATACTAATATGGCGAATTTCAGTCTGGCCTGCATGTCTCCAGAAAAGTTGAGCCTCACTGTTCCAGTGAGTCAGCAATAACTTATGTGCATGTGGCACCAGAAATCTGATCTTTGCCTATTCTAGTATTTGACAGAACTCCTGATCTGCAGTCAGTGTGTTAATAAAGGAGTGTGCCTTTATCATCTTCCCTTACTCATATTATATTCTTTGAGAGAGTTTAGAACAGGGTGTTGGGAGTCATGGCCTTTGAGTTCTTTGGCTTTGCCACAGATTTCCTATCTGTTACTTAGTAGCATACTCAGCATGGTGTTCAGAGAAGGCCTGTCTAAGCTGTCTGTCTCCATCTCTCTCTAGCCTACAACATCCTGTTAGAGTCCATGCAGAATCCTCAAAACAGCACTATGCCACTCTTAGCTCACAAGACCATCCCTTCCAAACAGTACATTTCTCCTGCAAGATTAATCTTTGCTATGGTGGGCCTTTCCTGGCTGGAAAGTTTTGCACCTCATTGCAGCGAAGCCACCCTTCACACATTGCAATGTTTATCAAACTCAGGGGCCTGGTTTTCAGTTTAAAGCCAAACAACCTGCAACATCTCCCTTTGTACTTGGCTGGCATTGATTTTCAGATACTGTAGCTGGTGTTTAAAAACACTGTACATAGGAGACCTTTCATATTCAGGCGAGCGTCTCATGCCCTAATGCACTCATTGTATGTCGTATTGTACAAACCGATAATACATAAGTAACTCTATAAATAAGGAGGTGCCAGAGTGACACTTTTCGTGTTGCACCACATGGCCCTTTGCCAGTAGAGGCTTGAGATATTAGTTCTGTAGATGCATTTAGATCACTATTAAATATGTGATTGTTTAGTCTGTATTTCAGAATATTCGCTCTGCTCCATTAACCCTTTGGAGGCTGCAGATAGGGGTAGGATTTTCCAAAGCACTCCACTCCCATTGAAGTCAACTGTAATTGAAACCCACAGTTTGCAATGCTTCCTAATCAATGCAGCGGTAGAGCCCAGCAGTGTTCTTTAGGCTTTATATAGGAATGAACCAAGGAGTGAAAACAGGGAGGCTGGGATTTGTTATCAGTTCTTCAAAGGAACTGTTCCTAACACAGCACAGTTGGTACTATACCAGGAATGCAGCCCCTCCCTTATCTTACTTTTTCCCAGGGCTTCGTGAGACATGCTGCTTCTCAGTTCTTTTCCACTCAAGGATTACCCACAAACCTCTGTTAGCCTGACTTTGGTCAGGTTGGCATACCTGGTTTTGTCTGCTATATCTTTATTTAGGCCTAACAGGAATCATGTTAGAAAAAAAATAAGGCAATTCAGAGCAAGTTGGGATGATTATTTCCCTCTTCAGCTTGTTAAAAAACTTCCAAAAACCTTGGTCTTCCCCCAGGCTGGAGTAAGGCAAAGTGTTTTCCCCAGCAATTGTCGAGACTTAAGGCTGCCACTAGTGTTAATGACTGTTACCTGCTTACTCCATCTGAGCATAGAGGGTAAAATTAGTTTCCTCTGCAGAAAGTAGCAGCTCTGTGTAGTCTGCCTCACTAACACACTATAATAATATATCACATATTGTGAAGGGGGATACAAATCCCACACTAGGACAGAAGGGGTTAAAAGACAATACTGGGCCCAGCTAGCCCCGCCTCTCCACCCCTGCAGAGAATGCTCCAGCTGGGAGCAGGGTTAAAATGGGAGCAACCCAGATCAGACTGGGGAAGGAGTGCAGACTTACCCTGCAGGCTCCTGCACTAGTGGCTAGACATGCCTCTCTGATACACTAGGGCTGGATGCCAAGCAGGGGTGTAGCCACCAGTGGTCCTAGGTAGCGTCCAGGCCCACACAAATCTGAGCAGGGGTGTAGCACAGCGGCCCGGAGCATCACTTGGGCATCTGAAATCCAGGCTGGAGCTCTGCGCTCACCCTTCAGAAAGCTACGCTCCAGCAGCTCTGCCTTGCCATTTTCTGAGCTGCCTCATGCACATTCCCAGCTCAACAGGTGAAGCCCTGTGTTTAGGAGCACCAGGGCTAGGAAGAGGGCATGGAGTCAGGGGAGAAGCTGACTAGCATGATCTGTCATTGCCTAGCCACTCAAAAGTCGGGGCCCACCCTGTCATTGCTTTCCTACTCAGATCTGAACCTTAGAGTTCAGAAAATAAGATGCTAGCATGAAACCTCCAAGCTTAATTACCAGCTTAGATCTTATAGCGCTGCCACCAGCCAGAAATTCCAGTGTCTGACTCACTCTGATCTCCCCAAAACCTTCCCTGGGGGACCCCAAGACTCAGATGCCCTGAGTCTCACAACAAAGGGAAATAACCCACTTCCCTTCCCCAGAACTCAGATGCCCTGAGTCTTCACAACAAAGGGAAATAACCCCACCAAAATCCTTTATTCGCCGCCCCTTTTTAGTTTCTCCCACAGTCTCTTACCTCCTGCACCAGAATCTTCCCGCCCTGGGTCTCACTATGCAAAGTTACTTCTGAACTTATAATCATTCAATTCCTTGAAACACACACCGAGAGTATCATAGTGTACTCTCCCCACCCTCTTCCCAGCAGGCTATGTTAGCAAGATTCAAGCTTAGATAACTCTAAACACAAGAGATTTCCCCCACCCTCCTTGCGTATCATTAGCATTGCCACGAGAAAAAAAAACCAAACAGAGTCCTTAAAAAAGAAAGCCTTCACATAAGAAAAGAAAGAAAGACAGACATAAAAATGGTCTTCATGTATTCAAGGTCTCGACAATTATACAGTGGTCATTGGCTTAAAGAAAACAGGAGAATGAATAAACAGCTTTTATTTCAGATAGAAGAAATACCAATTGAAAAACATTCCAGCAAGACAAACTACAACAACATGTAAATACAAACAAACAATATAAAAACCTATATTGTTCTTATGACTTGGTACTAACTTACAAACTGGGGAAACAGACATATTAGAGTTCTGGAGAGAGAAAGATCACTTCTCAGAGAGCCAAGAGAGCAACAGAGACACAGACAAAGGGACACACACCGGCCAAAACATTCCCCACACCCAAAAATTCCCTCCCTAAGCTTTGAAAAATCTGGTTTCCTGATTGGTCCTCTGGTCAGGTGTTTGGTTCCCTTTGTTAACCTTTTACAGGTAAAAGAAACATTAACCCTTAGCTATCTGTTTATGACACACCCACATTTCAACTCCTCGTTACGCCACTGATGCTAAGCCTGGTTGGGGTTGATTGATTGGTTTCCTTTCTGTTTTTTCTTGTTCCTTATCGGGGACCAGAAGCACAGAGAGCAGGGTAGAAGGTGATCCAAGGAGAGTAGCATCGTAGGGTGCACCCCCCTCCCCAGAGGTCAACGCTGCTGACCCTCCTAGGCCTTTAGATTGGAGCCCTGTGGAGTGGGTGGGCACAGGCTCCCCCGCTGAGTGGACGATAACCACTAGGCCACCTAGCCACCAAGGACTCTACTACGTGTACGTATGGCACCTTATGTCTCAAAGCAGCTCACAAAATTGAACTGATATACAAACCAGATACAGCCAGCACTTCATGCACCACTGGAAAGCAGCCTCCCACCGAGTGAAACACGGCCATGGTTTAATGGTGCACTTTAACACTACACTGCAGTTTTAACCAGCAAATGAAGAATGATGCTGCATCCAACTGAAAACGCAGGCAGAACGTAGAGAGGCTGAATGTAACAGGCCATGCTGGAATATGGTTATGCACGGGGGTGAACCACCACATGCATACATAAGAACATAGAACATAAGAACGGCTGTACCAGGTCAGACCAAAGGTCCATCTAGCCCAGTATCTCTCTACCGACAGAGATCAATGTCAGGTGCCCCAAAAAACATACGTCCAAAAAGCATCACATGTTAATGGCCACAATTGATGGAGCCCTCAGCACAGCAACTCTCAGGAAAGACAGCAGAACAGCACCCTTTGGCAGCACAATGCCAGGGCAACTGGATCACTATTGCTACACTGGGCAAGAAAGCCACCTACAAAACAACCACATCACTTCCTGCAACACCTGATACTGACCCAATCTGATCCTGCTTCCTGCAGGGCGACCCAAGGAACTACCCATTATTGTTGGAATGAGGCTTTTAAAGAGGGGTTAGGTAAGCAGGGGGAGGAGGGAGACTCCAGATAACATAAAAAATCCTGTTGCCTCTAATGACTTGTCATTAGATGCTATGAATACTGTAGTATGATGGAAGCTTGCTCTGCACCAAGGGCACCCGGTGCAATCCCCAGCAGTATGAAATATGCAGGCTGTTACATTTTACATGCTGCCGTCACTTTCCTGCTGCTTCAGGAACAAGATAATAGCCCAAAGAGAACGCTACTGCAATCTTTCCTCTTGCTCTTTTGAATACCCTTAAGCAACACCGCTGTCGGCCAAATGCCAAGCAAACTGGGCTTTCATCCTCCATGGCAGCATTTCTCCCAGAGGAAAGCACATCAAAACTGTCAGCCCAGCTTGCACATCATCATTCACTGAGAAGTCACCAGCTCCCTCCTCCCCCCACCTGTCCCACAACAACTGAGCAACTTTGCCACATCTGTGTCAGCCCCCGAAAGCAACGCGGAAGAGCTGGCAGCCAAAGCAACAGCTGCAGCAGCTGCTGTCACCACTGGTCAGAGGAAAAAGGCTAACAATACAGTACCTCTATTTCTTCTCCATTGTTATTTACTGTATTACAGTAGAGCTCAGAGGCCCCAGCCAAGACTGGTGCTAGATGCCCTACAAACACACAATCAGAGACAGGGATGTAGGGATAACTTAGCTGACTGAGACCTGAAGAAGAACTTAGTGTAAGCTCTGACACTTGTCTCTCTCACCAGAAGCGGGTCCAATGAAAGATATTACCTCACTCACCTTGTCTCTCTGGCTTAGATAACTTAGCTTGAGCAAGTCCAAGTTAAACTGAAACAATTAACTATTGTGAATATGTTTATAGTAAATAGAGGAGGCAAAAACCAACCATTGTGGGAATGTTTATATTAAACAATGTAGGCAGAAACACACTGAACTGATAAACTTGCCTTACAATCTGCAAAATGACTGGGCCTTACATGTTAGAAGTATAGAGTTTACTAGCTTAGAAAGATGTATATAAACTCTGTAGTGCAAGACTTGAATTGGAACTGTGGTATCACCCTGCACCTAAACCCTCTGTGTCTGGCTCTGGCCAGCATAGGCAAAGAGCTGTCACATGCCTAATAAAGTTACCTGAGTAACAAGCTGGAGCTAAACTGAGTTTTTTGGATCCCAGACAACTGGACAAACTGTTCTTCCAGAGGTGGACAAGGTGTTCTGGATAAGTCAAGTGGAAAGGTCTCAGAGGGAATCCCAACAAATACCTCCCCTCCAGAGCTTACAATTTAATTATATGAGACAGAGGAAGTATCAGTATCTCCATTCCACAGATGGGGAACTGAGGCAGAGAGAAGCTAAGTGACTTGCCCAAGGTAACCCAAGAAGTCAGTGGCAGGACCTAAGGACTGAACCCAGAACTCTCAACTCACACTCCAGTGCCTTCACCATAGGACCATTCTTTCATCACATCTGAGTGGGATAAGCTAGAACTGCAGCCCATCATAATGGCAATCCTCACCCTGGGGCACAGGAGGAAATAATCAGGTTGTGAGCATCTTTCATTGTTGCGTGCAATTAGCAGAGTTTTCATTTTATGCGTCGTTTGAACCAGCATCTTTTGTGGAGGTGGAACCACTGGTAGAGAACTTCCTGGGGAACCTGGTAAAAGGCAACAGTGACTTTCCCTGGCACTCTCACTACAAGCAATATGACACTTGCAAAGCAACACCCATCAGCAAGGCCTGTAGCCCATCTGGAAGCCCAAGTGAGGCAGTATATTCAGAACAAGACATTTCTTTCCCTTCCCTTTATTGTTAGGTGAACCAGAAACTGGTGAAAGGTGACAGATAGACTGCCTTGGAGTGTGAAGTTTTCGTATCAACAGAAAACACACCACACAGGCAGCAGCACCTGCTTTCTAGATGAACCTATGTCCTGTGGTGGAGCTATCACTTTCAAGGGCAAATTCTCATGCCTATACATTTCTTGCCTCCTCTGTGGAGACTGCTACCAACAGGACTAAGACTAAAGAGCTGTCAGACAGCACTGACGTTCCCGTTGCCACTGTCCTGGGCAAGATTTGAATCACGGACTTTTAGGCTCTGTATCCTAGAATCCAAGCTGTCTCATTTGTTGTCATTTTTCTCTGCTGAGAAGTCAAACACAAAATGCACCAGCCATCCTCTCCCAACTTAAACCCAGTTACAACTGGGGCTTCTGGTGGAGTCTGAAAAAGAGTCAGCTGTTAGGAAGGCTCTGGGGAGCTATTTTCCCCTCATATCCAACCCCTTCAGGGTCCCTACTTCCCTCTTCCACCTCCTGCATCCCTCCAAATCTCTCCTCTCCAGGCTCCTTGACCCTGTCCCCCATGCCTACATCGGGATCCCAAGTCCCAATTCTTGCGTCTGGATGAGCTTCAGGTCCTTCACCAAATAACGGGGAGCGAAAGGAAGGCGATTTTCAGCCTCTTCTGTGCTTGGTTTGGTTACAGCCGCTCAGGACTACTTTGCATTACTGTAGCATTTAAAGGCCCAAACCAGTACATGTCCCCCATTGTGCCAGGTGCTGCACACACATATAGTATGAGAGTTTCTGCCCCCTGAAGAGATTAGCCTGCATTGAAAACAAGAGGTAACTAGGGGATGAAACAGACAGCAGGGGAGAGGCAGGATACAGGAAGAAGGTGTTTTCATGGACTGCACTTGCTCTGAACTGCACTCAGCTGCCTACAAGCAACAAAAAGGGGTTGTACAGAAACCATGAATCAGGCTTTTGGTCCAGGAGAGGGCAGGAGCATGGCAATACAGCCCTCACCATCTAAGGAAATTCAGATGCTCCACAGTGCCCTTGCAAACAGGCAGCTCTTAGCAGTGGGAAAGTGACTCTGCAGTGGGGGCATAAGGAGATGCAGGGATTGAATGGTGGCTCTGAATTTTACAACAGGCAAAGGCACTTATCTGCCTGGAATTGGCTCCACTCTTTATGCTACTGGCTTCTTTAATTCTCAGAGGCCTGGAAAAGGCAAGAGGGACAGCTCTTGCTCAGCTTTCCATGCCTGCTTACAGTAAAGACCAATTTAATTTAGAATCTGCACATCCCACACACCACACCGCTCTAGAATTTGTAGCAATCAAAGTCCACCCCACAGGGACGTGCCATTTCCTCCAGATTGCAATATGGCCATTCATTTTCAGATGCCGGTGCCACTGTTTAAGATAACTAGCGCACACTGGGAAATTACAGCTTAAAAAAAAAAATAGCCCGATGTGCCAAGAGAAAGGGAGAAGCACATGTCAAGCTCTGTTCCAAGAGGGTTATGTTAGAAAACTGGGCAGTGAGCTGAAAGGATAACTTCAGATGCATAGACACAGATGCAGCCCATGTACTTAACCTGGACGCCAACCAGCAATACAGAACAGCTCTGCAATTTACCCCAGAAGGGTGGGGAGCTGGAAGCTCTCTGCTGCCAAAATGCCCTTCAAATTGGCCAAAAAGGTACATTTGATTGCTTGTCAGTGCAGCAGATGCGGAATGGCCATCCTTTCTCTGCTCTGACCTCCTCAAGGACAGCAAGAGCCACTTCTGAGAAGAAACCAAGGGACGTTACAGCAGATTTTGTTTATTTTGCAGAAAAAGTTTTGCTTCTTGGCACTAGTTTCAGGATCAAGATTTTCCACCCAGATCTGCCAAGCAGGTTTTGTTCCTTTAGTTTTTGTTTTTGTTTTTTTTTTTTAAGGAAAAGGTAGGGAGTTTAGGAGATTTTTAAACCATAAAGAGAGAGCAATTAATGTGTGCAATAGCAGCAAGAAACGCACTAAGAAAAGAGTTAACAGCACTCAGAGGGAACTGAACACATACTAACCAAGTCCCCGAGCCCAGTTAGGGTACTTGCTCCCAAGAGCTGAGTGCCCAAATAAAACTCAGCATGTAGGCACCCAAGTGGCTCATGTGAGCGCCCAGCTAAGTCATGTGCTGGCTCCAAGTGCCAGCTGGGGCACTACAGAGAAGAACCCGGCAACCCAAACTTAGTTCTTTGGAGGTAACGCTCTTGCCCTCCTCTCAGGCATGCAGCATGGAGGAGAGTCAACAGGAGCAGAAAGGGTGAGGTTGGAGGGAGGGCAGAGGCAGCGACAAACCAGACCCCACCTCTCCCTCCAGGCCAGACGTGCAACCTTGATTGTGAGCAGCTGGAGGGTTGGCGAGTGGGCAGGAGAGGAACCTGGGAAAAGCAACTGGACGTACCACACATCTCTCAACTCAGTGAGCGTTACAGTACAAAAGGCATTGTGCAAAAGACACCTCATGTCCCTGTAATATCATAGAGACGATAGAGGTGGGGAGCTGGTCCTGGCCACCACCAGATGGGCCCCAGTCATGTGAAAATGCTAGGGAGACATGTAAACAGATCTAGTTAGGCTGGAAAGGCTTACTCCATTCTCTGATGTTACCTTCACTGGCTGAGAACTGAGCATTTGCTTTGTGGTTTGATCACGATGGAAATCATACCAAAGTCTCTGTTTGTCCTCGCACCTACACTAAGGATACTCAGTTAGGGCTTGACAAGTTACAAATATTTCCAAGCCTGACTACAAAAATGGCATCTAGATACTTTTACCAAAACCACTTGTTAAACAGATAGGTGATGGGCTTTTAAAGTTACTTCTTGAAGTGAGCTGCTAAAATTTCAAACAATTTAAAACTGCTTGGGACACTGGAGCGATTCTGAGTAGAACTTATTTACTGAAATGGATGCCAATTGTATGTGCTTTATGAACTCACTAGACTGGTACATGGCCAAATCCTGACCATATTTAGCGCTCTTGCTCCCTCAGTGATTTCCACTTCAGCTTAAGCTTCAGCCTAGACAACCAATCTGGCCACCTTAAAATCCCTGGAGCTAAATTATTTTCTCATTATCCTAATGTAAAAATCCAGATTGAGGCCACTGGCACCAATTCTGGATTGGCATCTAGGTGCAGGAGGGCAGAATTTTATCTGCGTGGGTATGCAACCCAACCACTAGAGCTTCTTTGTACCTGTAAAATATCCATCTTCACACAATATGCCTCTGCCTACAAAAGCAATGTTGAACTCACCCTAACCGGCATTTCCAGCTTACTAAAATCCTCAGAAAGACCACAAAGGTCATCATCTCGATCTTAGAACTTGTACTTATATGTAGTACCAGAAGACCTCCCAGGTATTCAAAAATTGCCAACACACTTTCTACTCCCTTTCCCCACCCTCCCAGCCTGTAGAAGACATAGCTTGATTAGTTTGCATGCAGATATGTGTATTTAAAAAAAAAAAACTTAAAAGCAAGAGAAAACCAAGCCAGAGAGAGAAGTTTTGCATTAAATTCTGACAGCATGAATCCTGAGGTCCCTTTTTATCTTTTGCAGGAGCAAGATCCAGAGTCCTGGGCCAGCTCTTCTAAAAGTTCTGGCTCATGTGCTTGTCAGCCTCCACATACTGGTCAACAGTTTCATGGTTTCAGCGGAATGTAGTTATCACAAGAGACCATGGATGCACAAGGAGAGGCAATCTCCCAGGTATGTAGGCCCAAACCCATTAAGTACTTTGAATATCAGGACAGTGACCTTGAACTGGACTCTGTGCTCCATGGGAGAGCAGAGCAACTGTAGAGGCTAAGTGGATGAGTAGTTCAACTATGTATCAGCTAGAGCTTTTTTAGGGTGTCTTGCTTCTTTCCTAGCTATCATGAGTTGCAATAATCAAGCCAGGAGGTCACAAATACATGGATCACTGTGACCAGTCTCAGATAGAAATGGGCATTTTTTGCTACCATGGATGTTTGGGCATCCGTGGGTACAAAGGAGTTGATGGATGCTGAAACTGTGGACTAACAATCTGTTGGCCATACACTGTATGCTACAGAGAAGCAAAGGGCTTTCCTCTTCCTACCAGCATCCTCTCTGTCTTGCTTGGATTCAGCTTTAGCCAGCTGCTCTTCATTCAGCCACTGATTTTGGCTAGGCATTGGGAAACATGCAAGAAAGTACTGGTCAGATTTGATGTACTTCTACGAAAACCTGGTGGTGTCTATCACAGATCCACACGCAGTAGTGTGGAAAAGCAACTTCCCAACAGGTTGGAGAATGCCACCTTTCGATTGCAGAGATTTATAACCAAGCTTTTTGTGCTTCTGAACAGCTTAAAGAAAGCATTGGGCATTCTTTAGATGGCACCAGAAACCTTAGGGTTTCTGAGGTTCTAGAAGGCTTCCAACTACCATCAGGTTTCCAAAGCTCCATTCAAACTCTGCCCGGTGCCACAGAGAACTGTTCTGTAATGGCCATAACCCCCTGTTGTCTTGTAGCCAGAATTCCCTTTCATCCAGCCCATCTGGCTTCAAACTAAAAAGGAAACTTCTTTCAACCTCTCAGGTCTCATCATGCCTCCTCTTTTCCCTGATGACTTTGCCTGTCTTGTAGGAATAGTAATTTCTATACATGTTAAGACCAGAACCAGGTCTGATACAGTGTCTGGAACCACATCAAAACTTCCCTACATTTTCAAGGATATGGGGATCTTAGGGTTTGATTCAGCACCAATGTGTATTCATCCATGAATTTCACAGGGGTGCATTCTCAGAAGGAACGCTTGCGGGACTATGAAAGGAGTAGCCAACTTCTTAGGATTCTAATGGACCAGGTGTGAAGGCCATATAATCTCTTGCCCTTTTACATCTCCGCCAATTGTGCAATAAACATTCATTCCACATTTCATGCCCTGCTTTAGAAATACAACAATTCTGTTGCACATAACCATCAAAAAGGCAAACATTCCATGAATGACTCTGCCGCTAGGCTCAAAGTGTTACTAACCTCATTTGGTCAGAGAAATGGTCTCTGCCTTGGAATGAAGCAAATAGCATTGATTTTCCAAAAAGTGTTTCATCAGGAAGGTGTATGGTGCACAATAATTACCTATGCTCCCTCAATCTGCGAGACAGAAGACCAGCTGTACACCCACCCACTTCCTGGCATATTGCCCAAGGATGCTGGCATTTTCCACCATTGCCTAGATAAATCAGACAGAAGACAAAGGAAAAGTGCATCAAAGTTTCCACCAGCTGGGCATCATTTGGGGTTATAAGAATAATAGTCTAAGCTTCAGTTACAGCCATAACTGTTTATAAATGTGCTACAAATATTCTATTAGGAAAAATAACTTTTTAACCACAAAATTTACCCAGCACTATGAAATATGATTGAGTTTTGTCAGGGCAAAGCTTAAATATTCTGTATGTCCTAAAAATTCACAAAACCGAGTCCCCTTGGCCTCCCACATACAAACCTGGCATGGTGAATTGTGGTCTAATGGTTAGAGCCTGGAGAATCAGAAGACCTGACTTCTATTCCCAGATCTACCACTGACTTTCTGCTTCTGTTTCCCCATCTACCCACTGACATGGCATGAGGATCCAGGGATGATAGGAGCTGTTTCTCTTCAGTGAGCTAATGGTACCTCAACTTCAGTTTTTGTTGCTCACTGTGGTCATCTCCCTTGAGTAATGTGTTCTCTGTAGTCTCATTCTGAGACACACTCACCACCTCTGGATGGAAGAACTTTTGTTGTAGCAGGCTGCTTCTGACTCAGTGGGAGACACTGAAATGGCATAGTCATTACATGAGGCATGCAGGAGGGTTTATTTCACACTTTCCTTGCGCAGCAGAACTTCAGTTGCTAGACTGACAGTCCAGCCATCATAAGGTTACTTTCCAAATATTTTTTTTCAGATTAATGGAAAGAAGAACAAAAGGCAAGTTGCCACAGAACAGCACAGTGTATTTCTCCTCTATAGCAGGCTGCAGAAACTCTGAGAACAAAATGGCAGCTGCCCCTGCAAACCCTGAAAATGTTAAGGTGCAATACACAGAAAACATCCTAAGAACGTCACAGAACATATACCAAAGACTCCACTTGTCAAACTGGTCTAGGGAATATTAAAAAGGCACTTCATACAGGAATACTTGATTGAGGAAATGGCTAGGAGAGGAGGATGTGAAGGAAAGGGACCACACATTTCTGCATTGGGCTTGGCAAATTGAGAATAAGAGCCCACACAGACAGTGCAAGGTAACCTAAAAGAACTGAATGTTGTCCAGGGATATTTATGATGTTTTATACAGAGACACTATTATCCTTTGGAAGGGACGATAGAAGAATCATTTTGCTACTTCCTGGGTCCAAGGCTCTAAAAATCTGTGTTACACTTAGGAGAGTAAAAGTGAAGTATGCAGAAGTGATCAAAGGAGAACAGGCTGGTTTTACAGCCAGCAGGGGAAACAACTGATCATATATTCTTCCTATGACAAATAACTGAGAAAGTAATTGAGAGCCTGGCAGAAACCAATGTTGTTACCCCAGCATTATTGATTTTAGGCAGACATCTTAATCTAACACATGACAAAACTTTGGCCATTGCAATAAGATACGACTTTCAAGGAAAAGGGATATTTATAAGGTAGTTTATGGCTCAGAGATTCTTAGGAAATCAGACCCAGGCTATAAATGAATGGAGAGAAAAGGACTTTTCAATCAAACTTTCTACCTATTTTTTTTTTTTAAAAAAAAGCTAAACTATGATTCAAGTGAACAACACAGAAGGACTCAACTTTCATGGTAAAAGGAAATAGGTAAGATGAAATTCATTATTTTCAAATGAATGTTTCCTTATACGAGTAGTCATTAAGAAATCCTTAGCTCCATCAACAGCACACTCAAAGTTCAGAAATTCAAAGCTCACCCAAAATTTGGTTTGTTTTTTTTAAATAAGCCTAAAATATTTCCATTGTTTCATACAAAAATAAAAGAGATGTTTTAAAGGAAAAAACATCCTCTTGCCCTGTTTGCAACCCAAAGATTGCAGCACTGTGGAGCTGAAAGTGAAATCTATACAAGCAAAAAGGTGAAGCTGGCTTTATTTCTTTCCACTGGCCAAACAGAGAGAAATGCAAAAAACAAAAACAATAGAGATCAAAGCTGCCTTTTTAAAAGTCTAAAATTATCTGAGGATTTTAAAGATGTGAGTAACATAAAGAAGAAGATGTGTTTTGTTACTGAGAGCACTTTTTAAATTGACAGTAGAGCTGTAAAACTGAAAGAATAAAGGAAGCACCAGGCATGACTAAAATTGTTGCTACAGTAGAACCGCAGAGTTATGAACACCAGAGTTACGAACTGACCAGTCAACCACACACCTCAAGCAGCAGAGATGTTAAAAAAGCAAATACTGTACAGTACAGTGTTAATCATAAACTACTAAAAAATAAAGGGAAAGTTTAAAAACATTTGACAAGGTAAAGAAACTCTCTGTGCTTGTTTCATTTAAATTAAGATGGTTAAAAGCAGCATTTTTCTTCTGCATAGTAAAGTTTCAAAGCTGTATTAAGTCAATGTTCAGCTGTAAACTTTTGAAAAAAAGAACCACCATAATGTTTTGTTCAGAGTTATGAACAACCGCCATTCCCGAGGTGTTCATAACTCTGAGGTTCTACTGTAATATTAACCAAATGTAGGCACCCTCTATTGGAGGGACCTCTGAATTTAATCTCCCTAGCCAACAGGATCCTAAGTGCTGTGATGGGAGGAGAGAGACTGCTGAGGACAAGGGGTGAGAGGAGCCTCATTTTGGAGGCGCACATGTGGTGCACTCCGTTTTGTGGGGGAGTGAAAAAAGTGTAGCTGCTGAGTGACTAGGAGTCTTCTCTGAGCTCCATCCAAGTGGGACACCTGCCTGCTGCTGTGGTCCCCTGTTCTGACTCAGGAGCTGAGGCAGTGTTACCGCTCCCCAGGTCAAGGGACAGGAAATTGCTTTGTGGAGCTCTGTCTACGGGTACGTCTACACTGCACGATTATTTTGAAGTAGTTTAAACCGATGTTACAAAACCGATGTTATAAAATCGGTTTTGCGCGTCCACAGTGCGATCAAAAAATCGATTGCTTATGTCCATGGTCCAAGGCTACCATCGATTTCAGGAGCGGTGCACTGTGGGTAGCTGTTCCTCAG
>NC_133783.1:2256777-2366221 GCF_003597395.2 Chelonoidis abingdonii | reverse complement strand
TCCTCAGATTCCCATGAGTGTCCCACTTCCGTGGTGTTGAGACCAGTGCCTGATGGTGCTAAAAACATTGCCCCGGTGGTGCTGGGTACAGCCTCACCCCTCCTTTGTGAAGGCAGCAGACAACCCTTTGCGCCCTTTTTCGCGGAGGTCTTGAGCAAACGCCATACACAGCAATCATGGACCCTGATTATCCAAACGGTATTCTGACCGTTGTCAACACCTCGCGTACTCTCGTGCTGACTATATGAACAATGAACTGCAAGGCAGGAGGATGGAGGAGGCAGCTATTGTGCAGCGGCGAGGGACAGCGATGACGAGATGGAGGCAGAATTCTCCATAACCGTGGCCCCAGCGTTTTGGAGCTACTGTATTAACGGGGCACTCTACCCACTGAACGCCGAATTTGGGCACGGGCAAGCACGACTGGTGGGACCGCATTGTTTGACGGTGGGACGATTCGCAGTGGTGCGAAACTTTTCGCATGCGTAAGAGCACTTTCTTTAGAACTTTGTGACATGCTTCCCTGCCCTGAAACGCCGTAATACAAACATGGAGCAGCCCTCACAGTGGAGAAGCGAGTGGCAATAGCCCTCTGGACGCTGGCAACGCCAGACAGCTACCGTCAGTCGGGAATCAATTTGGAGTGGGCAAATCTACTGTGGGGTGGCTGCAGTGATGCAAGTGGCCCAAGAGCCTAGAATGTGCTACGAAGGTTGTGACTCTGGGAAACGTGCAGGTGTGATAGTGGATGGCTTTGCTGCAATGGTTTTCCGAACTGTGGTGGGCCATAGATGGAACCCATATCCCTATCTTGGCCCCAGACACCAGGGCACCCAGTACGTGAACCGCAAGGGGTACTTTTTCAATGGTGCTGCAAGCATGGTGGACACAAGGGATGTTTCACCCACATCCGCGTGGGATGGCAGGAAGGGTTCATGACGCTCGCTCTTCAGGAGCTAGTCTTAACGGCTGCAGCAAGGGACTTCCCAATAACCGTGGAATGTTTAATCCTAAGATTATTTCCTGGAGGGCCCGCCTACCCCTGTATGCCATGGCTCATGAAGCCATACACTGGCAGCTGGACAGTGGTCAGGAAGCTGTTCAATACAACGGCTGGCAGTGCCGGATAGGTAGTAGAATGTGCATTTGGCCGTTAAGGTCGCTGGCGATCATTACTTACTCGCTCAGACCTCAGCCAAACCAATGTCCCGCTTGCTATTGCGCTGTGTGCTCCACATCTTTGTGAGACGGGGAGACATTTATGGCTGGGTGGGAGGCTGATGGCAAATCACCTGGCCGTGAGTGAAGCAGCCAGAGCCAGGGCGATTAGTAAGAGCACACCTGGAGGACGCTGCGCTGCAGACAGAAGCCTTGAAAACGAGTTTCAGCCGGCCAGGTACGGTGTGACTCTGTGTGCTTCCCCTGTGGATTGCCCTCTCCCACATTGGAATCTTGTTACTAAACTGGTCTCTCATACTTCTATGTCACGAAAGCTGACTTTATGAACCCTAATCCGAGTTATCACTATCGAATTTAGCGCTACTCCTCTCGTTTGGGAGGAGTTCCGAAATCGATTTAAGGAGGCGGTTAACTCGATATTAATGACGACGTCGTGTGAACGGATACAGCGTTAAATCGGTATATCGGCCATTAAACCGATTTAAAGGCGCAGTGTAGACCTGGCCTACACCAGGAGCTACCGCTAAGCTGCTGCTAGAAAGCCGGTACTCACTGCTGAGAAACTGGTGCTGCTTCGACCAAGCAGGGAGCCAAGGCAGCTATTGTTGGGCTTTGTGGGAACCACGCCAAAGCCTGTGGCTGTCACCAGAACTGACTGAGGTTGGCATGCAATGAAAGTAATCACAATAGTTTGTTTGGAAAAATGCTTTTGAGAGAAGGGGAATTGCAAAGATACTTTAAGTGGTTTCCTTGCGCCTGAGAAGTGAAGAAGCGGTCTTACGGACTAACCAGGATCCAGGGTTACTGACCTCCAGTTATAGCACCTCCCATCTTCAGAGAGATCATGTAGGTTGGATTCATCCCCCGTTGGAATCGGTTTGCCCTAGTTGACTTGGTTGGACTACTTTACCAGGCTGACAGAGTGCTGTCCACAGCTTCAAGATCTTCAAGCATGCCCACGCAAGCCTCTAGAACTCAGAGATTAAGAGGTGTGCACACTCAGGGGAGTGGTAATTGGGGCCAGTGTAAATGTAAGTTAGTTACACTTTATGTACTACTGTAAATTGCATTTATTAATTGGTTTATTCAAGTTTCCCTTCTGACTTAAAGTGGCTGTGCCAGTCTGTTATACCAGATTTTTCTATGTTAAGTAAATGTGTGTTAACTCTAACATAAGAGTATATTGTTTGTATAGGGTTTATAATTGGTATTTTTCAGTTAGAACCACTGCATAGATTATCTCAGGTTTATTCCTGGAGGCAACCAAGGCACACCAGTGAGTGTGTATAGGGCCTAGCCAGCTGCAAGCAACACTAGGATTAATTTGCTTATACCTAAAAGGACTGTGGCAGAGGGGTGGATAGAGGATTTCCACCTATCAAGCATCACCACCGGCATTCTCGGATCTCCTTTTCTGTTGACAACATCAGGCGCCCAGGGACACAGGCGAGTGTTGCCTGCTCCCAAGTAACCCCAGAAGGAGAGGGAGAGTTACACCAGATCGAACCTCAGTTTTCAAATATAAGCGTCAAAGGCCATGTTTGAGCATTTAAGTGAGAGATGGGCCTAAACAAATCTGCTCCTTCTCCTTCCCTGGCCCATTTTAGATTTCTACACTGCCTTGAATCTCTGGATATTCAGAATTCATACCTGAATTTCACAGCCTAAAAACTTCTGTAATGTAAAGCGACACTTGCATGCCTAAAACAGACACCTCACAGACCTCAGTACTGATTTGAGCCTGTAACTCTGCAGAGACCTAAGTGTTCTCGTGTGAGTGCCCCCAAACCTTTAAAGCTCTTATTGGCCTGGGACCTAATTAGTTGAGAAGTCCTCCTCCCTTGTGATGCTGCTGCATTTGTGATCCGTGGGGCCTCTCTAGTGGGAACACCCCTGCCCCTCAGCTCAGAAAGACAGTACGCAGACTATTTTCCAAGAGTGAATTCCTCTTGGGAATTCACTCCCTCATTTGATGTGAAACAGTCACTGCCTTTAGGGTTCATTGCAAAGCACGGGTGTGTTTTCTCAGGCTCTGGGATGGAGATGAGACATAATGGCTTGGGTACAGTCTTTAGTGAGGATGAGTTGTTCTTATATGCAATTGCTTGGCTGCGTAGTTAGTTTTACTATGTGCATCAGAGTTTTTTGGGGCTGGATTTGTCACATTTTGCTTCTGCACTATCCATTCTAGGTTTAAACTAGAACATCTAGAACTTTACAGAAAGCTTTGTAGCAATCTAAATAAGACTCCATGGAGTTGCACCTGATTCTGCTTGGTTTGGATTTGCCCCTATCATAGATTATTAGGGTTGGAAGGGACCTCAGGAGATCATCTAGTCCAAGAAGATACCTACAACTATCAGGACTGAAAACCATAATTGAGTTTGACTGGATAGACCCAGCAAAAAATTCTTGTTAGGTCAGCTTGACAGATTCATTTGATAGAGTGCACTCCTGACAAAGAGGGTTGTGTGTGTAAGGATATGGAAAGAGCTTTTTATTTTAATACTCAACGCAGCTGATCGAGATTGCCCATGAATTATCAGCATTCCTGCATGCTTTAGGGCTTTGGAGCAATTGCATATAGTATGACAGCTATTCATTGAGCACATGCACTTTCGACCACTCATTAGGTTCAACACTGCATCATGACGGGAGTCATGGGATAGCTCAGTGGTTTTGGCCTGCTAAACCAGGTTGTGCGTTCATCTTGAGGGCATTGGGATTGGTTCCTGCTTTGAGGAGGGGGTTGGACTAGTTGTAGGTTGGTTTCAGAGGTCATTTGCTATTTTGCATGGCTACACTTACATTTGTACAGCGCTGGGAGTTACAGCTGTCTTCGTACAGCTGTGTAGGGAAAGCGCTGCAGTGTGGCCACACTGACAGCTACCAGCGCTGCAGTGTGGCCACATTTGCAGCATTTGCAGCGCTGTTGGGAGTGGTGCATTGTGGGCAGCTATCCAGCGTTCAAGTGGCTGCAACGTGCTTTTCAAAACAGGGGGGTGGGGTGGAGTGTGACAGGGAGCGTGGGGAGACAGAGAGAGTGGATTTTTGGAGCTGACACTGTTCTCAGCTCCCTGCCTTGCAAGTTCTAAGGACTGGAAGATACACAGCATCTACCTTCAATCATTTTTAAAAGTTTTGACCCTTCCCCCACCCCTCTCTTATTTTCACTAAATGCAAATTATGCACTCCTAAATAGCCTTCAGACCACATAAGCAGCTGCTCAACATGGACTCCCCCCTCCCCTCTCTCCTCAAGCAAACAGCTGTGAACATTCCAAAGTAATTCCCCTGCCTCCACTCGCTCGCTCGCTGGAGCAAAGAGCAGCTGTGTTTGTTTTTTCGATAAGTAGGTCCGGGGAGCTCGTAGTTCAGCCATTCGTCCGGTTTGTTGTGGACAGGAATTCTGGGATACCTCTTAATACCCGGGAGGCCAATAAAAGCGCTTTTGGTGGCCACACTTGATGAGCAGCACCGCATCACCAGCACTGGAATCGCTACACCCCAAGCAGACCAGGTGTACAACCAGCGCTGCAGCCAGGGAGTTGCAGCACTGGCTGTGCTTTGCAAGTGTGGACACAGAGTGAGTTGCAGCGCTGTAACCCCATCACCAGCGCTGCAACTCTCCAGTGTAGCCAAGCCCTGAGTTAAGTCATTGTTCACATCCAAGTTCTGTGTTAGGAATGACACTTTGTCTGGGTCAGGAAACATATTAAAGGAAGCACTGATACTTAGAGTTTGTCTGATAACTCCAGATGCCTTTGTGAGTGATGATAAGCATTTGAGGAAGGTATCAGGACTTAATTCAAATTAGTCAATTCTGCTATCAGATGAATACTCTCTCAGTAATTCTATTCAGTACCGATTGGGAAGATCATAACACTCTTACCACTGTTAAGTATTCAGATAGCATAATGTGGACCCTCCAATGAACAGCCATTGCTAAAAATTTACATGACAGAGAAAATGTGAAGTATTTAAGAGGAAGGTCATTGTATGTAGACACCAGTAAGTGGCACACACTGCATCACAAAGTAAAATACATGTGCACAGCAACCACTATTGAGCCAGAAGAACTGTTGAGTGTACTTCGTGTGGTAAATGATTGTGCAGCTGGAACTGTCAAATACTATGACAACACAAACTGGAATGGAAATATAATACAGGCTCTGTCATCGTAAGTCGTTTTTATGTTAAAAAATATAGACTTCATATACTATCTTTTAACGTACCCTGCTATCCCTAAACTCTTATCTAAGCTTTCCAGAGGAGTGTAAGAATTGTTATACTATACATGTATAGTAGTATACCAACAGTACTTGAATACTGATACACACACAAACAATATTCAACTAACCAGATTCTTCTATGAAAATCCATCTTGGTAAAGATAACAGAACAGGTAATGTCTTCTAGCATATATATTGAGTTTTATTGATGCATTAGATTGTGCGTGAATTTATTATAATTTTCTGAAGGGAACAGGTATCTATCCTTGATCTCTTTCTGTTTTTCCTCTGCACCCACAAACACAATTCAACCACTATTTCTATGCTGACAACTCACAAATCTATTTCTTTACTCCAGGCCTGTCTCCCTCTGTCCAAACTAAAATCTTGTCCTGTCTCTCTGATATCTTGTGGATGTCTAGCCAGCAGCTCAAGGTCAACATGGCTAAAATAGACTCCTAACCACCACCACCCTGCCCCGTCTGATCACTGTGGACACCACTGCTACCCTACCTGTCACTAAGGCCTGTAAACTGGACATCATCTTTGGGTACATCCAGACTACCCGCCGTATCGGCATGTAGCCATCGATTTATTGGGGATCTATATATCGCGTGTCATCTAGACACGATATATCAGTCCCCAAATGCGCTCCCTATCAACTCCAGAACTCCACCAGAGTGAGCGGCGGTAGCGGAGTCGACAGGGGAGCTGCAGTCATCGATCCCGCGCCATGAGGACGGGAGGTAAGTCGGAATAAGATACGTCGACTTCAGCTGAAGTTGCGTATCTTACATCGACACCCCCCTCTCCCCAGTGTAGACCAGGCTAAGACTGAGACTTCTCTCTAGGTTCTCACATCCAGGTTATTTTTTCTGCAGCACATGTTCAGGATATGGCCTTTCCTATCTAGCCACACAGCTAAAATTCTTGTCCAGGCTCTCACCATCCTGTGTCTCAGTTACTGCAACATCCTTTTCTCTGGCCAGGGAAAATGCAATTTTGTCCCGTTCAGATCCATTTAGGATGCTGCTGCAAAGATCACTTCCCTAGCCCATCGTTTTGGCCAAATCACCCTTCTCTGTGAACCCCTCAACTAGCTCTCCCTCCCGCTTCTCTATTGTGCCAAACATAAGCCATTAGTCTGCACTTTCCAGGTCCTTCATGACCTGTCCCCACCCTGTCTCCCCATTATCTCTGATTCACTACCATGACGCCAGCTCTCACGTCCAACTGGAAGCTGGCCTCTGGCTACTGATTTTCAAATCAGCACCTTTCATGCCTGGGAAGAGCTTGTAAACATCCACAAAGCTACCTTCTTATCCCCCTACAAATCCCCACTTAGAACTCTCTTCTTCCGTCATGCCTATGGAAAAGCTTGACCACACTTAGGCTGCTGGCATGTTGAGATCACTGCCTATCAAGCTGACAAGTATTGTTTCATTGCCTCCTTGTGCTCCATCAGTCCTTCTGTATCCACCTATTGTCTCCAGTCTCATACTTAGCCAAGTTAGTCAGAAAACTTTTGCAGAAGCAAGTTTCTATTGGAAAATGATGTTTCAACGATGTTTGTAAAATCTTGATTGCGATGACATGTTCTGGGGGGGAAATTCAAAACAATTTTTTATTTTTATTGGAAAAAATTCACAGTTTTGTTTCAGGATGAAATCTGTGTTTGTCATTTTTATAGTTCCTCCATTTTTTCATGACATGGAAGTAGTAATGGTGCATAATACAACATAAACTGACAAGTCCAGTCATGTTATGCACTACTGATATCATAGAATGCTGGTCAAAACATTCTATATGTTTATTTTATTTTTAAAATCATTAAGGGCAGCTCCTACCTAGTACTGGTTGAGACCTCTTATTTTCTGGATCAGAAGGCCTTCTGTTTGTAATGACCACCCTAGAAAAATCATTCCAGGCTAACACAAGGATATTGAGCAGAGCTATTCCTCTAATCAGAACACTGCCTACTTATCTTTTCTTGTTCAAAATGCAAACTGTTTCACTACAACATAAATAGGAGACATTTGATTTAGAAAAGACAAGATGTTACAATCAGTACTAACTAGCAGGTCTCATTAATGATTTTTAAAATAAAATAAGTTAATAGGCTATTTCACTTCTACCATAATTTGACATGAGAGAGACAAGGTGGGTGAGGTAATATATTTTATTGGACTAACTTCTGTTGGTGGAAGGGACAAGCTTGCAAGCGTCACAGAAGTTTTCTTCAGGTCTGGAGAAGGAAACTAGAGTGTCCATGCTAAATAGAAGGTGGGATAGATTGTTAAGCATAAGGGGTTCACACATGTTGAAGGAAACCACTTAAAATTAAATGAGTAATTTACATTTCTACAGTCATAAGACAACGGAGCTTTAAAGCTCTGTGGAGCTCAGTAGCTTGTCCCTTCCACCAACAGAAGTTGGTACAATAAAAGATATCACCTCACCCACCTTGTCTCTCTCCTATCCTGAGACCAACAAAGCTACACCACCGCCGCAAATAGTGTGACATTATGCACTACTACTGGCATACCAGGATGTAACGACAAATATTTTTAAAAAGATAAAAAAAAAATTGAAACAAGAAATTGTTGTTGTTTGAAACAACAAATTGTTGGGAAAAACCAAAATGACAGACTTTTTAAAACAAAAATTCAGGGTTTCCATTTCATTGGAGATTTTGAAAATACTTGGTTTTGTTCTGATTCAGAATGAAAACAAATTTCACACATGCTAGCATCAAACACCATAGGTAGTCCCACTGGAATCTTTGCAGGATCAAGACCCTAGTTAGCCTTGAAGAGTGTGCACAAAGATTATTTTCTATGAGCCCTGCTATCCGAGCTGTGCTACATAGGACCCCTCAAGGATATCAGTGGTATGTAATGATATTGAAATACAGTAACAATCCCATTCTCAGACCCACCCTGGTCTGGGAAAACCATGCTAGCAACAACTATATTTAAAATACGATTGTTGCTGGCATGCTTTCAGTCGTAGCATGGACTGGTCCTTACTGCGCAGACAACTAAGGTCTTGCATCTCTAAGCTACAGCAATAAGATAACTGAGAAGGTGACAATCTTACCCTTTAGCAACACCTAGAACAAGTGTATAAGTGTCTCGGAAACAGCTGATTGCACTCTGGGATTCAGTTCATGCAACTGATACATGGAAGAATAATAGAATGAAAAAGAGCTGGAAGCGAACCCCATTGCACTTCTCTTAACATTCTCTGCTGGTGGCTCAGTGACCAAGTAACATTGTGTCATGCTGGAAATCCAGGTTAAGGGGCAGCCACAGGAATCCCATTGCTCAAGAGTGTGAAACCCCGGAAGATCAGATGTAATGCCTTTGATCTTTATCACTGGGCATATGCTTCCCCAATCCTATCTGCAGGGGTGCATGGATGGTGGTCTCTGAAGTGGTCAAGCAGCCCACTCTCCCAAACACATGGATTGTTGTATTCACTACAGGTGCAGGATTTCATGGCTAACAAAGAAATGATCAGATGTCCCAGACAAAGCAGTCCTATGGCTAATTAACAAGAGAAGCAAAAAAGATGTACAAACTCTGCTACTGTCCCATGATTGGCCAACCCTGAACTCAAACCCCACCTGCTCTCTATGCTCCAGGAATGTGGAATCTTGGTGGCTTCCCATCTCCCCAGACTACCTTGTGCTTCAGGAACCGGGTCCCAGGGAAAAAGTCCTTTCTGGACAGCTGTTACACGCATTGAAATACTATATCCACTGAACTAAATACACGGGGGAACAACTTGCTTACAACCTGCGTAACCCTAGGTCCCTCATGGGGCAGTCAGTTGACTGCAGCAGTATTGCATGTAAACAAGGGCAGATTTTGCTTTCAAGTCTAGTTCAGACTGGCTAGTGTATTTATCTGAACATAACAACCAACCTTAGTTCAGTACCTACTTCCTACACTCCTTTCCTGCTAGACTTCTACCAAAACATTTGAGTGCTCAGATAATTGCAGGCACATTGCATGCCTGCATCTGAACTAATTCAGCGGACAGCCAGTGTTTCCTGTTCAGTTAAGCATATCACTGTGCTATGTAAAATGGAAATTATGTTGTCTCAGAAAAGGGCTGGCTGCCTTCTATTCAGTTTAGAAACTAAACTCTTTAGCAATTGCGCTATACCTCAAACTTCTGTAATTCAGTGACTGCCAAAAATAGTTTAGATGCATGTAAGTTAGATATCTACATCAAAAGAAAAACTACTATATCCAGTAGATTGGCAAATCACAATACTCTCCCACCTGGGGGAGTAATTACTTCTTAGAACACTCAGACTCCAGTTCAGTAAGGTAACGAAGCGCATGCCTAACTTAACGCACATAAGTAATCTCTTTCCATGTATAGTCCCTCTAACTTCAATGAAACTACTACCAAGCTTAAAATTAGACACATGATTAAGTACCCTGCTGAAATGGGGCCTGAAAGCACAACCCAGTGTGCTCATATACAGAAAGTGTTGAAATTTACAGACTGTTCTGTGTAAACACACGTATTTCCGGTAGTAAATCTCTCCCCCGAGTTATTCAGAATAACCACTAGATGGAGCTACACAGTCACAAATCTGATTTATAGCCCATAGAGGAGTTTGTTGCACTGATTGCTTGCCTTGAAAAGGAGGTCTTCCAGCTGCTTCTTTGATAATGCCTTCACTTCCAAAAGCAAATGAACACAGAGAAAGCGGTGAGATCCCAAATCAAATATGCACTCATGTAGTCTTTGAAAATCAAGTACATTTTAAAAGTGAGCTGAAAGATATTTTGTTTGCCAGGACCTTAGATTACATTTCTCATGTTACTCCTACAAATGGTGAAGCAGAGCAGATTACATCAAACACCTGAACAATCAGCTGTTGCAAGAGAAACACAGAGCTCTGAACTAAAGTCTTTGTCAAGTAAAGACTAGTCTACGCTAGAAAACATTTACTATCCACATAGCTATACCAGCAAATACTCCTACTGACGGCAGCTTCCACTGGCAAAAATGTGCTTTTGCTGGCATAGCTTATATCAGATCCTTGAATGAAATGAGCTGTACTAGCAAAAGCACTCTTTTACCAGTATAAAAATCTCATAAAAAAAAAAACTCACATCCTTAACCGATACAATACTGCCAAAGTTTCTAGGCCAGGTCTACACTAAGGACCTGACTATGAGTTATTTTGTTCCCATGAGTTAGGAATGTGCAAAAATGGAAACCTTTTACCAACTTCCATCCCATCCCATGCCATCCCTCCCCCACATTGTAGGGCCCCATCCTGCAGCAGGCTCTGTATGAGCAAACCCCTGTCCTGACTTGCCACAGACTTCAGCCTTTGCAGTGCGTATCTAGATAACATCACACACCCGAGCCATCATTGCTTTGGGTTTCCAAATCCCAAAGCCTGGACTCCTGGGCCCATCTCTAACGTGCACTGCTGTGTGCCAGAAGCCTACGTGTGCATACTACAATGAAATGGGAGCACAGTCAGGTTTTTTAATTATTTCCCCCTTAAAGAAAAATTCCATTCTCCTCTTGGGGGGCAAGGCATAATACAGGATTAGATTCATGCAGGCTCTTTCTTGTGCCATTGAGGCCTACTGCACCCTGGTGGGAGCAACTCCCCCTGACAGGGAAGGATAGGCAGCACTCCCCATGTGGCTCTCTCAAGGGCTATGACAGGGAGGATGGCTTTAGTTTCCACTGGGAGGGGGAGGGGTGCATTGGGAGAGCCCTTCCACAGAGCCAGCACCAGGCTACACTGAAAACAGCCACCACCCAAACCCGGTCAAAGCAAACCACTCCCCTGCACACCCAGGCCTCCCCCGGGGAGGGGATGAGAGAGAATGAACCACACATGACAGAAGTTATTCATGACACTTCATGCACTAGCGGCAGGTGCTCGGGTACCATCAGGGCCAGTGCTTCCATTTAGGTGACCTAGGCGGTCGCCTCAGGCATCAGGATTTAGGGGGGCTGGCAATTCGGCGGCGGGGGGTCCTTCCACGCGCCGGGTCTTCAGGGGCAGTTCTGCGGCAGGTCCTTCACTCGCTCCAGGACCTGCCGCCAAAGTGCCCTGAAGACCAGGGGCATGGAAGGACCCCCCCACCCCGCTGCAGAACTGCCGCCAATGATGGGGAGCACGGAAGGACCCCCGCCTAGGGCGCCAAAAACCCTGGCGCCGCTCCTGGGTAGCACGGTGAAGCGGGTGGGCTAAGAACCTGACTAGAACATTATCAGTGCATGTCTCTAGTGCCTTGGCCAACCCTGCCGCCTCCCCAGTCCTGGCCATTCCTCAGGTAGTGGGCAGCCCCGCCCTGAAGAAGGAAGCTAAGGTTGTCATACACCATCGTAACCTCTCCCAAGTGGCATACACCATAGCGTCTGCTAGCACAAACCAGGAGTGACTCTGGCCCTTGGACACTCACTGACTCCTTTTCCTTCCCTTTCTGGTTTGGTCCCCTTCCCTGCTCCCGCTGATGTCTGCTCCCAGGAGCAGAACCCTGCAATGCAGACCTGTGCTTTAGCTTATAAGGGGCAGTACCTTTGTTAAACAGTGGGATGGGACTAGCCTTTATCCTCCACTGCATGTCTCAGAGAGAAAGTCACCTCCCCTCTCTTTCTATGAGGGATAGGAACAGTTGGTCCCTTCCACCTCCCCTGTCCCTTTATATATTATTATTTGCCTTCAGGTGATGGCACCTATAGCTCTATGCCCAGCAGGGCAGAAGACAGAGAACCTAACAGAACTAGTGGTTTTAAGATCACATTGGTAGGACTGGGAATCAGCAGACCCAAATTTCTGTTCCTGACTCAGGCTGACTCATCCTGTGACTTTGGACAAATCACACCACTTCTCTGTTTGTTAATTTCCTCATCTGTAAAATGGGATCAGAAGGATATGTAATAGGGCATACCTGCCCTGGAGCACCCCTACTGGCCAATCATGGCACTCCCTGCCTCAATTTCCCCTCACCAGGGTTTTCTGTCTTTCCAGGGGATTCATATGGGCTCTGGCTGGGTTACTCTGAGAGTTCAATCCCCTTCCAGGGGAACAGACGTCCCATACGAACAAAAGGTTCTTTCACCCTACTTGAGCTCATTCTCAGATTCAGTTCCCAGCCTCTCCTGGGTTACCTTTAAGTCTCCAGGATAGAGGCCCAGCTTCCAGGTTACTTCCCTGGAGCCTTCTCCCCCTTCACAGACTCAGCTCCTCTGGGACAAAGTCCTGACTTGCAAGCTTCTTCCCTGGAGTCCTCCCAGACCCAACTTCCAGGCTTTCCACAAGAGCCTAACTTGTTCCCTGTAGTGCTACAGACTTTTCTGTGCCCCTTTATGAAGACCCAGAGTTTCAGGCTGTCACCTGGCCCCAATTAGTCCAGCCCCCTTAGAATGACAGGAAACTAAGAATAGCACAGGTTGGGCTGACTGAAGAGGGCTAGCGAGAACCTGGCCTCTTGGCCTTAACAAAGCAGGTCACCCTATTAAGGAGTATTTCTTGGTACAGTTGGGGTTCAGATGGAAGGTGCTGCATTATTTATTATTTGTATATATACTACAGTAGCACCTGCAGCTTCTGTCTGAGCCCCACTGGACTAGATGCAAGTAGTGTGAGACTCCCTGCCCCAAACAGCTTACAATCAAAGCAAAGGAGAAGCAAAGACAAAGAGAAATGTCCCTTGTGCAAGGTCACACAGCAGGTCAGTGTAGAGCTGGAAATAAACCCAAATCTCCCAGTCCCATGCCCCGACTGCACTGCCCCTCATAGCTGCATGCTATCTTGCAGACCCTGAAAATATTTTACACCATCTTCTTTAGTTTCGAGAACCTCCAGGTGCAAAGTTATTTATTCATCTTAACAGAAACAGTTAATAATAATAATAAACAGTTATAAAACAGTAAATATTGCAAACCTTTATAGACCCACTGCTAACTATTTTTACACCTCCCAGAGCCGGAGGCTGTTGTAATCCAAAACAGAGATTTCCCAGTAATTAGATTCCACTATTGCAGTAGAGATTGCTTTGGATTCCCTTAGAACATTTAAATGCTAATTTTGCAAACACTGACTTGTAACCTGAGTTTATGCCTCTTTCAGAGTGCCTGGCTTCTCCACTGTAAGATACCAATGCTCATACATAAAACGAATGACAGCAAGCCCTGTTTGTTCTTGCCTGTAGATGTTGCTCTTCTCCCACTGTTGTTTGTGATCACCACGTGACTGCAATGTTTGCTCAGGCTCTGCAAACACGTGATGCTCACTAGATAAGGAACTCTAGTGCACTCAGTGAGTTCGTCATTGTTCTTAAAGCTGCAGCCGCCAAGAACATCCATTTTGAATCTTGCTGCTATTTTCTTCTTCTCCGTTACCCCAAATGCCCTTTTTCAGTATAACTAAAGAAATGGCCATTGGGACCGCAGTCCTTGGGGTTGCTTTTGCTACTGGAGTCTTAGCAGGTAAGCGCTGCTTTCTTCTCTGATCTTATAAAATCCAATACACCCGCTCAGTTCCCAAGCCCGTGGCCAGAAGTGAGCTCTCCTTGAGCAGAAGGAAGCAGCAGTCCGCTTCGAAGCACAGTCACCAACTGTGTTCAATCCAGCTGCACTTTACCACTCATTTAAAAAAAAGTGCCTGTGTGTAGGTAAGAAAGTAATTGACTAGATGTTGGGGGAAGGTGCTGGAATTAAAACTGCTGGGTTCTAGAATGTTAGTCAAGTGAAGGTGCAAAATAGTGTATGGGGAGCGAGCAAAGGAGGGAAAGAGAGACAGACAGAGAGAGCTTGCTATAGACTTAAAGGTTGTGGTTACATTTTTTAAAAGGCCTGGAGAATAACAATATCCTTTTTAATGAGGGTAATGGAATCTTATGCTTCAGGTCACATGCTGACAGCTCCCAGGTCGGGCATGGGCTCTGGAGGGAATTCCCCTTGCTCCTGTCCCCAGGCACTGGCCAGGGGCATGTTGGCTGGTTCACCTTCCTGTGTCAGAAGCTGGCCACTGTCTGAGGTGGGAGACCAAATAAAATCCTGATCCTGCAATGGGAGTGGCTTTTGTGGACTCCTTTGCCTGTCTTAGGACTCTGCATGGGTTTGTACTAGCGGATCTCATTGTAGGATGAGCACTTTTAGGAATCCATGGCAAACCCTGTGCACATTGGGCAAGATTGCATGCTGCACATCCTGCAATATAGCTAGCCCCAAGCATTTGAAATCGTGAGATTTGGCTTACAAATCATGAGATTTGTAGAAAAATAAAACTTGGCTTCTATTTGCCTTCTGGGTTCTGATCCGTTAGGAGTTCCGTGTTCAAGTTTTTTTCTCTGCGAACATAAGGGTTAATTTTTTTTTTTTTTTTTTTAATGAAAGTTCAGATTCTCTTGGAATCATCTGATTGCAGCTGGGAATGAGACCAAATATTGTGAAACTCACAAGAGTTGTCAACAATTTGCAACTAGCGCCTATTTTCATAATAGTGTGAGCCAAAGTCCAGGCTCCAAACAGACCCAGTATAGGAAAATCAGGGTCTGAGCTTTAGCTTCGCCGTTTGTACTTCTGTCTGTTCTCAATAAGCTGAAGAGTAAAAGCAAACGTCTACCCCATTTTATTCCTTTTTGTAGTTGCGTTCTGTATACATGGTACCAAGTATCAGGGGGTAGCCGTGTTGGTCTGTATCCACAGAAACAACAAGGAGTCCAGCGGCACCTTAAAGATTAACAGATTTATTTGGATATAAGCTTTTGTGGGTAAAAAACCCACCTCTTCACCCACGAAAGCTTATGCCCAAATAAATCTGTTAGTCTGTAACGTGCCACCGTACTCCTCGTTTTTATGTATACATGGGAACCTACTCCGAGCGAATAGCAAAATAAAGTATCCTCTCCAGAAAACCTTTTCTAGCAAGAACTGAACACAAGGAATGGGATATAGGCCAGGATTTGACTAGAGCTCTGGCAGTAAATATACAGCGCTGTTAAGGGCCCAGTCTGTCTGTATAATCCACTATGCCACTGTACTGCAATAGGCTGGAAAGCACACTTACCAATAGCTCTGCTCAGGATTAAAAGGCCACAGTTTTAGCAAAGCTGCTGTGAGCTGTCTCAGCCTTCCCCTTGCAGGGTGACTGCAAACAGACATGTGTCCTCCTAAGCACGTTGGAAATTGCCACCTTAGTGTTCTGGTCATGGCTTTTTCTTCTGGTAAGAGGAGCAGGTGCTAGTTTTCTCCCATCAGCTGGGGCGAGAGCAAGCACAGTCTGAGCAGAGAAGCAGGGACTAGGATGCTTGCATTCTGTTCCTCGCCCTGTCACTGACTTGCAGGATGATTGTGGCAAGTCACCAGACCTCTCTGTGCCTCAGTTTGCCCCTCTGTAAAGCAAGGATATTATTAGAAAAAAATTATTTGAGATCCTTGAATTAAATGTGCCGTCTCATGGCAAACTCAGCCACTGAATGACATCAGTGTCAATTTACAGTCACTGCAGACCTGGACTGGATTTGAACAGATGCTTTGGAGGTGAAAAACTTCTAATCCCACTGCCAATCCCCTGAGCTGTCCAGCCCCTTCACCATCTTCATTTGGAGTTTTGCAGAGCAAGGTGCCTTTAGTGGCAGTTTTCTTGGTCTTTATTTGCTCAAGGCATAACTGGTCATTGCAAACTTTTTCCATTGAGACACAAAAACTTTTAATATCTTAATTTTTTTATAGGTAAAAAATATCCATTTTTGGCTTTTGGAATTCCCCGATCATCCACAACTCTACTTGGAAAAGGGAGCCCGCTATGGCAATACATATTGGATCACTCTCTGCGGGAGCATCCAGTCCTAAAGAAGCTGCGACTGGTCAGTGTTTTTCTCAAGATATGTTTTGTGGAGCGTGGTGTGTATACACTACTACTATTAATGTCCCATGATTCATAGAGTCCATGGCCAGAAGGCACCATTGTGATCACCTAGTCTGACCTCCTGTATAACGCAGGCCATAGAACTTCTCCAAAATAATTCCTAGAGTGGCTTTTTTAGAAAAACATCCAATCTTAATTTAAAAATGATCAGTGATAAAGAATCCACCATGACCTATGGTAAATTGTCCTGATCATTAATTACACTGTTAAAAATGCATGCTTTATTTCCAGTCTGAATTTGTCTAGCTTCAACTTCAAGCCACTGGATCACATTAGACCTTTCTCCCATTATTAAATATTTGTTCCCCACGTAGGTACTTACAGACTGTCAACAAGTCGCCCCTTAACCTTTTCTTTGTGAAGCTAAATAGATTGAGCTCCTTGAGTCCATCACTATAAGGCGTTTCAATATTGTCTGTGCCCAGTACATAGATCTGCTAGTCCCTAAAGAATTGCCTTTTCTCTATCCACCTGTATGTAGATTTGTAGTGGTATCTAAGGCCCAGAGTCTCAAAGCTATTTAAGTACCAGATTCCTACTACTGAAATGGCTTGCCCTATGGCACCCAGAAGGCCAGTGGCAGAATGCCAGACTAGATAACCAAGTTCTCCTTTGGCAGGGCAGTGCCTTATCCACTGAGCCAAACTACCCCCTCCATAATCATTGCATTGCTCCCTATATAAAATATTTAAATAGAAAACAAATGTGTTGAGAACCATTATGATCTAATCATAGAAGGCCATAGAATTCCAGCCAGCAATTCTTGCATCAAGCCCATAACTTCTTGCTGAGCTAGAACATGACCTATAGAAAGACAGCACTCTTGATTTCAAGACTTCAAGTGACAGAGAATCCCCACCCCCTGTAAGTTGCGCCTGTGATTACTTACTCTCACGGTTTAGTTTGCTCAAAACAATGGCAGCTGCTTATACATGTATCTTCTTTGGTAAATGAACAGAAATTGCTTCTTTGAGATCAACAGTAATAATAAACCCCAATGCTGTCCTCATCCTGAGGATCACGTTGGGCTCTTGAGAGTCTGCCTGAAAGAACAACTTCAGGGTAGTTTTTCTTTTCCTGTTTCCTTTCAATTTTGTACCATTTCCTTTTCTAGCTCACTTTGGACCATCCCTGGAGTGGAATGATGGTGTCTTGTGACCAGGCTCAGCTTATGGCAAACTTGGCCAAACTCATCAAAGCTAAGAAAGCTATTGAAATAGGTAAGAATGCATGTTTCTTAGAGCATTGCTCAACACTGATCATTTGGAAGCTATGTCAACATAGTTCCTGGCTTCACCACACCTACCAAAGAGCACCAAGGGCGATAGGAGGTGGTCAGAGCAGGACTCTTCAGTTAGCTTCTTGCCTCTGACCAAGTGAAATTTTCAATAGTGACCACTGACATTGGGTGCCCAACTTGAGACACCTGTTCCTGATTCTTAGAGGTGCTGCAAATCCCCAGCCCTCACTGACATGAACTTCAGTGGTGAGCGCTCAGCACTTCTGGAAATCAGGCCCCAAGGGTCACAGTTTGGGTACCTAATATCAGTGGCCACTCTGGAAAGTGTTGACCTTCCTGCCTGTTTCCTCATCTATACAATGGGGATAAGACCAACTTCTCAGGGGTGTGGTGAATCCCAGTTCAGGGCTGACAGTACAGCAGTGTGAGTGGCTTACATGAAAAGCACCATGGGACAAAAGCAGAAGAAGAGAGCAAAGCCCAAGTGAAAGGGCTTGGCTTGGGTGGACCTAAGGAAAGGATTCTCAACTTCCTGTTTTTCAGGGTTAGGGCATCCACAGTAGCTGCCTGCTACTGCAGGTGGAGAACAACAGACACAGCCCACAAGGATTCAGTGTGCTATGCTGGCCGTGGCTCTGTCCGCTCCTCTTCCTTTTTCCCTAAGAGACCTGCTAAAGTCAAATTCATCCCATACAGGATTGTACTCTGCGGCCAGAAGACCCTTGACAGATGTAACCTATGAATTTAGCTAGAGAACTAACAAAAGTTCACAGCCACTATTCTGTTGGGCTTCAGCAGCTACAAAATGCTACCCTGGTAATGGGACAGATAGGATTAATTCATTAGTGATTTGGGAGCTCTTTTGGGGGGCTTTATTCTTTAACAAAAAAAAAAACAACCCTTGTACACTGTTAAATCAGTTTTCATGGTCAAATGAGTCTTACTTCTTTCTCTCGTGTCTTTTCTAGGTGTTTTTACAGGCTATAATACCTTAAACATGGCACTAGTCTTGCCAGATGATGGCAAAGTCGTTGCCTGCGATATAAATGAAGATTACGTCAGTATTGGAAAGCCACTGTGGAAAGAGGTAGATAGTCTCTGCCCGTCCCTAAATGCTGCATGCTTTGAATAGGAGTGCTCAGAATTGTAGGAGTATGTTCCAGGACGGCTTAACTTTGTTTCCCTCCAAATCTCAGATGTGCATGTGTGGTAGCGGCAGGAAAGAATCAGGTAATTAGAAGGTTATGCAACTTATCCACCCAAATCCAAGTGCCATAGAATGTGAGCATTCACTTTAGGCACTATAGTATAGGCTGGGTTGAGGCAACTTGGTAAACTTGGCCTGTTGTTTGACCAAATGTTATATGAATGCTGGAAGTAACAGGGAAAGTAGGTATGGGAGCCTCCAATTTTATGGTGACTTTTCTGAGTGCATCCCACTTTAAGATATTTCACAACTACTTCCATCAAATCCCTTTCCTCTTTTGTTTCAGGCAGGAGTGGAGCATAAAATAGACTTGCGGATTAAACCAGCAATTCAAACACTTGGTAGGTAACATAATAAATATGAAAAGTAGAGGCTGAAGACCTAGACTGGGGAGGAGTCCCTCATGTGAAGTCTGAGATTAGGAGTTGTATAGCAAAGATGAACATGCAGTTTCATCAGTCACAATCGACAGCTTCTGTGTTATATAAAGGACATTTAGGAAGAGTTCAGCTGTTTCCAGATACTGGTAGAGAGAAGAGGGAGAAAGTGGATAACTGTTCATCCACCATCCATTGTTACATTGGTCACTTAAACACAGCAGTGGGCTGCGTGGGTAATATTAAAAGAGGTATTGTCTTGCTGCTTCTATCACAGGGAAAGCTGCTTAAGATGGATTTAAATTGGACAAAGCCCCATTTCTCTCCCATGAAGTGTCTATTCTAAGTGATTATCTGTTTATTCTAGGCAAGCCAAGTCTTCTCCGAGGGGTGAAAGATGCAGAGGGAGTCGAGAGGCTAGTGTACAAGCATCAGAGGCAGAACATTTCTGATCTAGGGAAGTGCAGTTTGGTATTCGTGGTCAGGAGGAAGCAAAGCCTTCCAAGACCACGGAAAAGGCAGATGCAGAACAAGTTCGTATAATAGGAAGCACTGTCTCATAGGGGAGCAGCATTAAGGAGGGAAAGTTGCTGTCAGAAACACTGTTTATTCCCACTGCAAATGCCAGGGATCCATTCCACCAGCCGATGCTGCTTCTTTGCCCACACTCAACTTTTCAGAAGTGCCTTTAAGAGAAAAAACTGCCCAGAAGCAACCTAGCACAGTCACTGTAGTACCCAGGGGGCGGTGTCTCCTTAGTGTGACTGATGTTGCCGTCCTGCCTGGTAGCTAGACTAATGCAGCCTGCTGTCATCCACTTTCTTCTGTCACAAACATTAGCCTTGTTTGGGCCACGTTTTTCCCTCCAGTGTACCCATACAGACTCTGATAACAGGGCTGTCTGCTGACTAACCCCATGCAGAAAAGGCCTCACAAGTTGTTCTCCAAAACTAGAGGGTGCAGAGCAATTTGAGAAGGGCAGATAACTTGCATGAGCTCCTTGCTCCTTCAGAGTAGGCCTCTCAAAACCCTACCTCTCTTCCCCTTCTCTGTAGAGGTCACTGCTGAGATGCTGCAGTGGGGAGTGAGATTCCAAATAGAGCCCCCTCCCAAAACACACACAGTAGTGGTGGATGGGGCTATAAACAGCCAAGTACTTCTCTCTCACCTTCTAGTGCCCTGAGGAGGACCAGAGCCATTTCTCTGCAGCTGACAGTTCCAGTTTGGAGCTGTCAGCCAGAGTGCAGCGTAAGAAAGTTTTAACAGACCCCAGTTGCACTTGTTTTGGCCCAAAAAGGGGAAATGGAATGACAGACTCCTGAGAAAAGCCCAGTGGTTGACAACCACTTGCTGCCATCTGTGATTACACAAAGGATGCACATGCTCAGGCAAAGTCCATCAAAGGGCCAAAGAATTCTGCATGACCCAAATTACAGCATTGTGGTCAGCAGTTGATTGATCAATCTGAAAATTCATTGAACATCTAGGGCCTTTCTACTGGGGGGAAATTTCTAACCATCTTTAAAACCAGTTTAGCTAAGCTGATTTTAAAACTAATGGGAGAAGTAGTGTAAACCCAGTTAAAGGATCCTGACCTACTCTTACTGAACCAAATTTAGGAGTATCATGTCTACAGTCTACACATGGCTTTGGCTGCTTCTAAAATTGGATAGTAAGCTTCTCCAGACCCTTGTAGACTCTGAGCCTTGACATACATGGATTGTCTCATTCCTTTATTCAGTGTTAAACCAGGGCATCACAACATGCTTTGTTTCCTGTCTAGATGAACTACTGGCAGATGGTGAAGCTGGGACCTATGACTTTGCTTTCATAGATGCTGATAAACAGAGTTATAATGAGTACTATGAAAAATGTTTACGTCTCATAAGGAAAGGGGGAATCATAGCTATTGATAATGTAAGTATTAACCCACTGTTCCACCCCCACTTTAAATCATATTAAGGTTGTTACTGGAACTATCTAATTCTGACCCAGGGGACATAGATCCCAAACAGAGCATTCAGTTTTCAAGTTATATAAAGGTGATTAAAAAAAAAAGAAACATGATTGTTCTGTTTACCTGTTAATGACGCACACAGGTAATATCTCCAGCAACTAAAATGACCTTGAATTAACCTGTATATATGTATACTTCAGCGTCTACTGTGCCCACACGCACACAAAGTGCAGAATACCAACATCTTATCAAGCTATTCATGCATTACTCAAAAAATGTTTTATGTGATATTGATATTTAAGAGTTATATCCTCCTATAGGGCATCTTCTACAATTGTAAACTGTTCATAATACCTAAAACTACATTTGCTTTATTCATCATCCTGTTACAAGTGACTTCCAAATACTTTAGAGAAACGATTGAACAGTATTACTCAAAAAGAAAGAGAGGGATTAGCGTTAGTTGTTTTAGGAATGTCTACCTATTTCTATTAGGTTAACTTATTTATAAGAGCTGATCTGAGGCTTAATGTTTGCAAACAGCTCTGAAATATGTTGGATTTCTATAGAGCCTTCTCCCCAAGGATGTCAAAGCACACTATGAAAGTAGGTGGGTATAGGTGTCCCCAATAAACAGATGTGAAAACTGAGAGGGGCCCAAATTAAGCAAAGTATTTATATATGTACTAGAGTTTGTCCCAATTCAACCTATCACTTAAGCTTAAGTTCCATTGATGCTAATGAGATTCAAGCACGTGCCTAAAGTTAAGCATGTGCTTAAGTGATAGGCTGAATAGGGATGGACTGCTGAATCAGGACCAGAAAGATTAAGTGACTTGCCAAAAGTCACCAAGTCAGGGAATAGACTCTAGACTCCCAGCCCTACTGGAGTATGCTGCCTCTGTGTATGCAAAATATTATAATGTTCTTCAACCAAACTCCTGACTTGTTAACTACTTTGTGATCAAGGGCTTTTCTACACTACCACAGCCTGGTCTGGGATAGCTATGCCAGCCAAGCCTCCTAACGGAGACACAGGATACAGCAACAGAAGGAGTTCTGCCAGCATAGCTATACCAACTTCCTGTATAACATTTGTTAAACCAACAGAAGCACTCTTCTGTTGGCATAGTTACATCTACACTGGGAGTTTTGCCAGCCTAGTTATATTGGCTGGGGGGTGTGCTTTTTCCTTCCACTCTCCTAGCCAACATAGCTATGCTAGCAAAACTTTTGTAGTGTAGACAAGGCCTAACAATTGGAAGTTATAGGGGTTGTCAGCACATGCTTGTGGAAGGCTGTGTGGACAGACTTAACATGAGTTTAAACCAGGCTTATATTAGTTTAGCTCCAACCTCTTTTGAATGGGTTTAAAATCAACTGAAAGAAATATGGATTAAACTGCAGTGTATCCACACAACCTTTTGCACTATTCTAATTTAATCGATTTTAAAATCACACCTTTAGTTAAACACTTACAACTCTGCATGTAGAGAAGTCCATAGTCTTGTAAACTCTAATAAAGTTCTCTCTTGACCCTACACTTTCCTTTGGACTGTCAGTGCCATCAACAGCCTGGTCAGATGCAGTGTGCACCTTGCACATGAGGGTGATTTGTGTGCATGTGATTCTTTTTTACACTAGGTTTTATGGCACGGGAGAGTACTGAAGCCAAGCAAGAACGATACGGACACCCAAAGCATCCACCACCTCAATGAGAAGATCTTCCGAGATGTGCGAGTCAATATCAGCATGCTCCCAGTGGGGGATGGAGTGACACTAGCATTCAAGCTTTAGTGGAAGAAAAATGCTGAGCAATGACAGGGAGACAGAGAAGAACCACTTCATCAGGCAAAACTAAGATGGAACATGAGTAGCATCTGTATTGTGAACCTGTGTCTCAGCTGAATAGCATAAAGCTGGGGAAACAGCCCTTGAAAATACCAGAAAAACTACAGGTATCTAAATACAATGGTAGAAAAAAGATTTATATTAAAATTTAGTATAATTTTATATCACAATAAAAAGAAGAACCCACAGTAAGTTGTCTTTGTAAGAGACAGTGATAGAGGGAAGGAATCTCCTTCACGACTTACTCCTTCAAGACACTGAATGACTTTATTATTATTTGTATTATGAGATACAGACATTCCTCATCATAAAGAGCTTACATTTACACACGCAACACAGACAAAGGGTGAGCACTGAAGCACTGAAAGATTAAGTGATTTATCCAAGATCCCACAGGGAATCTGTAGCATTGCCAGGAATGGAGCCCTGACGGTTCCAGGCCCAGGTCAGCATGTTAACCAAAAGACCATCTTTCCTTGGCTTTCACTGCCTTGAAGGGGATTTAACAGTGCTCACCATCTCTTAGGAGTGGACCTGTAAATCACTCTAGAAATGAAGCGACAAAGTAGCATGAGTAACCCAGAGAGGAAAGCAGCTGTAACCCAGCACAGTGAAACCTATGCGCCACTGACAGAAGAGCAAAAGGGTCATCATGCTGGCAACAAAGCTGAGAATGGGAGGTAGCATAACGGTAGCATTGCCAGGAGACTGGTGAGGTCGGAGGACACATACTCGGGTTAGGTGATTGCCACAGTACAGTTGTGTTAGTGTTGCTGATTTAATCCATGCAGAGGACATAGCAAGATGTGTGCTGCTGTTGCTCATTATCTTAGTTACTGAACAAGTGGTGGGGATGTAGTGGGTACAAAATGATATCTGCCAGTGACATTTAAGGTCATGAAGACTTAAGAAAACAAGAGATGGGCCCTGTGTAATCAGGCTGTGAGCTCCCTATAAGATCAGTTTCTCAAACAGCAGGGAGCCTGTAGCATTGCTGTTCATTGCCCAGCACTGGGTATAGTATCTCCTCGTACACTGCAGTTGTCACCAACCAATCGATTGCCATCTCCAATGGCGCAGCAGGGCTGCCACAAAGACAGGCTCCCTGCCTGCCCCAGCCCCACGCTGCTCCCAGAAGTGGCCAGTGTGGCCCTGGAGTGGGCAGGGGTCTCCCTCCATGTGCTGCCCTTCTCTGCAAGCACTGCCCCCACAGCTCCCATTGGCCAGGAATGGGGAACTCTGGCCAGTGAGAGCTGCGGGGACAGTGCTTGCAGAGAGACAGCATGCAGAGCCACATGCTGCCCCCCCCCCCCCCAAGGGTCGCAGGGGCGCACTGGCCCCTTCCAGAAGTGGCATGGGGCTGGGGTAAACAGGGAGCCTGCCTTAGCAGCAGCCACACTACACCACAGACCGGGAGCTGTCGGAGGTAAGAGCTGCCCAGCAGGAGGCCACACACCAGCCCTGAGCCCTCTCTCGGAGCCAGCACCTCATACCCTCTCCTGCACCCTGAACTGCCTCCTGCAGCCCGAATCCTAGCCCTGATCCTCCCAGAGCCAGCACCCTGTACCCCCTCCTGCACCCAAACTCCCTCCAGAGCCCACACCCCCTGCCCCAGCCTGGTGAAAATGTATGAGGATGGGGAAGAGTGGGGTGGGGCTTTGGGGAAGGGGTGGGAGTAGATCCTGGGTTACCCTTAAATTCAAAAAATGATCTTGGGCGTAAAAAGGTTGGAGACCACTGTTGTATAGCTTGTGCTTTCTGGCCTTCTAAGAACTCAGGCAGGCAAGGGTGTTTGTATCATGCATATTGTGATAGAAACTATATCCTCAGTACCCATCTGTTCCAGAACATCCGGAATATCACAACATTGTGACTATGGATATGGATAAGACTTTCCCCCCTTTTACTGTGAGGATCCTACATCTTTCCAGCAAAACTCGTCTACTAACGTTCTAACTATCTAGGTACTTATTGGCTGCATCTGTCATTTGATTTTGTCACACACTAGTCAAAAGAGACTTGTAGACTATGAACCTTCCTCAAGAGACTGTCTACTATTCCAGCAGAAAACAAAGCAAACGCTGCTTGACAAGTATTGGGGTTTTGCAGTGTTGAAATTGAAGTCCTCTAAAAGACATTACAAGCTGTTACAATTATTGCCAGGCAGTGTGAAGCACTTTACAGCTGATTTGGATCTAGCCATGAATGACAGTCCAGAAAGGAAAACTGTACAGCTTCTAGTGCAATTAGAAAGTGACTTACAGAAACTCACTCTGCTTATTCACAGCATTCAACAGGTTTAGGAGTCTGAGCTCTCAGAACCCACAACTCTGTGGCTGGTTCGTCCCAGCTGTTGATCAGATGGCTTGTGTACTGTTCATTGGAACCCTCGATTCCACCTTTGTAAGAAGTCAGGGAGAGGTGTTCTTTTACTGACCAGAAAAGAAAGAAAAACTGGATTTTCAGCAAAATATTTGAACCAAGAAGGAGCTGCACATCTTCCCAGCAACAAGATTTTCGGAAGGGAGTTAGAAATTCCAGATGCTGACCTGAGAACCTTAACAGGGCCTGATTTTTCAGAAAGCATGGAGCACCTGCCCTCTGCAAAACACTCCAAGGCACTCAGAAAATCACTACGCACTGTTGAAAATCTTGGCCCAGGTTTCTTTCTGCTTTTCAGTGTGGCTGATGACCCGATTGGCAAGGCTCCGACGATCTGAACCTACAAATATGTACATTTTGTGAAGGAGGACTGTTTCATAGGTTTTACTATAGAATCAGAAATGTAGGGCTGGAAGGAGCCTCAAGAAGTCACCTTGTCCAACCCCCTGCACTGAGGCAGGACCGAGTAGACTTAGACAAACACCTATCAGGGATGGGCTAACCTTTTCTGGAAAACCGCCAGAGATGGAGCTTCAACAGCCTCCCCGCCATGAATGCATATTCCAGAGTTTTACTACCTTAGAGTTAGAAAGCTTTTCCTAATATCTAACCTAAATCTCCCTTGCTGCAGATTATTTCTTGTCCTACTTTCAGCAGCCATGGAAAACAATTGATCCCCATCCTCTCTCTAACAGCCCTTACCATGTTTATCGTTGTGCATTTGATTTTCACATCATAAGCGCAGTACTTTGCACTTGTCTTTACTGAATTTCATCTCACTGAATTCAGACCAGTTCTCCAATTTGTCAAGATTGCTGTGAATTCTCATCCTGTCCTCCAAAGTCCTTGCAACAGTTACCAGCTGAGTTTCATCCATAAACCTTATAAGTATTGTTAGAGAGCTTAATCCTTCACTTTTACACTTCCCTGGTCCTTCTCGCATGAACAGAGAGCAACAATACCTGACGTCCGAAGGTGCAAACAATTTGATGTTTATTGGGGTGAACTTTTAACAAGCTTAAATTTAAGTTCCTTTTCCTTATTTTCGAATCCCAACTTACTTCCTGTTTGCCTCTAATTTATGTAGTAATATTTTAGCTATACCTTAACCAATCGTACTAAAATTTACCTAACCAATCCTAACATATTGTAACATGATTAGCTAACCAATTGTATCCCACCACCTTAATTAGTTTACACCCAGCAAAATTAATTATACAGCCGACAGAAACAATTACAGAACCAGACAGAGACCATGCAAATAAACATACAAAACAATACAGAAGTGAGGATTTTACAACTACGTTTATACAGACATAAGGGTTCTCCAGCTGTGTCTATTGATAAGTGAGTTCTTACCAGACAGAAAACTATTAAACTAAATTTTCTTTTACATGTTCTAGGCTCTTTCCTTTCTCTGGAGATGATAGATCGAATCCCCTTCCTAACAGCCCCAGCCTGCCTTATTTCAATATGACTAGTTTGGAATGTGAGGATGTGACCATACATTTCCCAGTTTATGGCTGGCCTCTGCTGCTTAGCTGAAGAACCAGGCCTCAGACGGTCACAGTAAGAGAAGGCCATTACACAGACAGACAGTGATTTTTTTATTATTCTTTCTTTTATACCTCTATAACTAGCTAAGTGATAAGAAAACACTTAAAGTATAGGCCTTTGCAGACAGGCCTGAATATCTATATCCTAACACTCCACCCCTTTAATTCTCAACCTGTCCTCCAAAGTCCTAGCAACACTTCCCAGCCTTGTTTCATCCATTAACCTTATAAGCATCGTCTTCACTTCCTTAGCCAAGTCATTAATGAAAATATTGAATAGTATCAGACCAAGGACAAACCCTGGCAGGATCTCACTAGAATACTGTACATCCTACCTGTTTGACCACAAACAATTGATAACTACTTTTAGTACATTTTTTAACGAGTTATGCACCCAGCTAATAATAAAGTCATCTAGGCCACATTTCCCTCGTTTGCTTATAAGAATGTCACATGGGACTGTGTCAAAGACCTCACTAAAAATCAAGATATCTCACATCTAGTGCTTCCCACCTATCTAGGCCAGTAAGCTTGTCAAAGAAGGAAATTAGCTTGGTTAGCATAATTTGTTCTTGACAAATCCATGTTGGCTATTACATGTCACCCTGTTACCCTCTAGTTCAGTGGTCTCCAAACTGTGGGAGGGTGTGGAGGAACATCCAGGGGGCACAGCAGGGCTTTGGCCCACCCCCCCCCCCATGGGGGGTAGGGAGGGAACACCACCCAGCCCTGCTCTGCCTCCAACTCCACTGCAGCCCAGCCCCCATGCCACAGCCCTGCTCCTGTCCATCTCGAGAGGTTCACAGAGAATGCCTGGCATTGAGGAGTAAGGTGTACAGGAAGTGGGGGGAGAAAGGGAAACAAGATTTTCTTTCCTTTGGATTGCACTAACATGTCTGAGGTGTCACAATCCTTCTGACTGCCTTTTGCGATCCCCTGGGGGTTGTGACCTACTGACTGAGAACCACTGATGTGAGGAACATCCTGTAACTGGGGCCTTAGGCGCTGGGGAGATAAACACTGTGGAAATTAGAATCCAGCTGTAGACAATTTGCATAATGTTTAAGTGCATTTTGTAAATTTTGCAGTACGAGTTACTTTTTTTCTAAGAATAGTGATAACAGTAATAGTTTCTTTATAGTGCTCTCTATTCCTGTCTAAAGACCTTTGGAAGAGGTGAGGCGGAGGCAGAGCAGAGGTGGGGCAGGCGCAGCTTTCCTGGCCGGCTCACCCAGCTGCGGGATCGGGCTGGCCGGGACCCCTTCTGACTCTGGGCCTAGCGCCATGGTAAACCCAGTACTGCACCCACCAACTGAACTACCAGGGTCACTAATACTTGACCCTCAGCTGGAAGGATGCCCCAGATGTATATTGAGGGAGGTGGTCATTCCAGATGTGCAGACCCTCAGCAGAGAGGTCACATCAGTGCAACAGAATCTCAGTTCTACTGTGTGCTGAAATTTTCCCATGCACTCGAATCCTGGTGATAGCACTTTAAAAACAAACAAACAAAAACAATCAACTATTGAGAGACTGACGGTAGAAGTGCAAAAGTCAACACTGCTCTGATTGCCAAACTTTTAGAAGCAATTATGTGGTTGGGGTCTGAAAAGGGACAATTATTCAAAACATGGGTCGTCTCTTAGCCAGTTTCCCCAGTCCTACTGTTTGCTCAAAAGATAGTAAGTCTGTTTAAAGACCAGGCAGTATTGTCTGGTGGTTGGAGTGTGGGCCTGTGAAGCAGGAGGTCTGGGTTCTGTACCTGGCTGTGCTCTGAAAGCCCTGATTCAGCCAAGCACTCACGTAAGTGCTTTCCTGAACTGAGGACTGTTATGAGTGAAACTCAGGCCTGGAAGATAAGTTGTGACAAGATGTATACACAACTTAAGTGGGATGTAAATTGGGTATAGACTTAAGTCCTAGCCCTCTCCCATGTGTGTTCGTCACAAGGCCCTTCCGCATGCTATGCCGCAGATTCCCCATCTGCATCCAGGAAATACTGATACTGTTACCACTTTCCTCACAGGTGTGCTGTGAGGATTAACTCCTTACTATCTGTAAAGCCCTTTAAAACTGTCATCTGGAAGATGCTAAATGAATGCCAACAATGATTATATAGCTGCATGCTGTTCTCTCCATACTCTGCATTATGGATTTTATTTATTTAAAAAATTAATCAAAGTAAAACATTTTTTAAAAGAGAAAGTTTGCAGATGCCCCACTTGAGACTGAGAAGCAGGACATGCTAGCACATAGCCTTGCTGCAGGTGACTGAAGGAAAAGCGCTTTAGGATAAATTAATTATCTTGTTTTCTCGCTGACGATGCTTCACAGGCTGATTACCCCGTTATAGTTTATTTCAATGAAGGACGGCTCTTAGGTTTTGACACGTCTGAGGCATATTGCTTTGTCTGGTGAAAATACCCATTCCTCTTCAGTGAGACTGTCAACATTAATGCCTCCAGGTCACCCCCTTGGGGAAGAAGCAGGCAGCCCGATTACCTCCCATGTCTCTCTCTCCGGGGTGTCGCAACCCTGTGGTCTGGTTCTGGGGTATATCCCTCCAGCTGTGCCTTTGTGAGTCCACCCCTTTCACAGGGAGAAAACAGTCCAAACCAGAGGAAATGTCTTCCCTGCCCATGTACGGGAGAGGGAAGCAGCAGTCTCAGTTCCCACTCCTCAGTGCGAATGAAGGTCTGGCCTTGATCTTGGGGGCATTTCAACAAAGCAAACCAGCCCGGCCCATCTTCTTCCTCAGAGAGCTCAAACTGGCAGGCAGCATTTGCAAGCTCTAGTGTCAGTTAATGCCATGGGCCCCCAGTGTGTGAGCTCTGGCCCCCGGCTTTGCTTGCTTCTGGGTACCACCCCTATCATAACAGGGCCAACTGCCTGGTAGCCAGAAGCCACTCTGTGGAGCCCCTTGCTACCAATTTCTCCCACCTTCACAGTCCCTTAGCAACTCTCAGTCCACAGGTAATTAAACCACTCCTCTCCTGGGGGCCTATTTACTGAGTCCTTGCGCAGTGGCCCTCCAGGCCCCACTGCCAGAGCTATGTCCCAGTTGAAAGTCTCTAAGGCTCTACATGGCTGGAGTTCAGCCTCCTTCAGTCATCTGCCTTCCCTCAGTCAGGAGCCTCCAGCTCACTGCAGCTTCTCTTTGTCACAGCTCCCTCACTCGCCCGTAAAGTCTTGTCTCTGACCAGTAACATTCATCGTCACATCTTCTGCCGTGCTCTCCCTTGACACTTGCTCTTCAACTATAAATTCTGTTTTTCAGTTGCTCGTGCGGTAGGGATTCGAAGTGTGAACAGTCAGAAACAAACTTTCAGATGAAGATTTTTCTAGAGGAGCTAATGGTTTTGAATGACCAATCTGAGACACCTTAAAGAGGCCCAATTTTCATTCAGTGCAGAACACCCAGGCTTGGAAAATCAGGAACTTTTAAGGTGGCATGAGTTGGGCACCCAAAACACTAAATAATTGTGACACTCTTGACTCAAAACAGTTACAGGACGTGGCCTTGACCGGCCATCAGACAAGTCAATTTCCCCAGACTGGAAATAAGGTCTCAGATACAACCTGTAGCCTTAATATTACTAATGCTGATGATAATTCTAGTAATGCTTCCATGGTAAGCGCTGTCAGTATACTTGTCTCTGAAGACAATCCAAAGGATGGACGACTGCCTGCCTTAAGGAGCTTGCAACTTAAGGTCCCAAACATGCAATAGGGCGCGTGTGGCTGCAGCCCTGCTGCTGATAAAGCCCCACTGACTTCAGCTGGGCTCTGCATGGGTGAAGGCACTCCCCCATGAGCCTCCTGGGGGCCTAAGTAATTTGGGGCTTTTTTAATTTGCACATTCCCTGAATTGGTGCCTGTGCTAGTTGGAAGGCACATTATTGTGTGTTGATCACTTGCATTAGGGTAGCACCTCAAAGCACAAACTGAGCCTGGGCTGCATTGTGCAAACATAGTGAGAGACAAGCCCTGCCCCAAAGAGCCCACAGTCTAGACCAGGGGCGGACAAACTTTGTGACCCGAGGGCCACATTGGGTTTCTGAAATTGTATGGAGGACCGGTTAGGGGAGGTTATGCCTCCCCAAACAGCCAGGCATGGCCCAGGCCTTGCCCTCACCCCTTGATGCCCCCCCCCCTCCAGGACTCCTACCCCATTCAACCCCCTGTTCCCTGATGGTCCACACCCCCCTGCTCCCTGTCCCCTAACAGCCCCCAGACCCCTTGCTCCAGACTGCCCCCACCACCACCCTACCAACTCCCTCCTCCTTCCTGCACCCTGAGACCTCTGCCCCCATTCAACCCTCCTGTTTGCCACCTTCTGACAACCCTGACCCTTACCCTTTCCCCCCACCCCCTGACCACCACCCGAACTCCTCTGCCCTCTATCCAACCCGCCCTGCTCCCTGCCCGCTTACTGCGCTGCCTGGAGCACTGGCGGCATTACAGCCGCTCCTCCCAGAGCCAGGACAGGCAGCAGCGCTGCCCGGCTGGAGCCAGCCACACCACTGCACAGCACAGAGCACCAAGTCAGGCTGCAGCTTTGCAGCTGCACTGCCTGGCAAGAGCTCGCAGCCCAGAGCACTGAGCCGGCGGCATGGTGAGCTGAGGCTGCAGGGAAGCGAGGCCAGAAAGGACGGTCCCATGAGCTGAATGTGGCCCACAGGCTGTAGTTTGCCCACCTCTGGGCTAGACTGATCCATCCTTTCTCTCAGGGTCTTTCTCCTTGTGTTACAGATGGGGGAGCTAATGCACAGAAAGACTTAAGGCCAAGATCCTCAAATAACCTTTGTCATGTAAGCGAACCCAGATCTTCGGAGTCCCAGGCTAACTCCTTAGCCGCAGAGCTGGCTTTCCTCCCAGAGAGGATATGTTTCCTTCTGTTCCCTTCACACATTTGCATATCATTCGTGGAGAAAAAAATAATTTTTGATAACCAGCTATTTAAAAAAATAATTTCAAGTGAAATTTTTTCACTAGCTCTACTTTTCAGCAGTCCCCATAGTTCATCTTTAGAGCCTAGGAACCACCTCATTTCACCCACAAAGGCCCCCCTCCCCCCGGTGCTAGAGACTCATTTTGCTCAGATGGGGTCTACTGAGTGAATGAGGCTAAATCTGCATGCACAAGGCCAGCGTATTCCCTCTGCTCTGGACGCTGCTCCGTTTAAAATATGCAGAACATCATGCAAGCGTTTAATCAAACCTGTCTCCATCCTGATCACATAATTACCATTAGAAAGAACAGCGGTGTGTCCCTGAACTGTAGATTGATGAGCCATCTGTAAACTGAAACAAAGAGCAGAAGGAAGCTTAATTGAATCAAATATTTAGAATACATTACACTCTATCTTCCAGTTATTCAGAGTCTGGCCTTCTCTTCAGACTTCTGTCCTGTGTATCTGGAATTCATCACAGTTTAACTGCATTTAATCCTGCAACCTTACTATAAAGTGACTGCTGATAACATATAATTATAGTTTAATTCAAGTGGTAAATCAGCTTGGGGGAATTGTGGGAGCAATGGGGATTTTCACTTGGATTAGGAGATAAAAAGCATGGTTCTTTTGTCCCCCTCCAGTGGGAGCATAGAGCCTGCTACTCCCTGTAAGGCAACAACCCCGATCCTCTAGCTCAGGCAGTTGAAACACGTTTTGAGGTCACAAGGTCCGGAGTTCACTTGACCAGGGGCATCATTGCACAAGCAAAGAGCCCAGTGCTGTCGAGGGAATTATGTCTTTGGCATTGGTGAGGACAAGAGCAGACTGTGGTTTTAGCGGTTTGGCACTCAAGAGTAAAAAGTGATGCAAAAACAAAGCTGCGTCTGCAATCCTTACTCAGCTGAGTTAGGGCAGCAGGATATGCCCAAAGAAAGTGCCATAATGTCTATATTACTGCTCTTTATTACTTGTATTGCAGTAACCCCCAGAGGGCCCAACAGGGTCAGAGCCCCTCTGTGCTAGGTGCTGTACAAATGGAAAGAGAATGGCAAAGTCTTATCAATTTTACCTAATGAATCAAGGTGAAGTAATCTGTCTCACCAGCACAGCTGTGGTCCCCTTTGTGGGACACTATGGCTCCCTCTGAAGTGCCCAGACACAGGACACTAGGAACTCAATTATCTGCAGCTTGGAAAAGACAAAGAACTGAACCAACAGTTCCAAACCTTAGAGGAAAACTCTCCTCTCCAGACCACGCTGGGCATCTCTCATTCTCAGGACCCATTTCTAAGCCAGTCACAATCCAGCCCATGCACTGATATCCTTGAACCAAGTGCAGCATACAGGACAGAGAATAATGGTGCTTATCAGAGGTGGAATTTGCTCTCTGGGTAGAGATCTTAGAAGCAATATAGTTCTCATTTGCTTGAGGTTGCTAGGTTAGGGTAGGGTAGGGCAGGGCAGGTTGCTGTGTTCTCTTTATTCAATTAACCGCTGCCACGTTCTTCTCCCGTCTGATGGCTGCACATGTTTATCACGTGACTTTCCACTTTGTTGTATTTGGGCTGCTGCTCACAGAAGCTGATAGAGTGGGAAAGCTTATAATGAGAGAGCCCCTAATGATGCAGTGAATGGAGTACTGTCTAATAGAAACCTGCTGCTGGAGTCCCTAGTCGTCAGGATCCTCCAGGGCAGGGGGAGAAGAGATACACGGGGGGGTAGTCTTTGCTGCTAGGCTAAAAGGAGCTTGACTGCTGGTCATAATATACATAGGAATGAATTAATGGCCCACGCCAAGCTAACCAGCAGTTTGCTCCAGCTTGGGGATATGACATGTAGGTCAGGGCATTGCTAGCTGGGGGTGCCTCTTGCATTCTCTCCAGTGCTGGGAAGAAATCCAGCCCTATTGCCTACAGCAGCAATGGGCAGGTAGGGTAATCCAGAGTGTATTTTAGAACACCACTCCCTTCTTAATCTAGACAAACCCAGTACGAGTCTCATCCAATGCCCAAAACTCCCATTGACTTCCCTGGCTATTGACTCTGGCTCTAGGTTCCTCATGTTCTCTTCCATAATACCAGAGTCACAGAGGGCAGGGTTGGACCCTTACTATAGTACAGTTTAAGGAAGCAGCCTCAGCATGACTGAAGTAAAAACCTCAACTAATATGAAGACCCCTACATGTCCCAAACTCAGAACTCCAGGCACGGGCCCCCAAAATAAATGCTTTTCTTTACCCTGCATACTCTTCACCCCAACACTCTAGCTACATAAATAAACAGCAGCATCCGGGTTAGATTAGATGAAATTAGAACTCCCACCCCAAAGCGCCAACCCAGTCTCAGAAAGATTCAGTGGACTTTGCTTTCACTGTTTTTCATTCTCTTTGTGGCTGCTGTGGGATGACTGGCTTGGTACCAGTTCCTCTGCTTTTTATGAGATTTCCAGCCCCATCACAAGCAGGAAGGATCAGACAGTAGCTGACAAAGTCTGTGCTCACTGGATTTTCAGACACAAGAGCAGTGGACATGGCTGAGATTCCCATCAGGGAGCCGTGGACTTTGATGGAATTAATCATGCTGACGTAAATCTGAGATCGCAACCTGGGCCATGTTAATAAAACAGGGAGATGGGGAACAAATCAAAGCACTGGTGGAAAGATTTATTCTGCCTTGTCTCTGAGCAATCAGACAACATCAAATACGCAGTGAATTCACTTCCATCAAATGCTATGCTGGATTTGTTCCAGATCATCTAATTCTCAGCAGGTTAAATGCAGGAGTTAGGGTAAAATATTATCTGCTGCATTTTCACATTATCCATGGCACAGTATCTTGCTTATGTCATAAGTACAAGAAAGTGCATCCCTGACACTGTAAAAAAAACACACGCTTCTGTAGAGCTGTTTGGCTGATTTCCACTACAACAGTATAGGAACTAAAGGTAGAAATTCCCTTTCTTTTCTTGTTGTGCACAGCTGTTCCCTAGCCTGCTGTGTGTCACCCCAGAGGTAGCTGCATTTATTAGTGCTGTACTGCACTTTACATTCTTTTTGTGATATGACTCAGGATGAAAGTTGCTGTATAAATACAAAGCATTCCCCCTGAATAACTCCAGTCACACAGAAATTGGTCCCATGCATTTGCAGCTACTCGTGGGTTCTAAATAACCTGTTTTATCATAATAATTTTAAAGGTGCCACTTTGAAAGAGGAAATGAACAAACATATAACATGTAAAAGATGGAAATTAATGTATGATTTCAAACAAGTTATTTATCTACCTCTTTGCCTCAGCACAATACTGTAGGGAAAAGCACATAACTAGCTACTTTAATATTTATTCCTATTATATGAAAAGTAAACATTGCTGATAAGTCACTGCTTTCCAGGCTAAGATTTCATATTGTAGACTGCTTTAAATTAATGCAGAAGCAAGCATTATCTTTTCCTGTTATTCATCTATTTCCCTAATGAATTCCAAGCAAATTGTGCCTACTTATATTTTATGTTTTTACATAATTAAAACATTTTATGAAAACAACTAAAATTCTCCCCAGCATTAGCAGAAAAATTATTGATTGAGCGGGTCTCAGGCTACATGAAAAAAAACTTATTGTTTTAGTTTAAAGGCTCATAATTTTACTTCTACTTACCTACTAAAATCAAAGAAATTCAGTGCTTTTCTTACAGCAGTGTTATGTTGGGTAGGGATTTTTTTTACCATCAGAAGAAAACTTGCAACATTGTTTGACATTGCAACATTAGATTTGCAGAAGACAGTTAATGTGTCTTTTCACTGATGTTACCAGTAAACAGTATGTCTAAGTGGAGCCTATACTTACAATAATGTGGTGTTCCTTAACCAGAATAACAACCTGCAACATGTTAAAAGTGTTAAGAGTTTGAATGAAATCCACAGGCAGAAAGATACCCACACAAGGAGCCCAGCCTTCAAATGGGAGCTCCTTTACCGGACACCAAAATCCTACCTCTTGGGTCTGAATCTCTAGCCATTAAAATCACCAGGCACATTGTCCGTGACATCAGTAGAAACAGCACTGGGCCCAAATACCAGCACTTAGGTACGTACATGCCTGACAGTCCGCTCCGATGGATAGGGCACTGGGTTGGGAATCAGGATACCCAGCTCTCTCCCCAGCTCTGTCACTGACTTGCTGGGTAACCTTGCGCAAGTCACTTCACCACTATTCCCGCTCCCACTTTTTTCTGTCTTATTTAGATTATAAGCTTTTGAGACTAGTGACTGGCCCTTACTAGGTCTCTGTACAGCACATAGCGTCCCGATCTTGTGGGGCTTGGCCACTGTAATGCAAATAAATACCTAGTAATAATAACACTGCATCATTTGTTTTACAATAGCCCCTGAAGGCCCCAGCAGCGAACAGGCCCAGACAGTGTGAGGCGCTGGTGATCCCTGCTTCATAGAATTTACAGTCTGGCTGAAATTCTCCTCTCCCAAACTCCCAGAAGTTTAGAGGCGAGACTCCTCCAAGCCCAACCAGGGAAGGCCACTGAGCTGCAGGCGACCCCAGTTTGAGGTCTCTGCCCTCCTCACCTATGGAAAAGCCCAGTAGTGTTTGACGAAAATCTTCCTATAGGCCTTTGATTTAACCACGTCCAGTCTGAATTTGTCTAGCTTCAGCCTCCAGCCATTGGATCATGCTATATCCTTGCCTGCGAGATTGACGAGCTCATTATCAAATATGGATATTTGTTCCCTAAATAGATACATATGGACTCTGATTGATGGAGTCACCCCTTAGCCTTCCTCTTTGTTAAGCTAAATAGATTGAGCTCCTTGAGTCTATTGCTATAAGGCAGGTTTTCTAATCCTTTAATTATTCTTGGGGCTCTTCCCTGAACTCTCTCCAATTTATCAACATCCTTCTTGAACTGTGAATGTCACAACTGGACACAGCATTCCAGCAGCCAAATACAGAGGTAAAATACCCTCTCTGCTCCTATTCAAAATTCCTCCATTTCTGTATCCCATTATTATTGGATCAGCTTGCCCTTTTGGCCACACTGTTGCACTGGGAGCTCATGTTCAGCTGATTAGCCACCACAAGCCCAGATCTTTTTCAGAGTCCCCCATCCTGGAGTGGGGTCCAGCCTCCTTCCGTGGCATGTTTCCCGCCATGTCCACTTTGTCCATAATTCATTCCACAGAGGACATGGATTTTGAACACTTGTCCTGGAAAATACAGACAGGACCATCGGCCTTAACTTTCTCCCTCTGGCTCAGGCATTGGAAAAGGGCTGTCTCCCCTGCCTGTTGCCATCCAATGGCATCCCTTGTGGCAGGGACACCCAATGCCTGCATTAGGGAAGTGCATAATGTATGCTGAGTTTTCTTTTCATGCAGTTTAGAAGGTCTGTGTAAGGAGGAGAAGCCAGCACCATGCAGCCACCCAGCTCTGCAGATCAGTGGTGATTCATGGCTTTGCACTGGACCAGACATTAGGAAACAGTGGTCAAAGGTCCTGATCAAAAGCCCACTGAAGTCAATTTAAAGACTCCTAGTGACTTCAGTGGGCTTTAAACAATAGGACCACTGGTTTTCTGCTGTCTCCTGGAACCTGCTTGCCTCTACAAAGACGTCTTTTAATTCCTTACTCTCTAGCATCAGAGAGCAGTGAAGCCCTCAGGAGGTTGTCTGGAAAGGCTGGGGGAGAATTGCCCTGAGTCCTTGTCTCTAGGAAACTTTCTAGCTGGTTGAGAATCAACAGTTAGCTGGAGCAAAGGCTGGGCACAAATCTGCTCTCTGGTGTTCTCTAGTAAGTAAGAGCTCTACCGCTGCGCTTTACAGCAGGGTTTGGACAATCAAACAGGCCATTTCTTTGCTGTAAAGATAAACTAGGAATAGCCCCTAGGTTGAACCCGCCAAACTATTCATCTGAAGCCTGGTGAAGGCTTTGTGTTTTGGTGAGAGGGCTTTGCGATCAAACATGGGCTGCTGCTTGTCATGGATCTCCCACCTAGCTTTCACCTCAGCTTTATCATCCCTACTTTTGAATTGCATTGGGGTGGGAGGAATTAAGGTCTGTCCAAAGTGCTGGAATAAGAATTTAAAATGGATTTTTTAGTGGCTCTGGGCTTCCATTTGGCTGACTTCTTGGTAACTAATTAGTTCTTGGAATTAAGCCATTCCACTTTAAATTCTTCGTTGTTTGTGGAAAGGAAGACCTTGGGCTTTCACTAGGGGGAGGAAGAAAACTAACCACATTCCAGACACAATGAAATCTCTTCCTTAGATACAAATCAGAGGCTCAAGTGTCTAAAAACCAGGGGGATCTTCTAAAAGCATTGAGTGGATATGTATATTTTAAGTGCTGTAACACTGTTTCCAACTGCATTTTTCTCTCTTGCACTTTTGAAACAGAAGGAAGACCCATGACTCTGATAAACATGACCTCAGTTTGTTTCATCAGACTAAGAACAACATTTCTTAATATACCCAAGATTTATATGGCTGCTTCCCGCAGGTCCTTAAATCAAAGCTTTCACTCCACACGTGAGATATGGAACCTCGCACTTGACTCATTTTATCCTTTGATTTTCAAAAAAATCAAATCCCAAACTCCCCCCTGCTCCACTAGAGCAGATGACATGGGTGGGTTCTAGACAGCACATACTGTGACAGTGATTTTGAAAGGAAATCTTAAACATTAGCAGCGTGGCATCCAGAACGATTGTATTGTATCTGTTTTCTGGCTAAGGTGGATGACGTGCTGTATTTATGATCTCACTCAGATTCTGTGCTTGAAACAGAAATTCAGGCAGCATGAGCAGAGACCACATTGGAAGAGGGGAGGGGGACAGGAGGGAAGAGTGTTGGAAGAAAAATTACACTGTCTGCCCTCTGGTGGCTAAGATCTTAAATGGGACATTTCATGTATGCTTTTAATGGGCCAGACTTTCCCTAGGACTCAGCACCCTGGTGGCATTTTTGCCAGACTTTCAAGATTTTCACCCAATGGCTTGGACTTCTTAGAAAATCTGGCCATGTGTTTTGGTGCCTCATTGGAGTGGAGCAATTCTGAGAATTCAGCCCTTACTGAGGGTTCAGAGCTCATTTGAAGATCTTGCCCCGTATGGCAAACTTAGCGTTAGTATAAGGAGAAGCTGTGTGACCCTCTCTCTTTCAGTGCAGCATGCTCACTTCTCATCTAGCATGCACTGCTTACAGCTAGCCAGAACATGATACTTATCTTGAGACATACCTTTGGGTACGAAGAGAAATTACAAGACCCCATCAACACCTTAGTGCACTTCCCATGTTATTCTGCCAGTCGGGCCAAGCTGTGACGCTAGTGCTCAAACCAGCACCACATTTAGAATTATCTGCCAAGGGAGAATGTGAGATGAGCAGAGCTCATTCTTGCCTGAAATGTTTCCCTATGTAAAGGCCTAGCAGAGGAAGGCTGCATCAGGAGAAACTCTGAACCAGAATTGCCCCAGTGAGAGAGGTGAGTTTGAGGAAGGGAATGCAATAGTTATGGCTACGCTGAGCATGCATATGAACTAGCACTAGGAAGAAGAATAAACGGGTAAGGATAAAACATACACACCCCAGCCAAACTATATGTAAAAACCAGGTGCAAACCAGTTGGAATGCAAAACTAGAGAGGACCTTGTGCTGCAAAAGCTTAAGCCTCACTTCAAAGTGAAAGGTACTGCACCTCTTGCAAGACAAAATGCTACACCAGATTTCCCTTGGCCTCTCGCAAACATACAGAAAGGACCCAGTTGCAAATACTAGGCCAAGAGAATACAGCCAGCTAGAACCACAACAGTAAGTGTATTTAACTAACAACAAGCAATAAACAATTCTAAAAGCTTACTGAGTCACACTGGAAACACTAATACCCCATCTGGACACCCAGTCACCCTTACCTGGCATTGTCTTTTGCCATGGAAGGATGATCAGTGACTTGCCACCTCCTATATATACAGCCAACAGTCCAGCTCATTAGTTTCATGGTGATAAGGCAGAACTACTGCTCCGTAAAATATTGAATGTCCTTTATAGGTACAATATTAAATTGTCCCCTCACAATCAATGGCCCAATGACCAGCCACAAGCCATTCCCTGCTGCAGACAGTTTTTGTCTGCCGTAAAGAAAACACAACCACTCCTGCTGAGAAAGAAAATCAGAATGGCTTCTGCTAACCCTAACTGCCCCTTGACCCCTGAGGTAATCTCAGCCAACCAGAGAACCAGAAATGACACCATGTATTTTCATGGCCAGTTGTAACCTACCTAATGTGCTCAAAATTCAAAAAAGCAATGCTAAAATGGTAAAATTTGCAAATTTGACCTTAACAGCAAATAGGCTATGGGAAATTTTGTTGCAAATTTGTGAAAACTTTGTGTAATCACTTCCATTTTATGAATGTAAAGAGTGGTTTTAATAACAATATTTATGCCTGTGGAGCTAGTTGCTATTAATAGCCCATTTCCCAAAGAGGTAGGCCCATGACATTTAAAACTCAAGACACATTTGAGTGATGGAGGAGTGAGCACACACTGCTACCTAATCAAAAATCCCAGTTTATGCAGGCAGACTCTTGCACCTCCGAGGACCTGATTGCTGGATTAGGACCTAAATTGGTCACTGCTGAGAATTTTTCCAGACAAGGTACAGCTGTGTTGTGATGAGAGTCAGTTGCTATGGTGCAATGCCATGCCAGACCTGGGTAATACAACAGTAAAGTACCATTGCAACGCCATCATGTTGTGATGCAAGGCCACACTTTTGAGGTAATGCCACCACCGGCTGCACTTAGCTCAGAGCGTGAGAGAGCTTTCCATCGTGAAGTATTGCCAACCTCAAGCATTCAAAACTTAAGTGTGAGGCTGTACCCATCAGGAGATTGGCTTAAAAATCTTTTTAAAGCAATGAATGTTGCATTCTGGTTTCTGAGTCTTTCAGGTGCAGTTGTGTCACATTTGCAAGTTTTTCACTGTACCCCAGACGACTAGACTTCCTTTTTCTGAATGAAAGATGAGATGCTCGTGCAATCTCTTGATTTCAGCATCTGGAGTGTAAAAAAAACCCACCAAGTATCACGGAGCTCGCAATTAAATATAAGAGACGGCAACAAGACTGCATGCTGCAATGCAGTGTCACAATGAGACGTCTTCACAGTGCCCAAGACATTTTAGCATACTCCAAACCAGAACCCCAGTTCTTCAAAGGGCTCTGCGTGGGCAGGGTCCCCTCACGCACAGGGATCCAATCACATACTTGGAGCTTCCCACAAGAGCCAGACCTTACGTTTGCAGGGTGAGGTAACACCATCAGGTCCAGAACTATTGGGTTGGATGGTGTCATTGAGCTCCATGGTCTCCTGCATTATCCAAGAAAGACTATGAGGTAATGTGAAAGTCTGGGGAAATGGGCACTGAAAGAAACCCCCCTCCCCTCCCCCCCCCCAGACTAAAGCTGCAGGAAGTGTTTGTTTGCTAGGGTAATATTTTTTCCCCTGCTGTATTAAAAACTGATGCCACAGGCTCAAGATCTGGCTTAACTGTGTTGAAAATTTTTGTTTAAAAATAATTTAACAAGCTCACGTACTATAGGGTGACCAGACAGCAAGTGTGAACAATTGGGCTGGGGGGGTAACAGGAGCCTATATAAGAAAAAGACCCAAAAATCTGGACTGTCCCTATAAAATTGGGACATCTGGTCACCCTAACGTACTAAGACAGTGGAGCCTGAGCAACAGCAAAGTGCCACAGAAGGAAAGAAATAGCTTTAGCATTTTAGCATATTCCTGAGAGTCAAAAGGGAAAACAGAGCGCCCACCAGATGGCACAATTGCTCCATACAGCCAAGCTGGAAAGCTGTGTGTGCACCTTGTAGCAACCCGCTTTACTCCCAAAAAGAAGAAGGGTCAGTTCCCAAGCCTTGAAAGTGTGTCACATTCCCAGGAGTGCACAGCCAGGCCCTGCACCTGCAGTTGGCTCTGTGCAAGTGACAGCTCATGCCCACATCAGGTATGGCTACTCTGCAATTAAAAACACACAGCTGGCCCGTGCCAGCTGACTTGGGCTTGGCTAAGGGGACTTGACTAAGGGACTGTTTAATCACAGTGTAGATGTCTGAGGTGAAAGAGTCCCAGAGCTCGGGCTCCAGCTCTAGCCCAGAAATCTACACTACAATTAAACAGCCCCTTAGCCTGAATCAGCCGGAAAGGGCCAGCCATGAATGGCTAATTGCAGTGTAGACCTATCAACTGTTCCAGTATCACAACCCCAGGAGTGTGCAGCTGGGCTCAGATCCTGCAACTGGATCTGTGCAAGTGCCCACTCATGCCCACAGACACCTATCAACCTCAATGGGGGATAGGGCTCCCAGCCATGGAGTCACTTGCAAGATATGGGCATCAGCAATCACTGAGTAGGCCACTCAAAAAATGCTGCTTTAGCAGGGGCAGATGAAAGGTGTCTTAATGCCTTCACTATAAACAACAACCCCCCCCCCAATGTAATATCTATTCCTTAAGCACAGCATGTAGCCTTCAATATGATTCTGACAGCAAAAATACACGTATCAAATAAAGATGTGATTATGCCTGGTTTTTAACAACATTACTATGGAAACCTATGGCGATAAAGTTCCTTAGCTACTTGCAAGTTGCTATCTTCACCCAACTCAGGTGACCAGTCTTGGCTTCAGATGCAACATTTGTAACCAGCAGAATGCCACATGCCCAGATTCCTTCAGTGAAACACACCCAGTCAGGTCACTGAGCTTTTATAAGAGAATTGATATAGTACTTTACTGTTTTACAGGCTTGAATATACTCGTTAGCTATAAAATAATCACCTGATGGCAAACTACCACAGGAACTCAGCAATGAACCACCACCTGAGCCTGTTGGTCCTGCCCACAGATCCAGGGCTGGGTGCACCTTTTAAAACTGATGAATTCAGGGGCTTTTGAGTATTTATGCTAGGATCATCAGCCCACAGATTTTTAGAGCAATGTTCTCTGTTGATATCAGTGGAAAAATTTTGCTTTTAAAAAAAATGGATGGGTAGATATGGGCCATAAAGAACAGTGATACTCAAATGTTTGATGGGGAAACAAATCCTAATGACATAGAATATCAGGGTTGGAAGGGACCTCAGGTCATTTAGTTCAACCCCTGCTCAAGGCAAGACTAATCCCCATAGATTTTTGCTCCAGATCCCTAAATGGCTCCCTTAAGGATTGAGCTCACAACCATGGGTTTAGTAGGCCAATGCTCAAACCACTGAGCTAGTCCTCCCCCATCTATTTTCATAAGGCAAACAGCTAAGTGGATAGGTGTAGCCAAATTTTAATTTATGTAACTATATTCTGTCTACATAAAGTTTTCTATATAGTTTTAATTGGTTTTATTCTTCATCTCCTGATGCGCTGGGTACGGCAGTGCGTGCAGTTCCTTTCCAGTGCAGACATGGCTGCGTTTCAGTAGTAAGTAGTATGAGAGTGTCTTAAACAGCAGGTGCAGTAATTGCTTTAGCCTCTAGAAAGCACTTTGACACTTTTCAGGATGACAGCAATTCTCCAAAGTGCAAAATTCCCAGATCATGCCAAGAAAGTCACACACCTGTGCCTAACTTTATGCCCTGTCGAGTACTGCCATTGTTAGCTAACTGACCTCAGTAGGGCCACCCATAGCACACGCAGTAAGGTCCTACTTCTGCAAAGCTTAAGTCAATATTTCTAGAACTGCCGCCCTTGTCCAAGATGAAATTGCAGCTGTATAATTCAGTTTCTTCTTTATGATCTTTGGATCAATGGAGAAAACAATGAGGGTCACTGCTATGTTCTGAGATGAAGCAGCATTCCTGTTCCACACCTCACAGCAAGCATAAATGCTGGTTCACGCAGGTATAGGAGCAGGTGAAACACCTGCAGTCTCTTCACAGTAGTTTCAGTGCCTGCTCCTTAAGTGGCTATTGACTGAAGCCCTGCACATCCTAGATCTCTAGCTCAGCATGATATAGTCATACAGACAAGACCATGAAACCTATTACTTTTCAATCCCTGGCAAGCCGCGTGCCAATCCTGCTCTAGATACATGTACACAAATCCCATTCACAGCATGATGAGTTGCACATGTACTCTTGAGGGCAGTATTTATCCTGGAGTGTCAGTGGATATTGTATATTAAACATAAGAATAAGAACCTATCCAGCAGAGGACTGTACTCCCAGGAGTTTAGTCTGTTTTCCCTAAGCCCATGTGTGGAGCAGGGAACCCAATGCACACTGAGGGGGGAAACTCTTCACTTCCTAGATATTCAAGCTAGCTTTTTGAGAAGTGCCTCAGAGATTTGGGCATGGTACATTTTGGCATTTAGGGTCTCTGTACACTGGTCTATAACTAAAAGAATTACTGCAAAAGTCAGTCTTTCAACCAGTTTAATGAAAATACAAGGCTTACGTGTATCAGCTTAAAGTCACCAAGGTAATTAGGGGTAACACGTCATATGCCTTAGTTCAGCTCTAATCTGATGTTTTATCATCTCTCCTTCTCACCTTTCATACCAAGTAATACTCAACGTAAAATACTCTTATCACAAGAGTAAACTTGCCATAAAAAAAAAAAAAAAAGGGAAGCCACCCTGTTGACTATGGTGACTAGTAGGAAATGCTAGTAAATATTTAAATAGCTTAAGTCTACCACATTGCTCTTTAGTACCCAGAACACATGCTGTCTTCCAGGCTGTTCCTCCCACCTAGTAGTTTAAATTCAGATGTACATCAATGTGGCTATATAGTGCAAAGCACGTAAAATGTATGCAAGGGGAAGAATTTCCCTGAGACAGCCCCCTGAATGGAGGATGGCTCTTTAGCAGCATGTGACCGCATTTTCTAAATATATGTATATATATTTACCTTATTTATAAGTTCCCAAATTCAGAACTAGAATTGTGACCTTAAAGTCAGTCTTTGCATCTCCACATTAGGAGGATAACTGCACATGCATTTCCAGTATCATTTCTAGCAAGGTTTTCTTCCACTTGGAGCTGTATTCTAATACCTAGGAAATCTTTTTAGCACTTGCATTACTGCAACAACTTCAGGAGTTATCACATTTAATCACTGATACTTGCAAAGAACTGTAACATCAAAGGAAAAATGCAAACTTTAATCCTTAGAGTGAGAAATAGAAGGTAAAGTAAATCACTGTATCTTTCACATATTCTAAACAGAAGCTTAGCATAGTCCTGCTCACATGGCCAGTTGACTGTACCGAGTGGGCCTCCACTCTGCAGCCAGACACTAGCGGGAGATGTAGGCAACATTTTTCCAAGTCGGACGTTACAGTGAGTGTATTGTACTCTCCAGACCAGTAGGCACAGAGTATTGGACAAAATGCACTTTGTCCATGGAGAGAGAGGAGAATACGGAAAGGGGCCTTGTCATACCACAGCAACAGATCAAGGGATGAGGTTCACTGGCTCCTAAAGGAGTTCCCATTCAATCGTCCTCAGCAGAAACCTGCTTGCTTCAACATGTGGTCAAAAGGACTGGGCCCATAACGGAAGCTCACGATCACTAAGGTGTGTGGCACTACAATGATTTTATAAGTAAACTAAAGCTCACTGAGCCCTAGCAATAGCTAAACTCTTAAAATATTTGGAGGCACAAATGTGTGTGTATTTGTTTTATTCATAATTTGAGTTGTCTTGGGATACCAAAAGTATTTCTAATTAAGGTGATTTAACAAAATTGCTGACCTCATTTCAAAACATCCACTGATCCATTTCTCATTCAATGGCAATATCAAAATGTTAAAAGGAACATAAAAACAAACATGCACACAATTGTACAGTTTTCATAAAGGTCTATTTCATTATTTGTGGGTAGCGCATTAAACAGTTAAATACATTTAAATAATGTAGAAGTGACTGCACTAATGCAGAATTGATAACTAGATAGGTAACCAATTTAACCAGAAACCAGCTAACAAGTAACTGTCTAAAATACTTTGAATACAGCTCTTGTTCTAGGTCATCCCTCTTGGGAAAAAAAGCCTGCTGATCACATTGGAAATACATTTTTAAGGCCAAATTCTTCTGATATCCCTTCCTTGCAGCAGTTTCTTCAGCTGTTTTAAGCTTCCAACTCCAGACCAAGACCAAGTTTATGACCTCCAGAATTGATGCTCTTCCCATCTACCAGGGCGGAGAGTGTAAGCTTCACACCTGTAAGATTAAAACAATCCCGTGTCAACAACATGGAATCTGAAAGTGCTAGCCATTGTATCAACCAACAAGCCTTTGTTTCATCACAAGTCCAAATTCAATTACAATTATTTTCCAAGGTAGTAATTCAATAGTAAAGCAAGTTTTAAAGCAATTTCTACTTACATACATCAACTCCATTTAGCTTTTAAAAGAAAAGTTGTACAAAACTAAGTTGAACAACAATTGTAGGGACCAAATGACAATCTGGGGGGCATATAAAATGCAACTGCTTCATACAGAACTAAAAAAACATGCAAATTCTATATAAGTATTACATTTTATATATTGGATTTATGAGATTATTTATTTACTCAAATTAATATGGAAAAAAGCAATAGAGTCCTGTGGCACCTTATAGACTAACAAATGCATTGGAGCATAAGCTTTTGTGGGTGAATACCCACTTCGTCAGATGCTGACGAAGTGGGTATTCACCCACAAAAAGCTTATGCTCCAATACATTTGTTAGTCTATAAAGGTGCCACAGGACTCTATTGCTTTTTACAGATCCAGACTAACACGGCTACCCCTCTGATACTTAATATGGAAATGAGCCCTTTCATGCATTATAGGTGTCACAGAGAAAAATATGCTAAGTATATGAGATAGCCATTTAGGAAAAGTGCGATGATGGCTTCCCCGCCAACCCTTAGAGGGAGGATTAGAGATAATGCACAAGATGTATTTTTGCCCAAACAGAACAACTTCCATAAACATGAAGAAAAAGAGTGCAATTTTGAGAATGAAGCTACCTTAATCCTAGCTGTTTAGAGACCTATCAGCAATCAGTAAAATCAGATACAAGTCCTTTGGAGGAAGACAGTGAGGAATGAAAGAGACCATCTTATTTTCATGTGCATCTACTAAAACTATCCCCTAACAGAGAGAAAGAATCTAGAAGTATCTTTTTGTCTGAGCCCACAACGATCTCAGCAGGGAAAGAGACTAGATTCAGTAAGCTACTGAGTCCCTTCTGACGACCCTAATTAAAATCAAATTAAGATCCTGTATACTGAAAGTTATTTAGATTCCACTCCCTGCCCCAAAACCTTGATCAGAGCAAAGGAATGCTAACACAAATGGGTAGATTTATAACTCACTAATCTGAGATCCAGAAAGCATTTGAAGCAACCCAGAAAAAAAAAATACATTAAAAACCAAAAAGTTTTCAGGCCTTCTTAACGTATCAGAAAGCAGTACACAAGGGGGAAAAAAAACAAACAACTTTTTTTTCCAGTTGATTGCAAGTCACCTGTAAGGTTAAAAATCTACAAGAAACCCAAATATTTGGAAATACAGAACAATTAAATACTAAGTTGTGTCAACTCTGTCCCCCACTTAAAAATTCCAACTTCCTTGGCATACTCCTTTTTTCCCCCAAGACATAGTGGTGTTCTGGATCACAGATTTAGAAAAAAATCCTCCAGCCTGTGCATGCAATACGAACAGCCAACGTACTTACAAAGCTTTCCATTTATAAGTGTGCCCTACACAGCCCTGGTTTATAATTGGTTTGAGGTCTCCATTATACACATGCTGTATCTGTCACCTGGATCATGCACTTGCACATAGAGATATGAGGATCCCTTCGTATTAGACAGAATCAGGCCCTTAATAAGGAGCAGAGGAGTGACTACCAGTTCCTGATTAGGAAAACAGGACGAATGCAGTCAAATAGTTTGCTGAGTAAAGAAGGCACAACCCGGAGGCAATTAAGAATAAAGCATTCTATTTTTAGTAGTGTCTGATAACACAGTGTTTGTAAATGGATAGATAAAGCAGGCTGAGTTTCTCAGATATGGAGCAGACTAAGAGCAGTTCAGCTACCTTTAACTGCATGCATGAAGTGTTTGGAATTTCTCATTAGTTTTTAATCCTAACTCTAAATTTTCTTGTGCGTTTTTGCAAACCGCAACCTTCCTGAAAGCATTTATCTTTAAGTTATGGATATGAACAAATTTTTTTCCGGGAATTTCCTTAGTTTTTAAGAACAGAAAGAGCCTCTTCCTCCTTCTGCCCATGTGTTTGTCCTAGGATTTCATCCTCCTCCCCCCACAAAAGCAGCAGCTGCAATCATCCAAGGTATGCAATGGAAATTTTGAGAGGCATTATCTCTTCTTGTCAACCACAAAGATGAGTCCCCATATGTTTTAATACACTAGCAGTTAACTGTTTTCTAAACCAGAAGTTGCTTCATTTCTGAAACAAAACTACGCTGAATGAGTTTGCTCCACAAGACAGCCCCACTGTGTATATGGTGTTAATGCTATTTGGACAGAACATGCTCAACCCAAGACCAAAAACAGGTCAGCTTTTTCTCACATAAGTCTGGTGTCTTAGTGGTTTATTCACTATCGTGTTTTATAACCAGAAGTGACTTAAACAGCACAAATGGACAATCACTGAACACTGTTACCAAGTGCAGTAATTTACACATCCTTTGATTACCAGATCAACTGTTAGCTGGTAGTCAAAGGATGTGTAAATTACTGCACTTGCTTAATATCTTCATAATAGTTTTAATGTGAATTAGGTATTCAAAAAACAAAACAAACAGTTCTTTCACTCTGCTGTAAGAAGATGATTAATGGATACCAGCCAGATGACAACTGGACATGTTCTATGAATGATGGTTAGACCTCCCAGGATACTACCAACAAAAATGTTCTGGTTAAATTAAGATTATTAGACTTGCTTGTTGTCATTGCAGCATAACACTGCACTGAGTTTGGAACACATTTGAAATCCATCCTACTGGAAAACAAAATGGAGGACACACTTAGCCCTAAATATTCCATTGGATGCCATTGGATTTAGCTAAGCAGAACTCAAACTCAGTAGGAGTTTTAGTTTATGGTATATGAAACTGTCCAAGCACGAGTTAGCCTCCAATATAGATTGAAAGGGAGAAAGACTGCAGAGATAGTCATTCTGAAGAGAGGAAAGAGAAGCCATCTACTGTAACTGGCATGAGTGTATAGATAATATTTCAACAGCAGTTCTATGCATAATACCTAGGAATGCATGACTGCAGTGAAGTGATTTATTTATAAAACATTTACCTGGCCTCAAGGTCTGGGTGTAACCCACTCCAACTAAACTAGAGTTGTTCACTTTTGCCTGCAACAAAACGAAAAGCTGAGTTAAGAAACAGCAATTCAAAAGAAAACTATGAAAGAACGTTCTTTGCTATAACCCTGCAGTGACTATAACAGCTGTCACCAAGAACAGACATCACAAATTTAAAGCCAGTTTATATTTTGCAGTATCTTTGTATTTACTGGATACACTACTCCCCTCCCCGGCAAAATGAAACAACAAGGACACACACACACACACACACACACACCCCCCCAGAGGGATAATAATATATAGTTTGAGTGGGCAGGCAGAAATTTACCTTTCAAACCACATTCCAACACAAACAAACATTTCAGGTAACAGGGATTAAGACTTTTCTAGGAAGAGAGCCAATTCACCCTTTTATTTTTAATGCTTCTGAGATTAACTCTATCAGAACAAGCCACAATATCTAATAGTATTCATTGAAGAAACAGAATGCCATTGATTCACTCAAATCAAGGAATGACCATGCAGTTTACTGGACTGGTACATTTCTATGCTAACCATCATTGTAATGCTCTCAATCAATAGTATGTGCACCAGCACTAGAAGTTCAGGCTTGCAAGAATCTTATTCTAGACCCAATGATATCTGTTGCACGGACACTACTCACTTCAAAACTGAAGTTAAACTAGAGCAAGCCAAGGTCTATTGTACATAGGGTGCTGACTGATACAGAACAGTTCTCAGCATGGGAACCCGGTGCAGTAATCTGAAAAAGTGTCTGAACCACCTCTCTAGAGTGATTTAATGTGTAAGGCACTGAATTGTGTTACTATAGGCATACTAAGATGACTTTCTGTAGAAAAAGTAAATCACAGTTACTTTACAAGATTTCGTTGTTAACATCTGGGCTATCACAGACCTTTACATTAGTGATACAGAAGAGTAACTGGCATACTTCTTGACCGTTCCATATCAATATAGAAATTTATACTACTATAAAAGATATCCAGTTGTATATTTACACAGAGCAAGAGGAAGCTTAATGCCATACTTACAGAGATGGAAGCAGTGGAATCCAACTGGTATTTAGCTGCAATACCAAAACGAGTGCTGTTGCTGCCTGCTGTCCAAGCTAGATTTACAGCAGTATCAAGATTGTCACTCACTTTCTGGTAAATTGAGCCACCAAATTCTGACCCGTCATTGCTGCAAGATATTTGCAAGTGAAATTAAATTACAGGTTTATGTGTATAAAATATAAAGTCCTACACTTATATTTAGCTTTTAAAGTTTTACTCACCTGGGGATTTTTTTGTATTTTAAACACGACACTAATTTATTTTTCCATTATAAGACATTAAAAAGGAGGGCAGATAAATGTAGTTTGCAAGGAAGAATAAGCTATTTTAGCAGAGTCCATGAAACAAGCTTACTCCGGTAATTATATTGCTAAGGGTGATACTAATATGTTCACTTGCACAATTAAGCTCATAAATACTCGAGGTAAATTCCTCCCTCATAGAATATCAGGATTGGAAGAGACCTCAGGAGGTCATCTAGTCCAACCCCCTGCTCAAAGCAGGACCAATCGCCAGGCAGATTTTTGCTCCAGATCCCTAAATGGCCCCCTCAAGGACTGAACTCACAACCATGGGTTTAGCAGGCCAATGCTCAAACCACTACGCTATCCCTCCCCACAAAATCCTAGTTCCATTGAGTTCATGGCAAAAACCTCTGTTTAGTGCTGAAACTAATGAAGAGTATGAAATGTTTGATACAGACATGGCAAGTTAAAAATCAGAGGCAAATATTCAGAATAATCTTGTGGTTACTGGAAATGATGTTTCTAAGTAGCATTATAGTATTACTGGTAAGAAAAAAGTCAAAGGACGTTTTATTCTAGAAAAGCAATACCATTTTCAAATCTTTTAATAAACTTTGAAGGCTGTTCACTGCAAGTCTGAACAATCCTGGTTAAAATTTATATTGTCTTAATTCCCCCTCCTCTCCTTCTTTTTTAGAAGGGGAGCAGTGCGCAAGTGTGTAATTTGACTCCAGTGAATACCAGTAAGTTGCTTCCTACCTTAACACCATGCAGATTTAAGTTAACATCACTGAGACATCAGTAATGCACCATTCTCACAATCATTCAGCCTGAGAAGTCAGCAGGAAGGTGAGAAAACCCACAAAAACTATATGCTTTGCCAAGTATGGTTAGATTTCATAAACTTGAGGGCTTCCTATGTTAAAGTTCCCTTTCAGGGCAAAAAGAAAGGGCCTAAGAATTAAAGGCACTGGCAAAGCATATTTATTTTAACTATATCATGCCAACTGTAACTGCTCATAACTATTTCCTGTAAGAGATCACAGGGAACAAGTGTATTATTGTAATGCAGTTTTCCCAATTGCAAGGAGGGGGACAGATACTTCAGTCTACTTTGTAAACATAACACTTTTGGTATTTGCTTTCTATATTTTGCAGATTACAATGCATATATTACAGAAATTACTTCATGTAACAAAGTAGTTAGAAAACAAGCTATAAACACTAAACTGAAAAGAGGTACAGAAGTAATTACTGATCAGGTAAAGAAAATCTCATGTCTTACCCTGATTAATTCTATATGAGGTTCTCTCACACAGAGCATATTTGACACTTTCACAAACAAGTGCTATTAATTCAGAATTTGAAGCTTAGGAATACTCTTACCACTAGCTTCTCAAATACAGTTTTTTAATACTCACACGTTAGTGTGCAGTTGGAAGTCTCCAGTTTTGTAACCCACAGAGAAGTTATTCCTTGTCAGCTTCGATTTGGCACTGTCAAAAGTCATCTGATAACCAGCAAGCCAGCCCTCGTAACCAACGACAGCCGAGCCATGGATCGCAGGTCCAGCAAAATCGAAGTCAACATCACAACCAAGATTTACGCATTCACGTTTATAAGATGACTTAATTTTGCCACTTTTCTTCCTGAAGCAAAGAAATTATTTTTTAAAAAGGCTTCATCCTCTACCATCAGTCTAATTTTTACTACTTAACCTGCAGTAGGCACACAAAGGCCATTAGCGAATAGGTGTCAAGTTGGGGCAAGACATAACTGACCAGTCATGGAACCAAAATGCAACAGCCCATGAGAAAGTTTCAGAAAACACAAGGATTATACACTTGAAGACTAAGGAATGAAGAACTTTCTTTACTTCCTTATCCCGCCCAAAACTCCCAATAAAGTATTATGTTATATTTGTGCTAGCAGAGCCTTGAGTACTATTCTAACAAATCTAATTCTCTCATTAGGGTGCCAACTATCCTGTTAAGGAGCAAAACATTTTGCATCAGCATCCCAAGGAGGCACATTCAAAAATAACAGCCTGGATTAACAGCAGTAGTTTTGAGCCACCAATTTCAAGCCATATACATAATCTTCATTCACAGTTATATTAACCTATTAAATATTCATTTGATCTTTACATGCAAAGTTATTCTCCTTAGCATGCCAAAAAGTACAATCTTAACAAAAACAAAAAAAACTCTTACCCCGTGTTTGGTGAGAAGGTTGTGTCAAACGTTAGCTTCAAACCTTTGGCAATCTAATGAGGGGAACAAAAACTATTAGCTCAGATCCGCTGGCTAAGTGAAAAAATTAAATACAAGTAGTTTGTCAATCTGTTACCTGATCTTCAATCGCAATTTCTGTTCCCAGAGTGTTATCTGTGTTCCATTTTTCTGTGAAAGTCAGACCATACTCAGCCCATTTGTATTTGGTCTCCAAGCTCCCATTCACTTTCCCTGTGTCTGTGTTTGATGAACCAGCTGTTGTGAATTCCTAGTAAGACAGTATAGGTTATTTCTGAGTTGCACACATCCCAGAAAGTCTCACATGGTAAAGGTATCTTTTTTTAAAACTTAAAAAACTAAACCATGTAAACAACTGTAAGGTAGCATTGTCCTGGTCAACCAGTTTGAATTATATCCACCCCCCTTTTGTAACAATTTGCTAAAAAGGATCTTCCAGATTTTCAAACTTAACCAGGAGATAGCAGTGTACGTGCTGATACTACACAGTTCAAAAATGTAAAACCCAATTCCAAAGCAAGGAAGTCCACTGTGCTATAAGCAATTGAACTATACTATTCAGTGTAGTTCATGCTTTACACTACTTTCTGAAGCAATTTGTTCAAGTCATTGTTTCCTTAAAAAGCAAAAAAAATGTTATTACAAGTACAGAGGTGAGTTTGGTGCTCATATTATTGAAGGGACTAATATCACTGATCAGAGCCAGGCCCAGTGCAGACAGTATCCCAGATAACTCTGCCAACATGCTGCAATCCTCATATAATACTATTGCTATTCCAATCCTTAGTGCCCAAAGAGAGACTATCATGCTACAATTGTGAGATGGCCCTACATATACATTTTAAAATAAACACTCAGGGATTAGAAGAATTTTACAGTTGCAATCGAAAAATGATTTGAACCTAAGGCTCTAGACTAAAGGGCAGCACTTTGGTTCTTAACTAGGGATTTTAATAGCCACACAAGTGAGTCAGGACTCCCAAGTAAAAATATAATTACATAGGGAGACTGTAACATTAACTGATAGTAAGTTTATTAACAGACTTCCATTCCTTACACAGAATAATAATTTTTTAGATTCAGGACTCTCAATGGATAACTATTACGCTAAGTTATTTTAAAATAAACATTGCAGTTATTTATATTACAAACAGCACCTTAGTTATTAAAAATGAAAGTTATAAACACTAGCTGCTTCTTGCTACTTACCTTCTTTACTTTTTACATCTCTTTTCTTGGAAAATGGAAAGACTAGTCAATATCTACCTAATATCCATCTAATTTTGAAAATCTAAAAATAAACATGGGCACAATGCTGAAGTGTTTGGCTAGCAAGTGCTGCAGGGGATACTTGTTAAACAGTCTTTCCACTCCATTTTATTAATGATATGAAAAAGTTTCTGATGGTCTTTAATTTAAAAAAAAAAAATTATATATATGTAAATTTTGACCCAAGATATGCCTGGCTGTGGATTTGTCTATATGATGCAGCAGTGCACACTAGATGGGTGTGAATTCAAAAGCATGCCAACATGTGGCACACTAACTGGCCCAGGTAGACCGTGCTTGGGCATACGTATTAGGGAACTTTTATTTAATGCCAGCAGGGTCTATTTGGGCCAGTTAATATGCAACACATTGGTGTGCTTTAGAATTCACACCCCTTTGATGTGCACTGATGTACCATGTAGACAAGCCCTGTTTTCCCTTACACCCACTAGAATTAGCTATCCACTCCTTAAGGTACTATATGCATTTACTACTACTAGAGGGGGCATTCATTTTATGTGACGAGTATGTTTAAACCAAACATTTCTGGAGTATTGTATCAATCTCACCATACACTGAAGGAATATCTAGATTTCCTGTAGATAAAGGAGGTATATGAATGCCAGAATGTGTTGCTAAAGATTTACCTTAAGTTAAGACAACTTTAAATTTATTAAATGAGGTAGCTTTATATGAAAAATTAACTTTGACTGAGTGATGTTTACTTGCAGCATATTATTTAGCCACTAGATGTCTGTGCAAAACACAGCATTCCAGACATGGTAGCAGTCCCTAGTAAACTAAAGGGAAGAAAAAAAACTGGAATTCAAGTTGTGCAGAAGCCTGTTTGCCTGTAGCAGTCACCTTTTTCTTTAAGGAATACCTACTATTTAAGGCAGACTGTGATTCCATAAATCAAGATAGCAACTAAAGGCTGAAGACTATTAGTGATAAATAGCTTATGCCTTATCTACACTACAGCATTGGCCTGCTAAACCCAGGGTTGTGAGTTCAATCCTTGAGGGGGCCACTTAGGGATCTGGGGCAAAATCAGTACTTGGTCCTGCTAGTGAAGACAGGGGGCTGGACTCAATGACCCTTTGGGGTTCTTCCAGCTCTATGAGATATATCTCCAGATATTATTATAGATTTTAAGAGTGTTTGCCAATATAGCTATACCAGGAGAGCACTAGTGGAGAGACCGCAAGCGAGCTTCTTTTTCTGGCACAGCTTGAACCTGTTCCCTCAGAAGGAATAATCTGTACCAGACAAAAGATTTTTCTGCTGATATAGCTATCTATCCTGAGGCTTTTGCCAGCATAGCCATGTTAATCAAGAGTGTGATTTTCCACACCCGCACACACCCCTAACCAACAAAACTATGGCAGAAAAACTTTTTGGTGTAGATCAGGCTTTAGTAAGATGTTTAAAAGGTTAGACGTTTTCATGAAATATAATTAGTATGACACTACAATGGCCATCAACCTTCATTCTTCAGTTTGTAAACTATTCTGCTGATTCAGACAGAAATATCCCCCAGGGCAAAATACTGAACAATGTGTCTCCTGCTCAAGAATCCAGCATTGGTCAGAGTCGGGGGTCAAAGTGATTGGTGAAACTGTTGTTTCAGTGTTCACTAGTATGGAATTAGATTTATAGAAATGTAGGGCTGGAAGGGACCTCAAGAAGTCAACAAGTCCAGCCGCCTGGACTGTGGCAGGACCAAGTAATTACAGACTACCCCTGACAGGTGTTTGTGGAATCTCCATCACTGGAGATTTTGAAAATTCCCTTGGAAGCCTATTCTAGAGCTCAACTACCCTTATAATTAGAAAGTTCTTCCTAATATCTAACCTAAGTCTCCCTTGCTGCGGATTAAGCCCATTACTTCTTGTCCTACCTTCAGTGGACATGGAGAACAATTGATCACCATCCTCTTTACAACAGTCATTAACATATCTGAAGATTTATCAGGTCTCCCCGATCCCACTCCAGCCTTCCTTTTTCAAGACTTAACATGTCCAGTTTTTTTAAACCTTTCCTCATAGATCAGGTTCTCTTAACCTTTTAATCATTTTTGTTGCTCTTTTCTGGACTCTCTCCAATTTCTTAAAATGTGGCGCCCAGAACTGAACACAATACTCCACTGATACCTTACCAATGATGAATACAGGAGGACAGTTACTTCCTATATTTTACATACAACACTGCTGTTAATAGATCCCAGAATGGTATTAGCCTTTTTCACAGCTGCATCTCATTGTTGACTCATTTTTGTAATCCACTATAACTCCCAGATCCTTTTCAGCAGTACTACAAGGGTCTTGAGAGTTACACTGAGCACAAACAGAATCAAAGAATATTCAGAGAAAACTAAATTACATTTCTATATATAGTCTGATATCAGTTTTACCTTTAAAAGTGGTTCTACTATTCGTTCATTTTTACACACAAAATGAGTGACAGCCAAAATATACCCTGCTAGCAACTTTACAAAGACAACAGAACAACCACTTCTGACTACTGCATGTCAGCATACATGGCAATGTGATTTATGTTTGGAGCTGCAGATCTCTATGGCCTGCTGAAATGTACTGTACAGCAAACACTTATCAAAGGATTCTGTCAACTAGCTAACTTTGTCCATAAAAAATCCCTTTGATAAGCAAGAAAATTAGAGCACATTAATCAAAAATACTGTGAATTTAAAACTCACCACCCCGCTTGCAGACTTTGTTTTCACATCCAGTTTCACCAGCCCAAAACCTTAAGATAAAAAAGTACACTGTAATAACTTTAAAGTGTGTGCATTTTTTTAAGCAAAAAATTAAAAAAAATACTTCAGCCATTGACGAGAGCGGTATAAATCCTATGAACGTTGAAACATTTGTAGTCAGTGTTGAACTGAGTAGTGTTCTCTCAAACTCTAAAGTGAAAAAAGGAATAGCGAAGGCTGTTTATTGTACACCAATGACTACTAGGGGATATTTTCTCAGTTAACTAAATGAAAGTTTTTTGTTTTTGTCTACTCCACAAATTCAACTCTGCCTCTCAAAGACAAATTGTGCCCTTTCTGGCTTTTATGCTGCCACCAGTAAAAGATTCTGAAGTCTGAATTTAGCTTGAAGTTATGCTGATGTGTGAACCAGAATGGAATACAGTTTATTCTATAGCACTACTGAGTCAACAGAGCTAACAAGGGTTAGGACTCAAATAAACTAGGAAATACAGTTCCAAATACACAAAGGGAGTAAATTTAAGAAGGTGCCATTTTTATATTGTCACCCTTCTGACAATTAGCTGTACTTTATATTATACTAAGCAAATAATTAGATTTAGGATTTTTTGTTTTTTTTCCAGAAATGTCATTCTTATATTGACAGGGTGAGATTTACACACACACACTCCCATGAAGCCTCCTGAAGGATGCTCAATACAAGAGCCCACACCACACAAGCTGATTTATTCAGCTTTAAAATAATCAGAAGTTATACACACACAAGAATCAGTCATACCCTCTACTTCTTTGCCACTGTAAGGTTGCTTCCTATCATAGCAGCAGAGAATCCTGTGGCACCTTATAGACTAACAGACGTTTTGGAGTGTGAGCTTTCGTGGGTGAATACTCACCCACGAAAGCTCACGCTCCAAAACGTCTGTTAGTCTATAAGGTGCCACAGGATTCTCTGCTGCTTTTACAGATCCAGACTAACACGGTTACCCCTCTGATACTTCCTGTCATAGTTATCTAGTCAAGTCCAATTACATGTCCCAAGCAACAGGTTTCTAAGCTACAGTCTAACAGACCTCAAAGTTTTTATATTTGATATTACAATAGTACCTAGAAGCCCTAGCCAGTTATATGTTGTCCAAATACACAGTAAAAGACAGTCTCTACCCTGAAGAAATCACACTTTAAATAAATAAGAGTGTGAGGAAAGAGAGACAGATAGATGATACAAGCAGAAGATTGGGAACTGAAACACAGATTACGGCCCCAATCCTGCAATAAAGTCTGGCAGACTACCGTGCTCTGCAGAGCCCCAGTGAAGTCCATGAGATTCCAGGGGTCTTGCCTAGCAGGAACTCATTGGAGGATTCTGACCTACAATGTGATCCCCAAGGTCACAGAGGCATTTTAATACCTGAAAGTCATGTTGTTTTAAGTACATCTGCTTAAAGCAGCACAACCCCAAAGTGTGAATGCAGTTATACAAGTACAAAAAGAGCTTTGCACTGGTATAGCTATTCCAATACAGCACAGGAAACAACCACCAGCATATGGCACCTTTATGTCTAACAACTGTGTCCACTCTAGGGGGTTCATCAATACAATGTGTTCTTTTTTTAAACAGATATAATTAAAGTCCCATACCTAACCAACAATTATTCCAAGATAACTTTCAAGTGTAGACCAGGCCATAGGAGCTGGGACTTGAACCTCAGTTCTTGATTGCTAGTCAGCTGTCTTAACTACAAGACCACACCTTCCTCCCTAGAGTTCTACTATAAAACCCATTCCTTCCTTGTTGTTTACATCAGATATTTACATACTTCTTTCCCATCTATTAACTTCTAATTAGCCAGTGTGTGTGTCTAATTTTTCTTCAAGTCAGTACCACAAGGTCTCTAACCATTTTGCTGCTCTTGTATGAGCTTCCTCCAATTTAATTAAATCCATGAGTTTATCTGTGTATACAGGCACACACAAATTACCATTCCAGAACATATGCAAATTAAAAATGTTAACTTTATGTCCTTCAGCAAAGTGACATTTCTTTATATTGCATTTTTCTTAAAGTATTATTCCTACCATAGCCTTTGTTGAAGATATCTCTGGCAGATTTGCCAAGATCTGCATATGATGGAGGGATCGCCATTGGAGCTGGAAAGATAAGAGATAACAGCTATGTTAATATTGAAACATATCATCTAAAGATAAACTATCTTTAGTTCTAAACCCACTGTGTCTTCCAACAAGGACGCATATACAGGACAATTAACAACAGATGACTTAAACTAAAGCAGTACATGATACACCTACAGATTTTCATAGAATGAATACTGACTATTTCAAAAGTGGCATGGGTTTACCAAAGTTCCTCCCCATGTAGATTCCAATATGGATTTCCCAATGTTTAGTTAAAAATGTAAAATGCTCCATATTTCAGAAATTGCAAAAGCTTTCAGAGGAGAAAGATGCCATTCTAAACTGGGGCACTGGAAAGTTGTAGGAAATTGTGATGAAATCAACAGACTATATTCATCAGGATTCCCATGAGATATTTTTGCGAAGACCCCACAGGATTTTTTCCTCTTTTTTTTTTTTGGAAAGGACACATGCAGGATTGTTTATCTAGTTTGCATCTATTTTTGGCCCTGTGTTTTAATACCAGATATCTAACTCAAGGAGAGAGATTCATAAACACTAATAAGGTTATTAAATTCAACAACAGTTCTGACAAACTTTATAGAAACTCTACACACTCACACTCTGCAGTGAAGAAGCCAAATATTTTATAGCTAACACCATGTCACTTCTGTCACAATTTTTAGTGACATTATTAGATCTGTTATTTTAATATTTTAAAAAGTATTTAATGACCAATCTAGTTAGTCTAGTTAATGCATCCCCTTACTATAAGAGAGAGATGGGTCTATTCTGTGGTCCAACCTCTTGCTTCCTCATGCTGGCAAGAGTTGGGAGCAGGGCAGAGGGAATGTGATCAGACCTTGCTGAAGAAGGAACATACCATGTTGCTCTGACACAACTTCTGCAACAGAAGCTAGGTTGACGGGATCTAAGTGGAGATCCCCCAAACCAATGAGAGCTATCAGAAAAGTGAGAGTCAAATAAAGGCTTTTCCTGGGGAATGCAAGAAAGCTTAAGCCTTTATAAGCCAATGGAGGACAGACTAAGGTGAGGTCAAGTGGGTGGAGAAGCACAAAGTTTTCGCAAGACTTCCCTCAGCATGGGGCCTTAGGCAGGTTAGGGGTGCCTAGAACGCTTTTCACTCTAATGTGGTTACTACTCACCCCTTTCAAAGACCCAACACCACCCAACTCCTCATGTTGGCCTTCAGGATTATCTATCACTGCTCATTCAACAACTCGTCACAATGCAAGCCTGTTATCTCCTTCAGTCGGAACTTTCCCATAGACTTCAACCAGAAAAGGACCAGGACCTTAAAAAGGGCCATTGTCAATTTGAACTCTACAGTCACATTTTCATATTTTCACATGTGAAGTGTGTGTATAACCCCATCTCCCATGTGAAAGCACCAAAAATAAAAAAGGAACTATAAAGGGGAAACACTGAAACTGACTAGACAAGGAGTGTTGTCAAAAGAACAAAGTATGCAGATAAAGAGAAAAGTTCTCTAATCTCCTTCAGTTGTAGTGATCTTGTGTTACAAGTTAATAGATAAAAATTACATTTGTCTAAAATTTTACATTCATGGTGTCTCTAATGTGCCACCTGTTTGCCTCCTTATTGAAGGAAGTGTACAAAGGAATTTACATTTTTACTAATCTGTATGTCAGAACATTCAATGCCTCCATTTTGTTTTGTAGAGGAGGGCACTAAATTGTCATCCAATAGGTTTCAAAGACTAACATCCTATTGAGATGAAAAGGGCAGCTCACACTTCATTTTTTTAAAAGGGGTAAATCAAGTCCTGCAGAAGACAATGGACATTCCACAGTGCTGATTTTTGGAAATCTCTGTGAGCCTTAAAGCACACGGGATCAAAGCAAGGTTCAAGAACTCACACTTTCAGGATGTTTCTCTGTAATTTTTAAGTACCAGAAACAGCTATTGTAAAGAGAAAATTCAATATTCAGGAACAAGTAACAGTCACAACAATACTTTGTTTTGGGACTGAACATTACCTTTCTATGGTGCTAGTACATATGCCAAGTGTACCTGTGTAACTAAATCTCATTTTAATGCGTTCACATACAGTCCAGCTATCCCTTAGGTAAGTGTTCTAGGCTCTACGCCAGCTCATTATTCTGAAAAATAGTTGTATGTCCTTAATAAAGAGTGGAATAACCTCGGCATTGCAATGAAGCAGTTTCTCCCTGCCCTTTTAAAAAGGGTGATTAATATTTATAGATTAAATAGCAGACCATATACATTACAGGTTTTAACAGCTTGTTAGTAACTTGTTAATCAAAGCAATTTTAAATTACAATATACAATTTAAATAGTTTAAAAAAGCTGCCATAGCAGACTAGTTACCACCTTAAAGTTAGAAAATGTTTCAATTGTTTAGAAATGAACAGCTGTTGTTTGGATTGAGCTACACAAACAATAAAGGGAATTTTGCTATTTTCCATCCTATTGCCTACTGTGCAGCCAGACTTAAAACAACAGCTCTAACATTAGCATTTTAAAATGAAGTGTTAAGCCACATATTTTGAGGCCTTCTTCCAAACCACCACCACCACCCAAGAAAAAGCTATGTCTGATTTCATTTTTATAGTAACCTTCAGCATCAAAACATTTTGGCAGTGATAAAGTAAATAAGCCTTTTGTTACTGTGTAGTAAAACAAATTCAAAAGGATAATCTCATACTATGGCATCAGATCCCATGAAAATGCAGATGCCATGAAAAGTTATTAAAGGAGGTAGCAAACAATTTATAATAAAATTGCAGATTAGAAAAATACTATGAAAATTATGCTAATTCAATTACAGTAACAAACATTTGGACTGGTACATATAAGTTGCTAAATATTTGTTACATGTCCTTCCTGCAAATAAATGGTGACTATAACTGCATGAATATCACCATAAAATATTGTCATTATGTCTTAAAATGCAATATAACCTGCAGGCCTGTAATTTTTAATCTTATGTTAGTATAGATCAAGTGAGGGACCAATGGTTAACATGAGTCCTTGATGCTTTTATAATGATCTTTCCTGTAATGTAGGGTGACCAGATAGCAACTGTGAAATATCAGGACAAGGGGTGGTGGGTAATAGGAGCTCATATAAAAAGAGTCCCAAATCTCAGGAGTGTCCCCATAAAATCGGGACATCTAATCACCCTACTGTAATGCTACATTCAATGAAAGAATAATGCTAAGCCCTGTCTGTCATCAACCCTGTACTTCCCAGCCTTCCATTTCAATTAACAAAACCAACCCAAGTGAAGTCAGATGCAGTTCTTTTTCAATTCAGTCTCAAATTTTCAATTTCTTTTACTAAAAAATAATATTAACCAGGTAGATTTTAAACATTATACTTATAAATCCTAGACACTTATGAACTGTAAATTTACGAAGAAAAATCAACTATTTCAGCAATCTTGTTCCTGATTGTGACTGATCCAAATGGCAGCTCCATCTTTATCTGTGCCTTCAAGCTATCCCTTTTTCCTTGTGCATTCCTGGAAACATGGGGTCACAATTGTTGCTCCCAAGAAAGCCAAATGAAGTTTTCCCCTTTACCAAAGAAGGAAAACAACTGGTGATTTAACCACAAGATAACAAAATACTATTAACCTACCCTAAAGAAATACAATTAGTGTACAGTGTTACCACAGTACACCTTTCCCTCAAGGTATTCTGTCTAACTCCTTCACACCCTCATATTAAAGACACCTTGAGGAACTCTTAGAGGACTGATGTAAATTTTAAAACATCAGAAGGTGGATCGCATTTTTAGGCAGATTGAAACTGTATTGACACTAACTTTAGGAAGCCTGTCGAGGACGGATGCCTTTTGGAGAATGCTGGGCTGATGTTAGCCCTTTCAGTTCAGTATTTATCGGTCCTTTCCGATCTTATACAGCTAAGAATCTTACAACAATTATATTTAGCCATAGTCTTGCTTAAACTCTTTCCCTACTTACGTCTCGGAGGCGGAGGGGAACATGGTGGAGGATAAGTCATAGCTAGGCCAATCTAATGAATCTACAAAGAGGGGGGGAAAATCAACATTCAAGGATGAGTGAGTGAGTGAGGTCTCTCTAAGCATGGACCGGGGGGCAGGCCCGCCCCGCTACCGCCCTGGCAGGGAACTGGCTCTCCGAGCAAAGGCCCAGCCAGACACGCCGCGGCTGCAAGGTGAACGCGGCCATCTTAGGACTCCGGCCGGCCGGGCTCTCTCGCCACTTTGCTCTGAGCGGGCATCGCAGCCGCCCCCTCGCCCCACGTACCCAGCCGCGGCCCCAGCCCGGGCTCCCAGGACAGTGGCCCACTACCCAGCAGGGCAACGCGGGACGGGGCTCAATCCCGGGGAGGGGCCGGAGCGGCGCGGGCTGCCCCACCTCCCCTCACTCGCACAGCCCCGCGACCCCAGCCCCGAGGCGGGGCCGCCCCGTCACCTGGCCGGCGGGGCTGTCCGAGGGGAGCCGGGAGGGTCTCGCCGTGAGGAGGCCGCGCTGGCTGCGGCCGCTCGAACTGGAGGACGAAGTGAAGGAGACACCGACTGACTAGTCGACCCGCCCGCCGCCGCCGCGCAGGACCCCAACGAGCCGGGGCCGCCCCACCAACCGCCTGCCCCGCCGCGGTCCCCGCCTCGGACAACACCTTGCCCTCAGCTGGCACACACCGACCTCACCCCGGGGGTAAAGCGGGAAGCCCGGCGGCGGAGGGCTAAGGGAGGAGGAGACCGACGCCGAGCAGGCGCTGCGGAGGACAACCCCAGGCGACAGAGGGGTCCTCTGAGCCCCGAGAGAGAAGGGAGGGGCTGCAGGAGCAGAGGGGACAAGGCGGGGCGGGGGTACTGTGAGTGGGGAGGGGCGAGACGAGGCTTCAGAGGGCAGGTGCTGGGAGAGGCTGGGGCAGAGAAGGGGCCACCGAGGGGATACTCGCAGGAAGGGGTCTGTAGGTGAGAATGGATATTGAATACTGTGAGATCATATCCCCATCTTCTCTCACGCTCTTGGGATGGGGAAACCGTTTTTGGTAGAAATGAGAATTTGGGGGTGGAATGGGGGTAATTGAACAACCCTTGCTAATGTGTATCACAGCTGCAAGGCTTCCTGTAAGGGTGAGGAGAAATAAGACACGGGCTTTTGAAAGCATGCATCTGCCCTGTTGTGTCCCCAGTATTTGATGTGTTGTTGGGGATGTGTTGTTGTTGTTTTTTAAATCCACACTGTTTTCTAAAGATGGCTACGCTACCATTTATGTTGCTCAGAGGTGTGAATATTCCACTCCCTGAGTGACATAAGTGCTAGCGTGTGCACAGTGCTATTCCCACCAATATAGCTACTGCTGCTGGTTGTGAGTGGATTAATTTTGTCGACTGGACAGCTCTCCAATCAGAATAGATCTTACAGTGGCACAGATGCATCAGAACAGCTGAACTGCTGTAAGCTCTCTAGTTTATACATAGCCTTAGTCTCCAGTTCCTTTGTTTCTGATAAGTCAGTTTGCAGTAATGCAGCAGTAAAGACTTAGCAGAAAACTTCATTTGGTGGAAAGAAAGTGTGGGTATGATGTGAGGGTTGTACTGATTCAGAGGTGATTGTATGCATGGTAGAGAAAACATCAGAGGGCACATGAAAAATGCAAGAGATGCCTGCCCACTCAGCAAATATCTATATTGGGGAAATAATCCCCATTCAAAATTCTATTATACACTAGAAATGGTGCAGCTGTGCTGCTGTAGTATAGACACTATGGAGATGGAAGAGGTGCTTTTGTCACTGTAGTAAATTCATATCCAAGAGGCGGTAGCTAGGTCAATGGAAGAATTCTTCAGTCCATTAGTGCTGTCTATGCTGGGGCTTAGGACAACTTAACTAAGTTTCTCTAGAGTGAATTTTTTCATTCCCCTGAGCTACATAGCTAGATCAACCTAACTTTGTAGTGTAGACCAGCCCTGAGTAGGGAATCTAAAATCAGTTTTAACTAACCAAAACAAGAGGCTTTTGCTGTGTCTGGCATGCTACAGACCATAGGACCGTATGATGCAAGTTGAAAACATTCATGGTGACAAACGTATTACTATTTAAATAAAGAATCAAATGAAGTCAGCATCCAGCCCCCTGCTGTGCAGTTTGGGGGAAGATGGGAATAAAGGTAACTGTGCCATTATGGTGCTATTATTGGAAGAGTATATGTTCAAATTGGCTACTTGTCTCTGAAAAACAGAAAATTGTTGCACTTGGTTTCAGGGTCTGTCCTTGTTTCCAACTTAGAACATACATAAAAAAGCTACTGCGTTTTATGCCGTTTTCCTAATTCCTGCATATGGATTGTGGCATAAATTGTGGCATAAATTGTATAATAGTCCATTATAGCAACATAAAGGTACCACCAGACAGCTAAGCAAATGAAACTGCCACGTGCTTCAAGAACAGCACTACTCTCACCCCACACCTGGTCATTGCCACCCTTTTGTTTCCCCTGACCCTGGTGCACAAATTCTCCCCACCACAGTTTCCAAAGCCTTTTTGTGCCACTCTCCCTAACCCTGACACCCCACCAAAACCATCCCATGCTGCCCTACCTCCCTGCTACTGTGGTCCTGGCTTTTCCACTTTGAAAATGTGGACACCCTATACATAATGTGTGAACACAAAAACAACAAAGCAACTGTCCTTTAATTGTTTCTGGAATACATATTGACTAGGATTCCTCCCCTACAACTAGTGCTCCTGAATACTGTGGTCTAAGCTGATAAAAAGCATCAGTCAGGTCACTGGCACCAATAGCCAGAAAACTTCTCTTTTTACAGTGCTCATCTAACCACAGAAGAGGTTCCTTTCTAAGAACGGAAAGTGAAGCTAGACTGAGTGTCACATGACTGTTCTGCAGCAGTCAGTCATGCCCTATGACAAACCCCACAGCAGAAATTGCTTATTCATCAGTGCAATTTTTGTGCTGGGCCAAGGAACAATCTGTATGGCACAGCTGGTTCTAAGGTTCCTAGTCCCCTCTAATAGTATTGCCTTTTTAATTTTTGGGGGACAGAAAATGAGGTCCCACAAGAGAATATAATTAATTCACTATTATATGATAGAGTGGTTCATAATTTATCAGAATATATGGCACTAAAATAATATTCTGGATTATGGAAAAGAAAGCCATTTAGGAGCCGGGTCCAATATATTCCTGTTTGGTATTCATAAACGATGTGCAGAGTTGAACAGCTGAATACAGTTTTCAGGTCCCGCATAAATACATTCATGCTGAGGACTCAGTAAGCTAATACATTTAAATAAAGAAGAGGAGCATGTTATAGGAGACAATGTATTAGTGAGTGAATACCAAAGACACAGATCAAAGGAGTGAACAACAATTGGGGAGAGAGAGAGAGGGATGGGAGGAGGAAATCAGTGTTTTGAAATATTCATTAGAAATGAATAGATGTCTTGTTAAATACAAAATGGATTGTGGCATAAATTGTATAATAGTCCATTATTTAAAGCCACAAGTCCACTACTTAAAGAAACAATCACTCATTATGAACAAACCTAATCCACCTACCTGAAATCAGGCTTTTTTTAAAAAAAGTTTTAGTTATGACTTGGTTTTATTTTTAGAAATTAGAGACTGCAAGAAATAACTGTCCCACTCTAGGAAATGGTGGTAAATCACTGCTCTTTCAGGAACAACATAAAAACCAAAGCTGAAGCAAGACTGCACCCGCTTCCCCTTTGTGTCAGCATTGTATTAAGGATATAAAAACCATGCATCCATCCCTCAGTTCCTCTCTAGCTACAGACACCATCGCTTAAGCCTTCAAAGTATTGTGGCAGGAGGGTCACTGTGGATCTGCAGAGATGATGTATTTGGAAAACAAAGTTTACTTTGGTAGGTATCTTCCTATGTCTTCATAACATTGTCTCCTCGAGATTTTAGCTGTTGTCACAACCACCCCTCCGCATTCCCTTCTCTCTAAATTGGCTTTCCTCCACTGTCTGCACCATTCAGCCAACTCCTCCAACCATATTTCTTAACTAACACCACTTTGTGGGGATCCAGGCACCAGTCTCTGTCAGAATGCATGTGTCTGATGTCAATGCATGGGGTTGGTTGAGAGTGATTGTAAAGTTGTCATGCAAATTTACCAGCTCTTGGAGAAAGTCTATTGACCCATTACCATGATGATCTAGAAAAATATTAAGTGAGGTACTTGCCCATTAAAGAAAAAGAAAGCAAGTGGGTAGAATTCATATGTATTTCCACCAAACAGCTTGGCTAAGCTGGAGATAGGGCTGAACACACATATCAATAATTTAAGGCTAAAAAATGTAAGAACTTTGCAGATACAACTTACTGAGAGTTAGAAACCCAGGAAATGCAGACTTGAGGACAAACTAAAAAGAAAGCCAAGCATAACACTGCAGCTAGGGTCCTCAAACTGCCAGAACTCTGCTAAGGACATGCTGAATTGTCCCAGTTTAACTAACTATGATTTTAAACCAATTTCATGAAATTGGTGCAAAAAGTATCCATTCCTATTTCAGTTTAATCCAGGCTTCTTTCATTTTTGTTTAAATCAATTAGAAACAGGATTAAATTAAACCAAAAAAAGTCACTCCTAAAACTAAAGCAGAGTGTCCACCACACAGGACATTGCACCAGTTTAAATAAACTTGCACCAATGCACACGTAGGGAAAGGTTGTACTCACAATAGCACCGGTGGGTGGTAATTGTGGGACTAGGAGAAAGATAGTTCAGGGATTCCAGCTGGGGTGCCAGAATGGCTGCAGGAGTCACCAGTGCTAAGGGAGCCCTGCAGCACTTAGAAATTGTATAGGCAACCTGAGCTGGAGGAAGCTTAGGTGCCCTTAGCACTATAGGATCGTTGGGGGCCAAAGGAAGCTGGACTCCCTCTGCTTATACTAGGCTTTATAAACGGCAGCATCACTTCTGGTGGTGGCTTCAGGATCCCAATTATTCACAGGTGTAAAGTCAATCCCAAAGCTCCTTAGGCTTTCACAAATAATAAGAAAACAAAAGGGGCGGGGGGAAAATTCCTTTACGAGAGAGAGCTTTGGAACCTAAGGGAAGGGGACGGTAGCCAACCTAGGACACATGAGTGAGCTTGTACTTACTTTTACTTTGGTGTTTTTCTTTGCTTGATGAATCCTTTCTCTTCTTTTTCTTTTTCCTTTTTCGTGGGGTTTCCATCTCCCTTGAGGTTTTTCCCTGTGTCTCAGGGAATAAGTCCTGGTCTAACATAGGTAAACACTGCTATGCTTTAACTCCTGCACTAGTCTGTTTTACTAAGGCTTTAGGGTGGCTAAATTGGTGGGACTTTATCCCTTGTAGGAGGAGCTATTGTAGAGCCTTTTATGGGGAGGGGTATTTTGCGTTTTCTGCTTTAAAAGGGAGTAAGAGGTTCTGATAAAAGCACACTCTAAGAACATTCAAATTACTGACTGTTAATAAAAATATAACTGCCCTTGCAAATCTAAAGCTCATAGGAAAGTTGGTTCAGATAAAGAGCCCAGTTTCCTTAAGTCACTGAAATGAAGTAATGAAATCTGAGTGATGTAAAAAATGTGTATAGCAGTTAGCACCTGAAGTGGCAGTCAGTAAACATGAATAAAAGTATTAACTCCTGCTCTTGTTGGTGTTTTTCTGTCTCTCATTTCTATTTGAATTCTGTGCAGCACTAATCGTACTCAGGGCTTTACAAACAGTCACTAATTAATCCTCACATCACCCTCTTGAGATAATACTGGTCCTATTTTACAGACAGGGAAAACTGAAGAAGAGAGTTTAAGTAGCTTCCCCAAGGTTACAGAGAGGATTGTTATAAAAGGCAAGGCTGGAACTTGGGATTTCCAGACATCCAGTCTTGTGTTTAGACCACATCTAATCATCTGTTACTATTTTTTCTATTATATTTTTGGATACTATTTATAAGGTATTTATTTTCAGTGCCAATGGATCCAAGTGCACATGGGATAGCAGTTAGATTTATATCAGGTAGAATTGCTAATGGTCTCTAATTGAGGTGCAACTAACATTTAAGAGCAAGGTACTAGAATATGTCCCCCACTTAACAAATGAGGAAAAATGTGGCATGAGTACACTTTTGGGACTGAGACCACTGAAGGAGAAATATTCTTCTAGCCTACTGAGGCAAGGCCTTCATAAACTTCCTAGCATGTGAGGGAGGGCAGCATTTTTCTGTTTGGTGGGATCACTGATTATGCTGGGAGGGTTAACAGTTCTTTTTCCCTACTACATGCCTCTGCAGGGTGCTGCTTTAAAGGGGTTGAAACTTCAGCAAGCCTTGCCCCTACTTTGTACTATGCTAAGGGCCTGTAATGGGTTAATTCTGAGGTGGCTCCCCTACATGGAATAGTATTTGAATGAATGGCTTTCACTTAACTATATTCATCCCAGCTGCCCACCCAGTTACTACACTTATTCTCCTACTAGCTAGTGGTTTCCACCTGGAAGACTACTAGGGCACGTTGGCCCCGGCCAACAAACACCGAGGCGTGTAACTGTACTCATGTGAGTTCTATTGGTTTTGATGAGACTCTTCCCAGGAGTAGAGTTATATGTGTGCATCAGTGTTTGCAGGGTTGAGGCACTGGACTCTAAGGGGGTTAGAAAGGGCTATCCCCAAATCTTATGGTATTCTGAGGAGAAAAACGAGGCTTTTCAGGTCATCTCTTGCATTTTTATTTGATTCAGCTGTGTTGTTGTGGATGTCTTTTACATCAGGGGGAAGTCTATACACAACCCCTAGACTAGGGGCTCTAGTGAAACTGCAGACAGATCAGAGAAGGTGGCGGTTATGATTCCAGTTTAAAACATTTCCTTTTAGTCAATAGGGTTAAGTCGCTGGCATTGTGTGAAAAATAGGGGGTGTATAACAAAAATTGAAGGGAGACATCTGACCTTTGAAGATTTACGTCCTGATCTTGAAAACACTTACATATGCAGAGTTACACATGAGAGAGGCCCCACTGAATTGTGTGTTGCCAGATGAGTGCTGTTGATTGTAAGCTTCTGGGGGTGCCTTAAATACATCACCCTTAAATCAGGCTACCAAGTATTGTATCAGAACAAAGGATGCTGTGTCACAGCACTCCACGCAGGAGCCATTAAGTTGCTCTCAGAAGTTTCAGACTTTTCATTTGTCTAAAGTTTTTCCAGGAAGTTGTAAGAGGGTCACGTGCCTCAGACAAACTCCATGGGCTAAATGAATCTGTAATACAACTCCAATGAAATGCCACCATAGCTGAATAAGCCTCCATATGTTTTACTTACTTAATGAGGTGATCTGCATCATAGTAGCGTACAATACGATTGCCCCTGCCAAATGGATTTCTAGTCCCTTGTCTTGGAGCTTGATCCTGCCAGATCAGTGGTCCTCAACCTTTTCATCTGGCGGGCCCCAGACGAAGGACCATGGCATTTTGGCAGATGCTTAACCGCCGGCCAGGATGCGGGTGCATTTAGATGCCCCCACAGGCACCACATTGGGGACCCCGGTGCCAGATGCATAGTCCTGCAAGATGTTGTATGTTCTTGTGATAAACACTCCCATTGAAATTAGGAGATGTTGAGGGTGCGTAGCACCTTGTGGAACTAAGATAAGGTTCCCTGGACCTACATCAGGGCTTGTCCTGGCTGGAAATGCTGCAAGAAAACTTTATGTGAGAAACTGCTTTAGCCAAGGATTTTAGCCTGTTAGACTCTAAGAAGCATGTTATACTTGTATTTATATGTAATAATTTGTTTCCATTGTTATCCTTACTCAGTAGCTCTTAAATCTTAATCTTTTTCAGTAAACTTATGATTGTTTTCCTCTAACTCCATAGTGAGGTGATATAAAGGACCTGATTCTGAGTTGTACCAGTCAAGCTGTGTGTATACTGGGATTAGTGAACCTAGTAGTTAATGTGAGTGTGTAGTGAGGCTGGACACTACAGGACGCCTGTTCAGAGTTGGTCAGGAACTGCAGGACACCAAATGTTAACCTGCAAGGCAAAGTAAAGGCAAGCAGAATGCTGAGGAGATTGTTTGGGTGGCTAAGAGACTGGGAGTTTCAGGGGGTTGACTCCTAGTTTAGCACCAGCAAGTCTTGGTGGTGCTGAGGGAGGAAGTAACACAGTCACTCACAGTCCTGGGCACTCCAAGAATGTGACCACTAGGACAATACAATTTATAAGTACAGGAAATCAAGGACCATCAGATAAGAATAAATAATGTTTTATTTCCAGAAAGGCAGGGCTGAAAGAGAGAGAGAGAGAAAAACTGGCAGAAAACAGGGACAAAAGGAAAAAAGCAGGGGAATCAGGGAACAAATTAAATGAGTAACTACCCAATAACCTAGCAATAGTTAAACACTTCCTCTCTTCATTACTCAAAATCCCACAACTCAGGAATGACAAGAATGGCCCCAGAGCATCTCACAGGCTGTAGCTGAAGATTGGAGGTGTAGGTCAATGAGCTGGCTGGTGCTGTTACGTTGCTTTGTCCCGGGGTAAGGTTAGGGACCGCGGATGTTAGTGTGGATGCTGACCAAGGGGAGTTCCAGGTTCGATGACTGGAAGTGGTGTTAGAGAAATCAGACATGAGGAGATCATGTCCAGGATGAAGAACAAACGAGTTATTATTGTTTACAGCTGTCGTACACCTCTGGAAGGGTCCTGGGACCACCTTCACAACAGCAGAAAAGAGGCTGCTCACCCACAGTTACAGCTGCCGTCTGACTCTACCAAAACCTGTGGCCAGCCTCCTCAAGAGCCTTTCCCTCCTGGTTACCACTGCCAACCACCACCAGCTCCCTTCTGCCACTCTGCAGAGTCTTGGAGCTAGCAATTCAAAAACCCTTCAGTTCGGCCAACCAGGGCCATGGCTTCTGGAAAGGGAAACCCTCCCACTTTGATTGCCGAGTCTGCTCTGGGTCTTTTACATACAAGCAGGAGACTTCCTGCAAAGTCCATCTCCATACCCCAGGAGTCAAGCTGTGCTTATTACTGCATGGGAATAGGACCTAGCTGTCCCCTTTCTCCCAAACAAAATTTTAGGTATCTGCACCAGTTCCAATGCTAAGAATTATGCTGTACCAATCAGCACCTACAGCTAATATGCAGCTGCACATTTCCACAATGGTGTGTGGCTTGATCCAATTTAACTCCAGGTTTGAAGTGGGCTGTGTCAGTGTAACAGATGTCATGCGGTCTGGAATAAGGGTTTTTTTAACCTTCTAATGCACATACTACTGACTGAGACTTAGTTTACACTACAACATTTTGCTGTCATAGCTATGTTGACTAGGAGTGTAAAAAAATCCCCACACCCGCTAGCCAACATAGGTATGCTGGCAAAACACCTGGTGTAGATGCAACTATGCTGACAAAAGGAGCGCTTCTGTTGGCTTAGTTAATGTCATTCGAGGAGGCAGCATAACTATTCCAGCAGAACTCCTGTTGACTTATTTTGTCTCTCCAGTGGGGGGCTCTGCCAGCATAGTTATACCAGCAAAGGCTTTGTAGTGTAGACCAGCGTTTTTCAAACTTCAGGTCGCAACCCAGTACTGGGTCGTGGCATGTCAGGCACTGGGTCGCTCTGGTCAGCACCGCCGACTGGGATGTTAAAAGTCCCATCGGCAGTGCTGCCCAGCTAAGTCAGGCTAGTGCCTACCTGCTCCAACACCACGCTGTGCCCCAGAAGTGGCCAGTAGTGGGTCCAGCTTCTAGGCAGGGGGGGCCACAGGCTTCCCTGTGCTGGCCCAAGCCCTGAGCACTGGGAACTGGCCAACAGAAACAGGGAGAGTGGGGGCGGTGCCTGCAAGCGAGAGTCACTCGCCGCTGCCTGGGAGCCAGACCTGCTGCTGGCTGCTTCTGGGGTGCAGCATCGTCCGCGGTGCCAGGACAGGCGGGAAGCCCGCCTCTGCACCCTGGCTGCACTGCTATCCGGGAGGCACTGGAGGTAAGTCCATGCCCCAGCCCCGAGCCCTCCCAAACCTGAAACCCCTTCCTGCACCCCAAACCGCTCATCCCCAGCCCCACCTCAGAGCCTACCCAGAGCCCTGACCCCCTCCCGCACCCCAGCCCCCTGCCCAAGTCCTGAGTCCCCCTCCAAACCCAGAACACCTTCCTGCACCACAAACTTCTCAACCCTGGCCCTCACCCCAGAGCCTGCACCCCAAGCCCAGAGCCCTGACCCCTCCTGCACCTCAACCCCTTACTCCAGCCCAGAACCCCTCCCATACCCTGAACCCCTCATTCCTGGCCCCACCCCACCGCCCTCACCCCCATACCCCAACCCTCTGCCACAGCCCTGAGCCCCTCCCATGCCCAAACACCTCATCCCCAGCTCCGTTGGGTCACAATCATCAACAATTTTATTTAACTGGATCCCCAGAAACAAAGTTTTAAAACCACTGGTGTAGACAAGCCCTAGACTGTTACAATAGTGGTCAATATAGAAATGTAGATCCCAGTAATTGAAAATGGTTACTTCTTGATTGAAGGAACTGATAAATTACTGTTTCTTTAACAAATGCAGTAACATGTTGTGGCTTGTTCTGACAGATCATCTCAGAAGTAGCAAAAAGGTTGAATTGGCTGCCTTCCTAGAAAAGGCCAGAACAAATGCCTCAGGTAACACGGATTAGGGTGGAATGCAGTTTGGAAAGAGAATTTCTACTCACCCACTCAAAAGGATATTCTTTTCCCTCTCACGTAAGAAGTGTGTTGTACTTCTTTCATTTCTTTCCCAACCATTACAACAAGTACAAAGATACTGAAACTAGCAAGTATAAACTTTGGCTTAAGTTTGTGATGGCTGTTCTCAGTGACTGCTATTCTAGTCATTACAGGATTATAGCAAATAACATTGCTTGCTAATTTTCTTTCAACTGCAGCTTTACTCAGCTTTTCACTTTGTTGTAGGCACAAGTGAACAACTCTTGTATAGTTGGAGTGGGCTACATCCTTTTTGACAATTGCACAGACTGTAACCCTAAAACTCCTGCTGCGTTTTAGAGTTTTGTTTGGTTAAATCCAGTGACACTTCTGGAATATCTACAGGTAAGTGCATCCTTAATTCATTTTCCAGTAGGATGGATTTCAAATCTGTGTTACAAACTTGCAGTGCAGTGTTGTGCTGCTATGACACACAGACAAGCTTAATGCTCTAGTAATTTTAATTTATCAAGAATATTTCTGTTGGCAGGATTCTGGAAGTTCTTGTCACCATTCATAGAAAACGCACACCTGTTGTCTAGCTGGAATCCATTAATCAGCTTCTAATAGCAGAGTGAAATATCTATCTTTCAAACTTTAGTTCTTACATTTACCAATATTTTAAAGACATCCAAATGGACCACGGCAAAACATCAGGCTTATGTTTTTGCACATAGCTACCATTTCATACATCCAACATTTTGACCAGGGTTCATTCAGGGTAAAAGGGAAAATACCGAAGAGTAGTGCATATTCTACACCTCCTCCAGCTCTTAAGATGCTCGTAGATTTTAAAGGCCAGAAGAGATGATTATGACCATCTAGTCTTACCTTCTGCATAACAGGCCCTATGTCATCTGTCTGACCTGGGCACACAGGAGGAATTGTGGGACAGCAGTGGATGACTATCAACACTCAAGTGACCTAGGGTTTGGCTACACTTGCAGGTGTGCAGCGCTGGGAGTTAAAGCTGTCTTCGTATAGCTGTGTAGGGAAAGCACTGCAGGGTGGCCACATTTGCAGCGGTGTTGGGAGTGGTGCATTATGGGCAGCTATCCCACAGAGCACCTCTTCCCATTCTGGCACCGTGGGTTGTGGGAAGGGGGCGGGTCATTCTGCTTCCTGTCCCAATGCCCCGTGATGCATCGCTTCACATCCCAGCAATCTCTGTGTTTCCGTCCACGTTTGGCGTGATCTTGACTCTCTCAACGGTTTCTTTGCAGCACGATTTCTGTGGGAAATGGAGCCCGAACTGCTGAGGAATATGCTAACGAGTCTAGGCAGCACATCACGTTTGGCAGTTGAGCTATTCCTTAAGATCCAAAGTGATGAGGAGTTCAACAATGATAGTGAGTCGCGTGACGCGTACAACACGAAATTGCTTGTGACATTCATGGAAATGCTCAGCATTGTGGAACGCCGCTTTTGGGCTCGGGAAACAAGCACTGAGTGGTGGGATCACATTGTCCTGCAAGTCTGGGATGACAAGCAGCGCTGAGAATCGGGATGAGAAAGCCACTTTTATGGATGTGTGCGGAGCTGCCCCCACCGCTTTGGCCAAGACGAATAAGACTCCGGGTGAACGGGTGCTATGATCTGAAGGCATTCAAAGCTAGAATGTCGGGACACATTTGGAGGGAAATCGACCGTGTGGATATCGTTTTGATTCATAGTTTGTCAGGGCCATGATGCATCCTCGAAGAAGAGACCTGACTCGGGACGAACAGGGATGTTTGCCAATATGTTTCCCTAATGTGAGGCGATGATGGAAAAAAAAACCAGCCAATTAATATTAATTCACTTGGCCCACCCCTCAACCCACCATCCGAGTACATTAATCGAAGGGTATTTATCATGTTTCCAGCACTGTGGTACTGGTGGTTCATTGACATTACCAGGCGCCAGAAAGTGCATGATCCACAGCATCTTTGAACATGCCTCTTCGGAATGCTAGCAAACTTTTCCCAGAGGAAGATACAGTAGGGGAACTCGAATGCCATTGTGATTCTGGGCCCTGCTTACATATATGCGTGCTCATAACACCAATACAGACTTGAAAGAGCAAGCTGTGTACTACAGGAGCCGATGCTGAATTGACTGGTGAGTGTGCTTTGATTTAAAGGGCGCGCTATCTCTGTTGGAGCTAGACTTGGGGAAAGCCATCCACCAGTATACCCTCTGTACCGCCTCAATAGTATTGTGAAGGAGGTGAAAGATCAGTCAGGCAGGACTCGGAGGTCAATGCGGAGTGAATTTGCACAGCCAAAGCACGGCTACTAGAGAGGCAGACAGGTTCAAGTTAGAATGCTTGAGGGGATCTGAGGTGAAAACCAACAGTAATGTTGGTCTTGCACAGAGAAGTGCAGGTACAGTTGTAGGAATCTGTGTCTAAGCTGATTTGCTGCCGTTTCTTTTCTGGCTGAAGTTTGATTCTGTAATAATAAGCTGTTTTCAAACGCAAGATTCATTCATTGAAAAGAAAATATTTATGACAGACACAGCAACTTTGGAACTAAAAGGCGAGGGGTGGGGGGGAACTGGTACTCACAGTTGAATATGTCCTGTCTGGAGTGCTGTGCAATGACTGCTGCACTTCAGGATGGCTATACTGCATGGTGATGGGGGTTGAGTGCAGAGGGTAAGGGTCGTAGTTCTCAGGGCTGGTTGGTGAACGTACAGATGTTGGAGGCAGCTGGTGGTGGTCCGAACCTGGGGAAGGGGGTTTTGAGCTGACATTGGGGCACAAGGGAAAGAGCTTTGGGACGGGGGGCGGGTGCATGGTAGTGCTCTGCCTGCATGGCTACGAGTGGCTGGATAGAGTCCGCTTGGCGCACCAGGATGCTTATCGGCTGCTTTGTGCTTTTCTTCCTGTCCACTGCGTTTTTCTGGCGGATCCTGCTTTCCCTTTCCCTCCAGTCCTGCACTTTTTGATTCTCTGTGACAGAGTGCTGCATAACTGCTTGCAGCATGTCTTCTTTGCTTTTTCATTGCTTCTTCTGGAGGTTTTGTAGTCTTTGAGATGTTGATAACACGGGCAGCCGAGATCTCGAGGTTGCTTCTGTAAAGGCAAAAAATGCAACACTTAACAGAGGCAGCATTATTTATACCAGACAGTTATTCCCACACAGTTAAGGAGTTTAACAGTCTTCAGAATAGCATAATTTTCCCATCCCAAAGAGAGTGCACATAACCCACGGGAGCCCCAAAATGGTGAGTAAGGGGGACTGATTGCTTCAGGGCTCTACTGTCCTCAGGGTTTCTGTGCGTTGGGGAAAGCAAACGGCTGCAGGGGGCACCTACACTGAACATTCTCCCAACATTTTCCACAGGAGTTGATCCTGGAAGATATCTCGCTGCTGCGGGTTACCTGGGAAGCGCGGGAGGGTTCTACAGCAACACAGATTCCGCCCTGGCCCCTATGCAGCTTGCCTGTGTGCAGCAATGGTCCCCCCATCCCTCGTGGCACAGTGGCGCGGACGCGTTAGCCTGACTGGGACAAGGACCACAGTGGCTTTCCCAATAAACTTGCGCAAACGCATTGCCCACGCTCTGGCTGAAACTTTTGAAGAGATTACCGAGGCCGATTATCGCATCAATGCGCTATGCCGCATCTAGGCATGCATGCATGCAGCCCTAACCCTCCCTCCTCTCCTGAAAAATTTCCATCATGAAAATAAAATCTGCTTACTGGGAACCCGCTCCTCTGTTTGTCCTCCATCAAGTACCGGCTGCTGCAACTGGCTACCTTCCTCTTGGCTTGAGAAGAGCTCCTGGCTGCATGCCTCCAGGGACTCCAGGATGTCTCCCCACACCACGGCACCCTCACTCTCGCTTTCCTCCTCCTCCTCCCCCTGCTCTAAAGTGTCCATCGTGGTCTTTGGAGTCATGGTGGGGTCACCCCCCAAGTATTGCATCCAGCTCTTTGTAAAAACGGCAGGTCGTGGGGGCAGCGCCGGACCGACGGTTTCCCTCGCGGGCTTTGCAATAGGCACTCCACAACTCCTTCACTTTAACCCTGCACTGCAGCTCATCCCGGTCATGGCCCCTTTCCAGTATGGCCCTTGATATCTGCCTATAGGTATCGTAATTCCTATGGCTGGAGCGCAGCTGGGACTGCACAGCTTCCTCCCCCCAAACACTGATGAGGTCCAGCAACTTGCCATTGCTCCACGGTGGGGCTCGTTTGCCACAGGGAGCCATGGTCACCTGGAAAGATTCACTGATTGCACTCCACACCTGGCTGAGCAAACAGGAAGGGGATTTTTAAAATTCTCGAGGCATTTAAAGGGCCGGTCACCTGAGGCCAGGGCAATAGAGTTCAAACTGATGAGCAGAGTGGCTGAACAGGCATTCTGGGATATCTCCAAATACCTCTGGAGGCCAATAACAGGGCTTTTGGTGGCCACACTGGTGGAGCAGAGCTGCATCAGCAGCGCTATAGTCGTTATTCCCCAGGCCGAGGTGGAGTACAACCAGCGCTGTAGCCAGGGAGATACAGCGCTGTATGTGCCTTGCAAGTGTGGACGGTGAGTGAGTTGCAGCGCTGTAAAGTCACTCCAGCGCTGCAACTCTCCAGTGTAGCCAAGCCCCTAGCCTGCATCCTCATTGCAAAGTAACACATGAGCATTTACTCATGCCTTCAACTGGGCCAGTTAGCCCAGGGTTAAACAGTGGCTCTCAACCAGGGTTGTGTGTGCTCCTGGTGGTACGCAGAGGTTTTCCAGAGGATGTATAAACTCAGCAGGCTACATAAAAAGCACTACCAAAGTCAGCACAAACTAAAATTTCATACAGACAATGACTTGGTTATACCACTCTATATACTATGCACTGAACTGTAAGTACAATATTTATATTCCAGTTGATTTATTTTATGACTGCATCTCTACCCCGATATAACGCAACCCTATATAACATGAATTCAGATATAACACTGTAAAGTAGCGCTTGGCGGGGGGCAGGGCTGCGCACTCCAGTGGATCAAAGCAAGTTTGATATAACGCGGTTTCACCTATAATGCGGAAAGATTTTTTGGCTCCTGCTGACAGCGTTATATCGGGGTAGAGGTGTATATGGTAAAAAATGAGAAGCAGCAATTTTTCAGTAATAGTGTGCTGTGACACTTATGTCTAATTTTGTAAGCAGGTAGTTTTTAAGAGAGGAGAAACTTGTGGTGCATAAGACAAATCAGGCTTCTGAAAGGGTACAGTAGTTGGGAAAGGTTGAGAGCCACGTGTTTAAAACACTGCTAAATTTGGTTGATACTTTTGTGTGTGGCTGGGAAGGGAGTTAGAGGCAAGGGCATGTCTACAAAGGGAACATCACCAACATAACTCCCCCGTGGATACTCTATTCTGGAATAAAAGTAACTTTACTGTGGAAAAATTACTCTGCTTGAACTTTATTCCACAATACTGTCTACATATAGGAGTTATACTGGTATAGCTGTAGGGGAAAGTTAATCCACTATAACTATGCCAATCATTTCCCTTTGTAGACAAGCTAACTCTGCAGTGAAGACATGCCCTAAGAGAAGCAGAGTCTGCCTACCCTGGAGTGGAAAGATATAATTTCCAACTTGAATATAGAATACTTGTGGTAGCTCTGATCCAGCTACTGCACTAAAAATAGCAGCAAGCTGCCCCAGCATCTAACATTGGCATTAAACACAGATATAAAGGTTTTACAGTTAGCGACTGAGATCGAGGGGCCAGCCTACATTCAAATGAATGAAAAATCTAGCAACGCAAAGTAATATTTTACTGCTTTTTTTATTCAAGATGAATGGCCAATGCATTCTTCTTTGAAAGAAGTCTATTCTGTATGCACAGTAACTGCATTTCAAAAGACTTCATAAGGATTTTATATATAATGTGTCACCGCTTTTGGGAAGCCCCTCAGGTAAGCACTGCTCAGAGCCTGCCACTCCCTGTCCTGTACCCCAACCCCCCGTGCCCTCCCACAACCAAACTCTGCTGCTGGGAGATGGGAGAGGGGAAAATGTGTACAAGAGACGGCAAAAGCTGGTAGAAATCATGCCATTCAACAGTATGATTTTTAAGCACCTCTGTATTTATAAAATAGGCACTCTAATTAGAGGTAGCTGATTGATTGGTGAAGATTTTACACAAGTCAAGATTAATACAAACTGTCCACTGAATATCCCAGAGGAGTTGCTGTTTCCAATCCAGCCTTATAAAGCAGGGAGAGGGGAGCAGAGCCACCCTGAGCTCTCTTTCTGCTCCCTCTTCTCATCCAGCTTTGGCTCTTCCTTCCCCAACCGCTGTTTCCTACAGCAGTTCTGATTGGCTTCTCTCTCCCAGGAGGCAGGGAAGCAGGACAAGGAGAGGGGAAGTCTGGAAACCCAGAGCCTTTCAGCAGTGGCCAAAATCCACCTTACTTGTGGTAAGTTCGTGAGAATGGGCAGTACTGGAGCAGATGTGTTCCCCTGCTAAGGGCCTAATGATTGCTGCATTTTAGTCACGGGTATTTTTAGTTAAAGTCACGGGCAGTAAACAAAAATTTGTGGCCAGTGACCTGTCCATGACTTTTACTAAAAATACCAGTGAAGAAAAACCTGTGTAGAGTGCTGCCCAGGGGCCCCGCAGGTGCTGGGAGAGGGCAGCCCAGTTGCTTGGGGACAGGGGTGGCAGGTGGCAGTGCATGGCCCAGGACCCCCACTGGTGCTAGGGGGTGGTGGTGGCAGGACTAGCTCCCTACCTGGCTCCTGCCCCCCTTCCCCCCTAGCAGCAGAGTTTGGGTGTGGGAGGGCGCAGGGGGTTGGGGCACAGGATGGGGCAAGGCAGGCTCTGAGCAGCGCTTACCTAGGGGGCTCCCCAAAAGCGGTGACATCCCCCTCACTGCTAGGCAGAGGCATGGCCACTCAGCTCTGCAGCTGACTTGCTGGATCAAGCGGTACCTGCTCACCCTTGTTTTCCACCAAACTTTATGCAGTGCACAACACATGGAGCTGTTACAGGGGGAGCTAAGAGCAACCATCTCATTGAGAAGCTCTAGTGCCATGCTACCATGCTTTGGCACATGGGCTTGAAATTTGGCGTCTGGGGAGGGGGGTCACCTGCCATGGATGTGCCTTTTTCCTGACCCTGTGAAAATTCACCCAAATTTGACAAGTCATAACTCTAAAATCTGAGTTTGCTCATGCCCAGTAGAAACTTGTGCAGGTAAATTCTCCAAAGATTCTGTTTGCACCAAGCAAGGTCCACCCTATGACTTCAGGAAAGAGCAGGAATTACCTGGCAATCGCTCCTCTCTGCTATTAGGTGGGGGGCACTGTGGTAGCAGACACAGGAAGTGAGGGCAGAGAGACTGGCTCTCCTTTGCTCTCAGTGTCTACCCATCCCCACTTGCATCCAGCCAGCAAGTATTAGGTGGAAGCAGCTACACTGGAATGCAGAGTTAGAAATTGGGGGTGAGGATGAGGGAAAACAGAGGAAGAGGAGGTTGCAGGAGCCAGAGATGGGAATAAGCAGAGGATGGATTAGGTGCTAGTAAACGGGTGTGTGGGGATGAGAACAAAGTGTGTGTGTGGGGCGGGGGGGTTGATATGAGTAAGTAGACAGAGAGGTCAAGTGACTCAAAGGTCATAAAGGAAGTCTGACTGTAGTGGGGCTAGGTGTTGAGTCCTGACACCCAGGCCCCTGTTCTAGCTACTATTTTCCATGTTTACAAATGTAATGTACAGCTTTGGTGCCCCATCACCAATACCTCACTAGATACTTGACCAGTCACATAAATTTAAAATAAAAAGCAGTCTTCAGCCATCTTCCAAAGATTTTATTTTTAATGCTTTTAAATATGTTTTAATACAAGATAAAAAATAATATATTAATTAAATCTGGGTTTAATTTTTAGAGTCAAAACAATATTTACTTATTTACATTACTGTGCTTCAAACCTCACGGCCACAGGAACTTTCAAATCTTCAAGTAACACGTGTGTGTGTGTGTGTGAGAGAGAGAGAATACTTAACTAAAAAGATCTGTGTTTAGTGCAAAGAAACATTTTCCCCCAAAAACTAGTACTTAAAAGGTTTTATACACCTTGTTACGCTAAGCACTATACATTAGTGTAGTCTGTAATTGCTCTGTATAAGAAGTCACTTACAGTTGAATGAAAGAGGACATTACATTAAGTTTAAAGTAAAGTCACTACTTAAATCATGGGGTTAATACATGAATTCAATATGCTCCACTTTTAAAAAGTTATTTTAAATTCTTACACAACTATCACAACTCTGTTCTGAAAACATATATCACGCAGAACTATGTACATTCCATTCATTGTAACACACTTGTGGCTCAAGCTGTGAACATTACCAGAAACTACAAAATGGATGACTGAGAACAGGTGTAATATAGTACTGTGCCTTTTACTGTTCAGAAAGACATTTACAATAAATGTAAATGTAAACCTAATTTTGTAGGTTAATTCCATGTCAACTTTGCCCACAACAAAAGACTGTTTCAGTCACATCATAAAAATCAGACAATCTTTCAAAATTGCTCCATGTCTCAAAGGAACACCAGAAAAATACATATATATGGATTATTAGTGGTCTACCAATTAATCTTTGACACAAAAAAGCCTTTAGGCAGGTGAGGTAATTCACAGTTCACATTAGATCATTGCTGGGGTATCTACTAATTACAAACTACCAACCCTACAAAGCCACATTGGCTTTATAATTACCATGGGTGAATTTTGTTTAAAGAATCCTAATTTTTTTGAATAAAGCAACATAAATTATGGCAAAATCCTTCTTCACAAAAAATCTTAATCTTCTCAAATAGAAAAAACAATACAGAAATGACTAATAATTCATTATTTTTATTATGTGCTACTTGAAGTCTACAAAAGAACTTCCATTAAACTCAGACACTTCAAGCAACTTGATTTTGTTACTAATAAGAAATCGGGTAACTAGTAATGAAACAGTGTAGCACTGTAGTGTGTAAGTGTCTAACACTGCTGTGCTAATAAAATGTTATGCAGACTTTAGGAATGCTGTTTCAAATATTGATTTTTGTTCAACACCACAGTAAATTCCACTGGGAAAACAGATCAAGAATTGCTACACTGAACAATCTACACGTTTAAATTAGCCAAGTTTTGGGGCTTGTGGGGTTAGAAACGTGTAAAAAGGTTTTATTTACCATATTAGCACTGGCAGTTGGGATTTCCAGCTCATTTTCACTGAGCTCTGCGTCTTATAACAAACAACCACTAATACCAATGGTCCTAGATTTGATGTCATCTCTACAGAAGTGACTTTACTTCAAATATTCGTTTATCTTAGATATTCTATTGGAACATGGTTTTCCATATGGTGCATGGAGATTTAATGTGACCTAAAATAGAAAACAAAATCATGTACCCACTTATTTATCATATAATGGCTCGGTTCTACATGGTGCTGAACGCACTGGCCCGGATCCAGAAAAGCACTTAAAGCACGAGTAATCTCTCTGAAGCTAATGGGTCTACTCACGTGCTTAAAGTTAAGCATATACTTAACACTTGCAAGAGCTGGCTCTAAATCAGTCTGAAAGTCCTAGGACTTGGGGGCCTATTGAAGTGTTTCTGCTTATTTGATTTTCTTAGAAATATCAGAACTATTGAGTTGTCCTGTTTTTGCTGGAGGACTCCGTAAAAGAAATAGAGAAGTGGAGTGGAAGCTTTGAGTCCTCAGCTGAAAAGCAGAGGTGTTGAATCTTTGATAAAAAGGATTCTCTCTCAAGTCTTTGTCAGGAGTTTGCGTTAAACGGATTTAAAAAGTACTTTTTATTCAGGTTCATTCTCTGGTAGTGTCACAATCCCATTAATTTTCCAGTCCTCAGAGGAATCCTCCAGCAAGAAGAATCAAGACCTGATATTTTGAACACAAAAAATTTGCATGTAGCTTTCAGTCTTCTTATGTCACGAGACCGAGAAAGGGCACTTTCCCCTTTGCATTTCACCGTCACTACAAGATGCCAAAATCTAAGCCTGAATTTACACTTTTGCCTCAAGTATTGACGTCTTGAGGGACTCTGTGGCTTAACTATTTCAGCCAAGTTAAAAGAGACAATCAGTTTTTTTTTTGCTTTTTGTGGGGGGTGAGGGGGGAGGGGGAATCTGTAAACCTGACCCTACTGTTCCAATAATCTCAGGTATTCCTTGTAACTGAAAGGTTAGAGAAATGTTTTTTTATTTTATTCAGTTTATTTACTTTGTGTGTTTGAAAGTCTACTTCTTGGGTTTGTTCATCATTTGCACTTCCTGTATAAAGCACTAACCTGATGACATCACACGTCCCGGTTTGAGGGTGAACTCATGTACGATTTTACCCCAGGCTTTGCACCAGGGCATCTGCCAGAAAGAGCTGCAGGTAAGATGGCATAGAGGAGGCAGCATGCAGGTGTGTGAGCTCATAAAAGGGGAGGCACAGCAAGATAGAGCACGTTTAGCATTATTCAGGCCCAACCTTTCTGCTGCAAAACAAACACCAAGACTTGTTAAAAGCAGCGGCAAAAAACCTGTATAAAAACCATTTTAAAATTCTGTACCTCGCTTGACTTTGAAACAAATTGGGGGGAAAAGTCTAATCAAGTTGCCAGTATTGCTTTAAGGGCCAACCCTTGTTTTGAAACTCTGAATAAAAGAACCTGAAATATTTTGTTCTCTCTTTATAGTCAGAAAGTCGTTATGAGCTACTGGATTTGTGTCTATTGGCAGAGATGCCTAACCTCCAAGAAATAGAAGGATTGACAGTCTTAATACCCTGCCCAGTTCCCAGGAAATCAATCTTGTATGTTACAAATATTGGAAACAGATTCTTAGCAGCAAGAGGATCAGTGTATGAATACATAAAGCAATTGTGTAGATAGCAAATATCCTATTTTCATAAAAATATTCAAAAAACAAACCACAATACTGACATGACAATACTTTAGATGTAAACAGCACTTGAGAAATAAATAAAGCTGGAGGCAAAATAAAAACCCAAGAATGTTTATGCTTTTGTTGGTGTCACTAAGCATAAATCTAGGCCTCAGTGAACCAAAGCTCCTCCATGTTGAACTCTACTTGATCTAGAAAGCTAGCAGCTGTGAAATCAAATGTGTAACAGTAAGTTATCAGTTGCAGTACAGCTCAAACCGGTCTAAAGCAGTAGTGATAAGGCCTGTGCACCTTTACCAGAAGGACAAGGTAACTTGCAGAAGGAAAACTTACTAACGAGCTGCCGCAACCAAGATTACTTAATGCACCTGTGCTTACGTAACTGCTATAGGGGGAGGAGGAGGAGGAGGGGAGAAGAAAGAAAAAAAAAAGAGAAAAAAAAAAAAAAACTTATAAAAAGGGAAAAGCCGCTTGTGTAGTGGTGCTTGATTTGAGACATCAGTCTCCTTGCACCGCTTTGAGATCTCAAATACACTTTGTTTGCTTCTTCACCCTGGTGTGTTTATTGGCGCGAAGTACACCGGGCAACGAACCCCGCTGTTGCCCCCCTCGGGCACTTTGTGTCGGCAACACTTTCAAAAACAAAGATTTGAACTTTAAGTATTACACCTAAAATCTTGAGATGTCATTTTAGGTTATGTAAACACTTTTGTGATAAGTTATAGAACTTTTTGCTTTACTAGACACGAGTAAATAAAAGACTGAAAAAATTCTACAATTGAGACCCAGCTAAGCTGGTCAGCAGTCTGGAGTTACAGTCAGTCAACAGCTTTGCAAATTTAGCTGCATTTTTTATTCCTGTTTTCCCTAAAGTATCAAAAACCTCAGAGAATATAAATCTTTAACACTTTAATGCATGTCCAAAATGTGTAAAGAAACAACACTGTTAAACAATGGCCCAATTAATTACTGGGCACTGCAGAAGCAAGTGTGTCCCCATAACTGGGAACATTTTATTCCAGAGTACCAGAGAGGAATGTTCAGACTGCCTGTTCCTATCAGGAAGACCGGGGTAGCAAACAAACATTTATCATAAAAACATAAATCCTTGGAGATTAAAGATTCTGTTTTGCAAAGTGTCAGTGCATTTCCTTAGTTTAGGTGCTGGAAGCACTCAGCAGGTTTGGATGCTTTACTATTAGCAGCAGGTTTGTTAAAGAACAGGAATGTTACAGATATCAAAGTCTGCAGAGCAATGCAACTTACACTAGGTGTGCTCTTGCATTTGGTACAGATGCTCTGGGATATAGAATTCGTCCCAGGAACAGGAACTAAATAAACTTCAAACTTTTAAAACAAACATTCTGAAGAGTGGGTAATATATTCTCTCCTTAATTACTGTTTCTAATTCCAAGTTTAAAGTATCTTTGTTAAGGCCAATAAATGTAGAGTTGGGAGACCATACTAGACTGAGCTTCAAATACCTAATTAAGTCTTGCAAAATTCTACTTGACGGGGTAAAATTGTTGTTGACAGGCAAGTACTGCATGTATTTCAGTTTTCCTATAGTCACTGTAAAGTGGGAGTGAACAGTTTGTATCGGGATGGCAAACTGTCATGGAAATTTTTTGAGGCTGACATTGCACTACCTCTTTTCACACATTAGCTATTCTGAAATTATGGGATAGCGAATTAACGTGATAACAACCAACATTTATGTATTTGTTGCAATTTGCAACTCAAATTAAACTACTATTCCCCATTAAATCCGAGTAACTACAGTTAAAGCTACCTTCTTGCACACAAAAAATACATGGATAACAGTTTGTAAGATCACTAACAAGTATGGGCCCTGCTTGCATGCACTACTTCAGGCTCCAGTTTTAACCACTAGTCTTCCACAAGCAAAATCAGGCTCTCAAAAAAAGTGACAGAAGTTAAACCGCTTAAGATACTGTAACTACTAGTGTCATAAACAAGCAGCTTATTTCTAACCACCAGTCTATTTTCATAATTTCTAAGACTAAGTATAAAGCATTTTACTGTATATACAGTTCATCAAAAAACCCTTACGCATTCAAATATGTTCAACATTTGCTGATACCAGATGGATTGGGACAAAACAAAATAAATAAAAAAGATCAACATTAACACTATTTTTGAAACTTGCTTTTAAAACTTTTCCTGAAGGGAGTTGGGGGGGAAATCACTACATGCATTTCCCCATCTATTTACGAGGCATTATGTTACTTCAAGATAAATTTAACTGTTCTATTCTTCTAGTGATTAAAGAGTTGCTCATAAAAAGCATGCATAGGTTTAGGTGACGTATTTGATAAACCATACAGAAGAGAGAGTAACTATGTGACTCTAAAGCACTTAAGCTACCTCATCTTCATTTTCACCAGATGTAGCTTTCCTTTCTAAACCAACAAGAAACTGTCTAAGCAGTAGGACAATGGCATAAACCGTTTACTCTGACCAAATAAGCCCTGTTCAAACATGATCTTAATAGTCGACAACCCCCAAATCAAAAAAGCAGGCGGTTTCATCTTTGGCCTTCTGTATATACACAACACATATTGTCCATTATACCTTTTTCAGAATTCTTATTTAAGATTTCTGGGAAACCATTTAGTAAAGAGCTATACTACTTTCCTTATTGTGACAAGCTACTCTTCAGAATCTCATTTTGTAAGTGTACACGCCTCAACAGAAAAAGTTATATTTAATATTATTTTTAAAAGAAAAGTCAGTGGCTAACAAATTAGTACTTAGTATTATTTGTACAGGCAAATATTCAAGTTACCAGAGATCATCTGGATCTCAAAACAGCAAGTCTGGTAAAGCATACATTAAAAGTGTAAGTTATTCTCTACCCTAAAGCATTTTTGTAGAATCATGCCAATGGTAATGATGACTTCTCTATTTCAGATTCATAATGATCTATGGGCAGCCTCTACCTATCCTCCTAGCGTTAGATTCTACTACTACCACCTTGTGAAGTATGGAAATCCCAACTTTGTGACTGAGAATCTAAGAAGCGGGGCATGAAGAGACCCCGGGGATGGAAACAGTTACCTTCTTTTTCCAGCTAATTCTGTAGAGATTTGTTACACAAATACTTCATACTAACTTAGATTAAACTAGGTACTCTTCATCCAATTAACTTTCTCATTATTGTAGGTTTTGAAAAGGGCCAGCAATACTCATTAGGAACTGTACCATTAACATTGCATTCAAAAAAAGAAAACATGGGGAACCAGATTCTTGCTCTCCTACTCTGCTGATATGCTCTGGTATTAGCCAATGTGTGGTAGTACAAAAAGAGTCTTGTGGTGATGTAGAAGGCAATGAAGACATCTATAGAGTAATGTTCATGTGCAGCCAAAATGAAGAAGATTCCAAAGAGATTCAGGACCCAGGATAAAGTATGCAAGAAGTTCCAGCTTCTTGGTGTATCTAGCAAATGACAAAGTATCAAGTTAAAAGATTCACCTAGAATGTTTCACAAACCAAGGTTCTTAGCAAGTTTACTACACCTGCTCCCATCAGACACTTGACATGATCTTACATTTACACAGCAATCCAAAGGACTGAACAAATTAGGGGACTGATCCGGTATTCATATGCACAGCCCAATTAATTTACTTCAGAATACTTCATTAAGAATTAGGACTATGAATCACTTCACTCATCGCTGAAGTGCAACAACCACAGGGGCGAAAGGGAGCACTTGTTTAACAGTACATAGAAATATTACACAGTAGAGTCCCGTGCGGGACTATTCTTTACTCCTGGCTCCTGTCATTATGGCAGCGGGTCCTGCAGAATCCCAGTCCTGCTGCAGGGCTCTATGACACAACGACATATGGCATGACTACAAACAGAATACCTTCTCAGTGGCAGCTATACAGATATAGGTAGGTCTGGCATTTCTCTTCTTTTTAAAAAAGAGAGAAGTTTCCAGGTGTGCATGTATAACTGATTTTGAAGTAATTCAATTACAGTTCCTAGTCAAGCTAGCTCTCTTAATTTGCTGTTTAATGCATTAAAAAAGTCACATTTTGAATTACTAACAATAAGTGATGGATAATTAATATCAGCATCAAGTACTGTGTGAAGACCAGTCAAAAAAACTTCTATCTTTGTAAAGTTTTGTTTTCCAAGTACTAGACTCATGTTAAGAAGCTTATTGTATCCATTACATAACCACACTTTATTTAAGAATCTATTAATTTTTATACTAAATCGTGAATTACTGTGATATTGCTCTGCTATTCAGAACTACTACTCACTGAGGTATTTGTAAAACGCCTACCAAAGTGATAACTAAAGCACCATAGTAAATTTAGAGAGCTTTACTCTCATTCTCGCTTGAACAAGTAGCATGTGGGGGTTTCTTTAGTTGTAGACATGGCTTAATACTTTTTACTCACCCTGAGGTACTGACATACCAAAGTATCTTTAACTACTTTGCATTTTCATGACAACTCACTTGGGTATCTCTTATCAATCCTCTTTATAGGTCTTTAGCACTAATAATGTGCCTTTTACTTGTATATTACATGATTTTAATAGTCACATACAGGAAGTTTGATTAGCCTATTCTAATCTTTATTCTAATTTAAAGGTTTAATACAGATGCAACTAAACTGAAGAGAGTGAGAAAGATCATTTAACGGGGTTCCACAGCACAAGGCAGTGTCATACAGCTAGATTACAGTGTACTCTTTCAAAATCGTACATTAAGAACATCCCAAGAGATACTGGTCCACAATTGGAGAGTTGCCATTCATACACATCTTGTAAGAATAGAATCAAGGCCATGTACCTGCCATGCTGTTTCTCAATATGCCCTTATTCCTGTCTGGCTCTCAAGTTGCTTTCCACTGCCTTTCCACTCAATCTGTGTGCCTTAGCAGCACAATAAATGTAACCAGAATCCCAGTCACTGAGAGCATGCCACCGCTTTAAAGATCAGGATTCTAGTCGATTCCAATCTACTGCTGGTGCACACAGAGCAGAGATGCAAGAAAAGACAGTGCAGGAAAAAGGGATGAAAACACAAAAGGAGTGGGGATCAGATAAGGATAACGCAATGTAAAGGCGACTTCTCAAATAAAATTGAGAACTGAGAAAAGCAATAGAGAAAGGGAAAATATGAGCATGGGTATGCACAGTTGAAGAAGCATGGAAGACCACTGCTGTACAAGAAAGCAACTTGAACAGCATGATCACATCTCTGTTTAGTTCAGTTAAGATTTAAAAAACATGGCAGTGACACTGTAGTTGAAACTGATATGGCACTTCCATTTTCCACCCCCAACCTTCACTTGTTAAAATCTTTTTAGAAAGTTGCCTTTGGGGCTGGGGTTACCAAAACCCCACCCAAATGCTTCTGAGCCTGAAGGTGCTAAGAAAATCCATTTCATCAGCTCCTATATGGAATGTATGTCCTAGAACTGCTCAGGCTCCCCCGTAAGCACTTTTACAAGGAAGGCAGGAAGTCTGGCAAGAAGTCTGTTTTGGGGCCATGAAAAGTAGCTAGGTGCATTCTGAAAACCACTTACCCTTCACTTTCCAGTTATTACAGGTCGGCGCCTTCATTAACTATCTCACTGCAGTTTTTTCATTTATAGCACCCAAAATGTGCTAGGTACATTAGATGTTCAAGTGACTGTACGGAAAAAAGTCTTGGCAAATCTTATCAAGCACATTCCATACTAATCTTTTAGGACACCCAGATTTTACAGTGATTGCCACATTACAAATAGCTAAGATTGGTCAAAATACTCAGGGACTTAGTTCTTTTTAAGTAATTTCCATCTCCAGCTCAACACTAATCATGAAAGCTTTCAGTCATAAAAGGAGATTTTGAGAACGGAAGAAATAAAAATAGGGAAGGAGTATGCCTCTTAATTACAGTAATTGTAATGTCTCCATAATACTTATACATGTTTGGACATTGGCATTGTGTACTTACATTCAGTGACAAAGAAGTTCAGCATAGTCAGTACAACAGTATGGCCACTGAACATGTAGTCTCCACATGTATGTACTCCAGTGAGTGTCATTCCAAAACCACTCCATATTGCAAATGCTCGCTGAAGTTTTGCCCACACATTGCCATACAACTAAAATTAAAAACAGCAACATTAATATTTAAAAGCCATTGCTAAGAATACTTTTTACTATAGTTCAAAACATGTCTAATAGAAATTCAGTTGCTGCCTAGCACCATGTATATTTAATTCACATACCCGGTTTCCATTTTTAACTTTTACTGCAAATACAGATTATCAGAACAGCCCATGGATTCTATTTTGGCATAACTAGGATCTATAACTATAATTATAGAGATACACAAAGTACCTGTGATAAGTACTTTCTCTAAATTCTGTGGTTTATTTAATTCATAGCTATAAATGATTCACATAATGGAGCTTCCACACATTCTCTTGAGGATTTATTCCACAGCCTAGTGAGTCAGTCAAAAAAGTTTTTCCTGCTATTCAGCCTAAATATTTTTCATAATTTCATCCCTTTATTTTTAGTTATAATCTTACGCCCTACATAAGCCTTCTCTTCTTAGTATTTCCATCCTTCAAATACCTGGCAGCTGTGTGTCATTTTAGCAGGCTAGATGAGGTATAAATATTTAATTTTCAGTCATTCCTCATAAATCGCCTTCAGTCACTCAAATGTATTCCTCTGATGAATCCTCTCATTTGCATAGAGTACTACCCTGGAAGCCCCAAAATGAATGCAGTATTTTAAGTGCTTTCTATCAAAAACCCTATAGATGTGACTACCAAATTAATGATCTTTGATTTGCACGAGTCGGTATTTAACAAGCAGAAGTTTGCAGCTAATTGCATATGTGCTTACGCTATCATTATCCTTATCACAATAATTTTCATCTGAGAAGGTTAAACCAAAATCAGCAACACACACACTTAAGAATATTCCTTTACCTTTCCGGAACACTGCAGATGCTGGCCTGGCACAGAGAGTGAGGTAACAAACATTGTAAAGCAACGCAACAAGAACACTGTCCCCATTAAGCTACACAATCTGCGTAAGAGTATAGACCTGGGAAAATAAAAAGGGATCCAAAAGTCATGCAAGAATTCAAATACTTTTGCACATTTGGTTAAGAAAATTAAGAGAATTATGAGAGATTTACAGCATTCTTCTCTAACTTATCCCCATGACATGATTTTTAATGAGACAGGGATTTCTTGAACTACAACAATTTAGCTTAACACATTATTAGGTTTTATTTCTATTATCTTTCTTTCAAATAGCAATGCTGTTTTATGTACTGGCATCTTACTGAAATACTGACATTTTTGAATGACCTATGTGTCACGGTGAAAGTGACTGACAGATATTCAGACCACTGCATACAAGGATTCAGAAGCCAACATGTCTCTGAATACAGTATTTACACCCACAATTTCTCCATAATAAAGTGACCAAAAGCCAAGTCTCAGGAATGCCAGCCCTCATTTCACAAGCATATAAAAAAAAATGTGATTCTTCATCCATGTCTGCTATGCTCTTGGGGTTTTCCCCTCAGACTGAGGTGACATACTCCTATTCAGCAAAAGGACATATGGATGCTGTATACAAGTGCACTCCAAACAACAAATTCTTCTCCTCTGGAACTACAATCTTAAATGGAGGTCCTACACACAAACAGGTCCTTCAGCCACAAGCTGTCCAATGAACTCTTTAGTGTTGAGATGAAATGTTTCAAAGCACTAACAGAAAATGCACCAATACTAAAATTAATCAGACCCTCCCAAATTTACGATCATTTAATATTGATCTTAAGACGGGCAAGTCAATGATTCCCTTGTTCGGCTCGTGATACAGAACGGAGTAAAGGTGGTTTTTGTCTGCCTTGTCTCTTGGGCACTAGTTAATGTTATGCTTCTCTAGAAGAGAAAAAAAAAAAATCAACTCAAATTGTCAATTCTGACCCAACTACAAAGATATTGTTTATTCTAAGTGTAAGGTGTGTAAAACTATTTTTCTTGGTTCCCTCATTAGAACTAAGTTGCTAGTCATTCAGAGAAGTTTACAAGTTTCTGGAGAAAGCCCTGGAAGAGGACATACTGGAATCCCAGGACTAAAGAGAATAGAACAGAAGAAATGTTGTGGAACTAGTCATGTCTGACATGTCACTCATCTCCCAGTCTCGGGAAATATACACCCAGTTCCTATAAACAGGCTGGTCATTTAGAAATGGTGGACATTCACAGGATGGGACAGAGAGAGATATAGAAGACTGGTTTTCATGGAGTCCCAATTCAACCAGCATTGCAAAACGAAGTGGCAACAACCACCCCGATGGAAGTTAAGTAGCACACAATAGTGGTATCCTCCAGGCACAAATAAAGGAAACGAAGGAATTCTTTATGGGAAGTAGAAGGAAGAATTGTACCACGGCCGCATCGTACCATCTTAATGATGTAAATAACAATCTGTTTAAAGGTAAGTCTTGGCTATAGTTATTATGATGGATTTCAGTCACATTCAATCTTTATTAGGTTGCCTACCTGTGTCTGTGAAGGAGGAGAACCAGAAGCCAAATGTAGCAGAGAATCACACCACACACTTCAGTCATGGCAAAGGCCCACGGTATCCTAGGAACACTGAAGCAGAAGGAAAAAGTTAACCTACATAATAGAGCTAACTTTTATGAATGTGCGTTTTAAATTAGACACTTGAATTAACGGCCTAATTTTCAAAAGGTGTTGAGCACCTGGAGCTCCCACTGAAGTATACTAAAGTATATGGAAGCTGTAGGTGCACCGCACTTTTTGAAAATGAAACCATGTATTTAGGTGACAAAATAAAGATTTAGATGCCTACCAGTGTACAAGTACCTTCACAGGGAGAAAATACCAGGTTCTAAAGAGCTCTTTAACCTATCAGAGAAAGGTGTAACAAGAATTGATCACCGGAAGTTAAAGGCAGAAATTCAAGTTAGAAATTCAGCCCAAATGTATAATAGTGAGTGAGGGTGACTAGCCACTGAAAGAAAATACCAATATAAGTGGTAAATTCTCCATTTTTTAAAATCTTCATATCAAGATGGGATACCTTTCTGGAAGATATGCTTTAGTCAAACAAGTTATTGGGCTCAATGTAGGTATAATTGGGTAAAGTTCTATAGCATATAGTAGGTCTGCTTAGATAATCTAATGGTTCCTTCTGCTCTTAAATATATGAATCTACAGGCACGCAAGTTTGAAAGTTTTGGCCATAGTTTCTTTGGTAATACTATCTTGTATTGCATTCTTCTGAAACTGGTAAAAACTAACACTGAAGATTTCCACAGCACAAAGAACTTTATTTTGACAGACTTAGTAATGCCTTAAGCTCTAGTTCATTTATTTACTCCCCTCACAACCCGTTTTAAAAATGTTTTAGAGGACATTTAAAATGAAATTGATCAAAGGCCAAAACCTATTGTAAAACTGAATGTTTTACATAGATTTCCTACCTAATTTCTTTATTGATCTTAAGGTTTTAGTAGTTTCTTTATAATGAATTTCCAAAACAATATCACTCATCTTGACACATTAACTTACATCATGCATCACTTATATTGTAACTGCAATAAAAAACTAGTCTGTACAAAGTTCTTAAAACACTTCCATTTCAATTTAGTGTTTAAAGCATAGTAAATCTCTTCAACGCAGGATGACAGGAGCATCAAACTCATTCTGTGATAAAGGCTAAATTAAATTTGTAATTAGGGTTCATATGCCAGAACTGTAAGATTAGGACTTAATACACTAACCATGAGGAAAAATACCCATGCCAGCTTTCTCTCAAAACAATGTCCTCTGTAATTTATAAAAGAGGACCTTGTACTGCTTATTGTGCACTCTACTATATTTAAGCACACTGTCAGCTTTTTATTTAATAGATGCTACAAGGTCTCCGCTGCTTTCTTTATAACTTTTTTTTTTTTTTTTTTTTTTTTTTAAGATCAGTGCTAATACTGTTATGCATTTTTACCTGCAGTATTATCAATGTATTCCTGCTTTCGCCCTGACAGACTTTTTGGTATTTCCCCACACTGTTTTCTGCCTCATCCTCCCCTTCCCCATAATATCCACCCAATCTCCTATTTCTCCTGTTCTTTATCTGCTTGATCTCTCCTCCAACCCCCATATACTCAACCCATCAGCACCATTTGTGTTCCTCACTCCTTGCAACCTCATTCTTTTTTTAAAGAAAGGATGCAGCAGCTTCACAGGGAGGATCATTCACTTGGACCACAAATATAAATACGCCCTGGGTATGGGTGACTAGGTTTTCAAGCCCTGACTTGAGTAACAAAAGATCATAATTGATGGTAATGGGAGTTTTGCTCAAAGATAGCAGGTTAAACATAGCTCTGATTAATTTAACAGTTTACTTGGAAGTTCATTATTTTCAAAGCATTCAACATTTATTAGTTGGGGTGGAGCATGGTGTGTAGTGCATAGTTAGAACCACTGCTCTTCAATTCACCTCTTCCTCTTTTCCTAGTGTTAGGAAGTTCACATTTATAGCACTAATAGAATGTATTTGGTATAGTTTTCTGAGATCTAAAATTTAGATATATACTAGGATTTTCAGAGAAGCTTAAGTGAGTTAGGTGTCCAATTCCCACTGAATTTCAACAGGAATTAGGCAGCTAAATCCTTTAACGCCTTTGAAAATTGCAGTCAAGATGTATGCAACGGGAGAGAAATATTAGAAAAAGTTCATTTCTGTCTTAATGCATTCTTACACAAGTCCTCACTCAGATGGCACGGTCTTGAGTACGATGTTTATATACCTAGAGAAGATAGGAGGGACACACCTATTACTTGCAAAAACGTAATCACTTGGAAAGGCTAGAGAAGCCTAAAATGCCTAGAAATCTCAAAGCTATTCCAGAGTCCTTGCATGATCAAACTTTTTCGTATAGGTTTTAATTTAACATTTAGTAAATCATTATTTTGCACTTATAATACATTGTATATTTACATTAATGAAACATCACCCCCCCCCCCACGAGATAGGTAAACTGAAGCTTAGAAGCTAAGCAACTTTTTCAAAGTCACAATCAGTGAGCAGAGCATAAAATAAAACCTAAGAATACTACCAGTCCCCTGCTTCAGTAGAGAATATGCTTTTAAAATGTGATATTTTCTTGTTATTTTACAAGCACTTATATAGCATTAAGTATGTTTTGTAACATACAAGGATTACAGTCCTTTGCTGTAGTATTGTGTTGGAAAATGGGGAGGGTAGAACAGTTTGCATAGCTGGTAAACATCTACCACAATCCCATTTATATCTCCACAGCAAAAGACTCCGGGCGCTAAAAAGAGCCATGTAGATATTCAAGACTCAGGCTCTGAAGGGCAGGGAAAGGAGTGGGTTTCAGAGACTGACCCCAAACATTTACACAACTATTCTTAGTACCGTAATGCAAGCCCACATCTGCAGACCCAGATTCTAGGATGAACTGCCACGTTGTTAGGGGTTTGTTTGGGGATTTTATTTTTTTCGGAGGAGGGTGAGGAGGCGGGTCATGTAGACATACCCCAAGAGTACTGACTGAAGAATCAGAAAAAGGTAGAAAGCTAACGGTAAGCTATTGCTGGCTGCAGAGAGGCCACAAATTTTTTCAGTTTCTGTCCTCTTAGTGCCTCATCTGTTGTATATATCAATGAACTGCTGAGAAGCTACAAAGCATTTTTAAAATTAAGTTAGAATTATTGTGCATGAATTTCTTTAGCCTTGTTTGTCGAAGTTCCTTTCCCAGAAAGCTGGTACTGCCAGTAATTTGCACTTTGCAATAACAGATTTCAGCTGAAACTGTTTCTCTATCACATGTCCCCTTTGCTACACAAAAGGTAAACACTGGCTCTGTTGTAATCCTATGACAATGTTTTGGTTGTTTCTGCTAACATTCTCCACCAAAGCCCCTCCCAACGCTGATTACAGCGCTTCTGTCCTGGGAACAGACTCTAGTATCCAGCCTTGTCATGACTGTCATTCTTCCTTCTTCCACCACTCTCTTTGCTCCTCACTTGCTGAGTAATGTCTAAATTAATGACAGGCTGTGCAGCCTTTATTCACGTGATTAGACTTTGATGAGACGACCTGTGAAGCAGAGACTTTAATGAATAAAGGCTGCAAGACTGAGCCTTTCCTGATACATGTCATGTCTTATTTCTGTGCACTTTATAGTAAGTCTGTAGTACAATGTGTGAGAACTACTTGGAATGGAGCAGTTATTCCACATTAAACTCACATGGTTGAGCAGAAACTAAGTAGCTCTTGCAGTTGCTTTCTCTGGATTTAAAGGAAACATTTATAGCATGGCTGTCACTCCCCTATTATTAAGGCTGCGAGTTTGTCATGGAAGTCACAGATTCTATGACTTTCCGTGACCTCCATGACTTCTGCAGCAGCCAGTGCGCCTGGCTCAGAAGCAGCTCAGGGAGCCCTTGTGCCAGGGGCACTGGCCACTGCTGGGGCAGTCTCCGACTACCACGCCCCCATCCCCCGCAGCAGAGTTTGGATGTAGGAGGGGCTCGGGACACTGGACAAGGTGAGGCAGGCTCTGGGCGGTGCTTACTTGGAAGGGGCTCCCCAGAAGTGGCAACACCCCCCCCTCACTCAGCTGCTAGGCAGAGGCATGGCCAGGCAGCTCTGTGGGCTGCCTTCACCTGGAGTGCTGGCTTTGCAGCTCCCATTGGCCAAGAATCTCGGCCAATGGGAGCTGCAGGAACAGTGCCTACAGCAGAGGCAGTGTGCAGAGCTGAGCGGGGGGGGGGGGGGGGTGTTGCCGCTTCCAGGGAGGCCCCCCAGGTAAGTGCCATCCAGAGTCTGCCTCACCCTGTCACTGCATCCCAACCCCTCCCCCCACCATCAAGCACCAGTGAGGGTCCTGGGCTGTGCACTGCAGCCCCCTCCCCAAAGCAGCCAGGCCACCCTTCACCAGCACCTGCAGGCCCCTAGGGACCGCTCTCCCTCTCTCAATTTTATTCACTGGTATTTTTAATAAAAAGTCATGGACAGGTCATGGGTTGTGAATTTTTGTGTACTCCCATGACCTGTCTGTAACTTTTACTAAAAATACCCATGACTAAAATGTAGCCTTGCCTATAATTAATGGCTCTCCCACTAGCACTCAGTCTACCAAGTATTACAGATAATCAAGTATAACAAACCCCTCTATCCATCTACTCCAAACATTCAGCCATAATGGGGATGTTGGGGCTATTAGGAGTATTGAGAGAAATAAAAATTAATAAGCCTTCTCTAAAAACTTCCTATACTATTCAAAACAAGTGGGCCTTTACGGTAGTACTCATGTTTAGGAAATGCGTGGGCTTACTTACCACAGCCATTTACCAAATGCAGACACATCCAGGCATAGAGCATTATATCTCTTGGCTAAAGGTGGAAAATGTATGACAGCTGATTGCTACAGTATGTTAATGGAACTCCAGTTAGTGACTTCTACATCAGCAAATCTGACATTCCTCATTACATCTAGCTGAACAGTCAGCCACAAACAAAATAATTTCCAATGTAAACAAATCTCTTTGAGACTTCCCTCAGCTTCTTTCAAATTCCCAGTCTAATTGTATTATTATACACGTCTACCCCGATATAACACGACACAATAGAACATGAATTTGGATACAACACAGTAAAGCAGTGCTCCAGGTGGGTGGGGCTGCCCACTCCAGCGGATTAAAGTAAGTTCGATATAATGTGGTTTCACCTATAACCAAGTAAGATTTTTTGGCTCCTGAGGACAGCGTTATATTGGGGTAGAGGTGAACTTCATTATTCGGAAGTACCCCAGTCTCTACCTAGTGATAAAGGGGAGTAAAAACCATTTTGTTTAAACTGGTATAGGACAAAGGAAGTTGGAGAAATAAATTGTATATTAGCAACACAGTTTAAGCACTTTAGCTATCACAACTCTCTATTTGGTCTTTACTGATAGCAGATGAAGAGATGGATTCCTCCACGTTTGCAGTTTGTAAGTCTTTAGTCTCCAGTTTTAACTACAAACTTTATCCAGTTCAAAGGGTGACTGAGAATAAAAGATTATTACTTGGTTACAATAAAGCTTTTTCTACTACAGTTGCTCAGTTTCGCAGGAAGCAGTTCAGTTTCTTCATACCCAGGAAGAAAAAAGTGAGCTCTTAGTATTAAATACAAATAAACTGATCGCGGAATTAGCACTTATACTGTTTTATTTCTCCAGCATGCCAGTTCATCAGTTGTCAAGGGCTGTCACATCATTATTCAGCATACTATACACATTGCATAGTTACTTCACAGATTATCACAAAGTGACAGAAGATTGCATGGAAGAAAATATTTTAAAAGGCAAAGTGGTGCACTAAAGTAAATTGCAAAAAGTGGTTGTAATCTTGTTCAAGTGCCGCATGCCTCAAAGAACGAGATTCAAAGAGCAAATTCTGCAATTCTGAAAAATGAGTTGCACATATACTGAATGATATCAACTTGTTATCTGTGTCCCTAGAATACTGATAATATTTGGCCAAACCTATTTAAAGAGATTTAAAACAAAAAAAAAAAAACTCATCACAAAGGCTCGTCAGTCCATCCCACAATCCATATCACTGTGTTCCAGTAAAACCCACAATATGCTGATACTGTTCAAACACAAAGAAATATACAATTCCTATCTCACAGCATTTACAGTCTAAAATACAATCTCTTCTACTACCCCAGTTCAGTGCCTTGCTTCTTCTGTAAACTCTTGCTCTGCTCCCAACTCTGCAACACGAATTTGTCATCAAATGCAATTAATTTACAGTCCTGTTTGGTGAAGCACCAGCACAAACTAAATTAAACATTACAGCTAGTACACAGAATGGCAGAAAAGGCAGCACGTCAGTAAAAAGCAACACAATAAGTCACCTGAAAGTGAAGCATCCCAAAGGGAATAGGTTTTTAAAACATGACCAAAACAGCACTCAGGTAGGAGATCTTATACCTCAGGTTAATGGAAGCACTATCTGCCATATAAATTACAACAACTAGTGTCACTTATGAGATTTCAATGAACATGTGAGAAGGGAGTTATGATTCTTTAAAATCAATTTACTTGGAGCGTGGGAGGAAGGGACAGTCAAGTCAGGTAGTGTACACACCTTTTAAGTAACCATTTAGCTAAGGAAGGAAAACTGCTGTGATTAGTTCTACTTTAAAATCCAACTATATACTAGTAACAGCGGCACTTTAAGTCAACTGCTCAATTTCTTTCTTCACAAAAGCCTTTTAAAATTATATTTCTTTAATCTCTTGGGAATAGGAGTACATTACAATCTAGACCGTGGGTGAATACATTCAGAAATGTGATATCCCAATGCGAGGTGTTAGATATTGAAAGATTATGAAAAATATTGAAATTCAAATTATCATCTATAAAGGTGCAAGAATTTTGTGATTTAACACCATCATTCTGTTTCTGAACAAGTACTTACCTGTCTAGAAATATGTCTGGTAGCGGTGGATATGTCTGCATGTCAGGTACGCGCTCATGTACTATAACCATGACAAAAGATGTAAAGCCAAACACTATGAAAACATATATACAACTTAAGACTGTTTTCCAGTACTCAGGGTCCAGTCTTCGCATAGGATGTTTGTTTTTCCCATTTGCGTATTGATACTGATCGGCATTCAGGTCAGTGACTGGTCCACAGTCCCGTGGTACTTCACCATTACAAAACCAATCCGTACCTTGAAGGGAGCCAACAGTAGAAGACATTGTGCCAATGGGACTATCGCTGTTGTAACCCAACTCTTCTAAAACCTCAATATGCTGTTTCTGCAATTTGCGTATCGACAACATTAGTCTTTTGATATCCCCCAGGACTTTGATTTCCAAAGGAGGAGATCGCAAATCAAATTCAGTCAGTGTCAATAATGTAATTCCATCCAGCCTGTGTCTATTGCACAAAATGTCCACATACTCGCAGAAGCCTTCTTCCTTTAGCCATTTGGCTACGTTCTTAGTAGTCCAACGTCGGATGCAAAGCTGGTTGTTGCCTGCCATTGTCTTACTCTTTACCTGCCAAAAAAACACATTAATTATATACTGCAGAGAGATAAGGCTCAAAATGTCCAAAAAAATATTCCCAAAGAATTAATGTACACACATTAACCATACTGTGTGCTCATAATGACTTGAATAAGAAAATATATTAAAATTATTTCCCCTTAGTATTAAGATGTAGATCCAGTATTAAATGAATAGTAAAAGTCTAACACTTATTTAGAATTCCTTTATAATAGTCACTGATCCAATTTACTATTTTGGATTCTTAAGGATTTTTTAGATTTCCTGAATCCTTGAGGTATTTTGTAGAATTCTAGCTATTCAAAAAAGTTAACTAAAAATCTCAAACAGAATAGACTATACTGAGCTACTGCTAACCAGAACATAATTGTTCTTTAATCACATTCCTTTATCCATTCTGTTTTCTAAAGCATAATTTAGTTCTTCCATAAGGGTATCACTAGGTTTGGTTTGTTCTCCAATGACAAAACCTTTTCTGTTTAGATACAGATTTCATCACTGCACTCTTCTGCAGTGTGCAATTCGCAAGCCAGGTAAAAACATAGGCAGACACCATGAAAACTTCCCGATGCAACTTTACCATCGACTCTTCAGTCCTGACCTATAATACACTGCTATTTCAGACCTAATCTCTCCCCTTAAGACAGTGCTGTGTCTCGTCATGTTCTGCTTGTGATGTATAGAAATAGAAAATAGGATGAGATCAGCTGGTTTTAACGTATGCCCTTTTTAGAGTTGAACATAGATATCCTAAAATATATACTACTGTTAACCCACTGCACTATCTAAGCTACTTTTCTTTTTCATTGTCTGCTACCTACTCCCTATAATTCAGAGTTCCCCCAGTGCCTGACATCACTGATTGAGATCCACTCCAGCTCAGTTTCCCCACAGAGATTCCAGAGCACTCCTATTCCACAATATTGTTCCTTGATATTTACTCCTCTCCCTTAAACCTGATTGAAAGAGTAGTCTGATTTCAACATTTTATGGATCAGGAATCGGTATTTTTCCCTGCTGGCAACACAACATCCTGTTCAGAAAACTATCTACTGTCCAGCTATGAACTGTCATTTCCAAGAAAAAAAACACAATCCTTGGAGCCTCCTGTTGCAACAAAAGGAGAGCTTCTGCATCAACATATTTCACTGTTTCATGACAAGATATGTACTGTAATTATATAAGGCATAAGAGCAACAAGGAGAAGGTTAAATACCTATAATGCCTCATGCTAATATTCTGCATGTTTAGAGTGTAAGCCTATTTTAATTTATCCATTTTAACTACAGTAACATCAAAGTGACAGATACTTCAAATTGTTTTACATTGCTGTCACAATCTTTTAACCTGTATTTTACTGTGAAACAAGCATTGCATCTAGCTCCAAAAGAATCCAAATCTTCTTTTAAAATATGATGCAATACTAGCGTCAATGATATTACATAAAAGAAAATAAGATTTATGCTGTTGGGAAAATTTCCAGTATTCCCAGACATCTTTTTGGACTGTGGAATATTATTCCAAGGAAGAGGTAGATGTCCCAATACTTCAGCTAACAATTTAAAAAAAAACAACACTGCCACCACCACACACACGGGGAAAAAAAAGCTTATCAAAGACTTAAGAACTCTCAGAATTAGTACCATGCCCTTTTCATCTCAGAGCACACTTATACAAACCCCTCTAATGCAAAGTGTACACATACTACACAGTCCAATGCTGAACAAAACAGAAGTAACAGGTGCCATTAATGAGTAAGCAAGATCTGTAAAAGTGGGGAAATTAATTTGAATAACTCAGTCATGGAGAAATTTAAGAGATATATATTAAGCTACATGAATATATATTAATAGTAATACAACCATATGACCAGAATGACCATTCTTTCACCAAGTGTAGCATCTGAAATTACTCATGTGTTAGGTTGCAAGTTGACAGTATCTCTAACGCAAAAGTTTAATATCACAAATAAAACGCTGTATATAGAGCTAATACTTACACAAACCTTATTAAAAACATTAATTCAAACGATGGCCAAGGCATCCATAATGCATTGCTGGAAGAGTTTTTGCCATGCAATTTGACTCCCTATATGCAGGGGTAGAACAATGGGATTTATGCACTGTATACCTTTTCTATACCATTTTGAAGACTGATATCACCGAATAATGAAGCTGATCTGCATATTGATTAATTCAAACAGGTGAGCTATGATTCTGCTTTCCTTTATCAGCGGTAGATGTGTTAGTTTATCTGATGTTCTTAAACCTACAATTTTTTACAGTAAGAGCTAACTTTACACAGCCTAATGTACATATAACTTTTTCAAATTTAAACTTGAGTAAAGTTATATACAAAGGTCGTTGTAAAAAGGAATCATTCCAGTTGCTGACAGTTGCCTTACTGCCTTTGTTCAGTATAAAAGAGTTGTAATATTTTCCATTCAAAATAACCTTACTTTTTCTATTCAATACACAACTACGAGCAGTAGGCTGCATTATTCGGATCACTAATTTCAAATGAACTATTACAGGATTTTTTGTTTTGAACCAAAGCATCTTGCCTTAACACCTACAAATTGTTTTTCTGTGCTTCTGCTTTTTCCTGCTCAGAAACAGTCGCAACACAAGGGAAGGAAAAAAAAAAAAAAGACTGAAGTAGCTGCTTCCTATATCTGTTGTAATGGATACTGTACACTGGCAAAGAAACAGTAAATTTAGACTCACCAAGAATTCACCCAAAAATCCACTGACTTTCCTTATCACAAAGCAATTCCTCAGGATGAACTCAGAAAATTTTGCAGAATCCCAGAGAACTCAGTTAACATTTTTTATCAAGAATTGTAACACTAGACAGACCTCTCCCTCTGACACTGCAGGGCAAATATCACCCCTCAAACTCCATGTAATAAGAGTGATTTAATAATGCTGAGCAAGCACATGCCAATACATCAAAGGGTCAGTACTGGCAAGGTTGTACTTCGGAAAGGTCTACATCTAAAGCACGATGCAACTGAGAGGAGCTGCTTACTAACTTCAAATGCGTAGGAGGAGGAGGGAAAACTGAGGTAGGGCACAGGTAGATTTAAAAAACGATAAGAGAAACAAACCCTTATGATGTGGAATAATTCTTTTTCCCCCCTACAGCTTTTACCAGTTTCAACAGTTGCAAGTTCATTTTGGTTCAGTTATCTTTCCCGGTTTGTTTGAAATAAAAAGGCTCCTTCCCCTCTTTGTATGTATAATTCACATAAAGCCATTTTAACCTGAACAATAAAAATAATTCTGCTCATGTAATATAACCTGTGTATTAAACAAATTAAGTAATATGTGTAGTTAATGAATTCAACTAGTTGAATTCATTTAAGTAATTCACTGAAAGTTAATAAGTCGATTGCATGTTAAAAAGCAATCTCTTCCAATCTATGAATAAAAATTACGTGCAAGAGAATGAGCTCTACTAGTTCTAAAGTCTTGACGGAATAGCAACCAGAAAAAAAATCTATTCAATTCATTAACTACACATAGTACTTCATCTGTATAACACATTGATTTTAAATGCAAATCATGTATTGATAAACTCTCTTATATGCCCAGCACACTTACTTTTAGTTTAAAACTTTTATATTAGTTATTTCTGTAGATTTTTAATTTAACTCCAAATTCCACACAGATTGACACAAATGATGAGTAAAAAACCACAAGTAAATAAGAAATGCATCATACACCATTTTCTAACAAAAATGTAAAAAAAATCTGAATAAATTTAAAAGCAACTCTATTGCTTAAATAAATGTGTTGAGATATAGCCTATCCTCCTAGTTAGCATAAAGTACCAGCAAATTTAGCGTAAAGGCTTTTTTAGTCGCAAATCAACATATTTTAATGGCTACCAAGCAACGAGACTAAAAAAATACAAATGCAAGACAAGATTAATATCAGTGATTTAAATCATTATTAAAATTGATTATTTAAATCTAGCCTGTAAAGCTCAAACTCTACTTTAACCCACTCCCATTAATTTTCATACTTTTATTCCTCTCAAAATAGCAGTTTCTTCATATTCTGATCCATCTGAGCGTTAAATTAACAAGTAACATTTTAAAGTTATTGCAAATATGGAATGATTGTATACGTAAGTATAGTGTAAAAATTAATCCAGGAAAAGCTCCTTGCCCTGATGGACATGGTACTAAAATGCAGTTAAAGTAAGGCAGACTTTCAACTTCTGTCTACAGGAACAGTTGGGAAGCAAACTTTTGAAACTGAAAATTTTAGGATTTTCTCTATTACCCATCACCATGTTATTTGTGTGCTCCCCAAAAAAATAAAGTTTGCATGATGTAATTCCTGAAGGAATTAATGAGTCTTTTACTCTTCTCCCTCACTGGTAGGAAACAGCTCTGACTGAGAATATACATGGACGTGCTGGCTTTCCTTCTCTCATTATCCCTTCTTTCCTCCTCTATAGTAGATAGTACTCTTCTAATTAATAGGGAATTCTTCAAGGGAACTCCTTAACAGATTGGCTAGACTATAGGAGGCATCTAAAGAAATTTCTGTTGTTTAACTGCACAGAATATGGATCTCCTTGGCAACCCCGCCCAAAACAAAAAATGAATCTATTGAGTGTTACCATTCTGTGAAAATACACAGTTGTCTTTCACTCCAATACTTTGACCCCTCAAACCACAAATATCCACGGTTCACTTAAAAAGCAAAGTTTCTGTATGAAACAGACCATAACCAGCTTTGTTAAACGTAAGTAAATATGCACTTATTTAGCAAAACAAAATATACAAAATTACAGTATCCTTGATTATCCAAAGTTAGTAACATGACAGAAGTGCTGTGCTTTTGGAATTACCAGTAGTCAGCCATGAAAACAGACCTGGGCTCCTAACTTCCCAAATGTAAGCATTCACAGGACTTCATAACTCTCAAACTAAAGGTTCTGTGGAAAGGTGAACAATAAAATCACTGGTGCCAGGTAACAAGCAGCATGGGTATTATAGGATCAAAGACTGTTGCTGACTGGAGTAGGATGGGCATTACCGTTTTAAATGCTGCCTGCATCCATTTTTTCCCCCCCATTCCTCACTTCAAAAGTGAAACAACTATATCTGGTTCCCCCCTTTGAACTTGGGTCTGAGTACTCTGGTAGCTAAACACCCTTAGACAGCAACAGAAGTGGTGGTGTCTAAGCCATGAACACACAATAGGGAACAATAGGAATGTGAACCTATCCTGACTACAGTAGGAAGTCGACCTTCATACACCAGTTAGTAGTACCACGCTTGAAGCATGGAGAGCTAGTTACATAGTACTGCCTTTATTTTAGAAGGACTTTTTCCCCCAAGGTGCTCTGCATGTAACTTGCAACACAGGTTGCTCTTATAAGCTTTTCTTTAACAGAATAGTACTGTGAAGTTCTCAAACTATATAAAGCAAATAAAGCTCTCATGATAATGCAGTATTTTGTCTTCGAAGAATGTTCATTAATGCATTGAGCTGACCCTGACTTTGCTTTCAAAATATCACCACGTACGGTATATTGCAAAATCCAAAGTTATTGTGCTTGCACAGTCAATCACCGATTTTAAATTTTTCAAGCAATATGTGCGATTGTATGTATGAGTATGATCAAGAATATGGTGGGGGACACAAACTGGAAAGGGGAAATATTTTAAGTTAGACTCTTATTTTCTTAACAAAACCTTGCTTTTATACAGTTGCTACAAAAATGCTGATCTGACAGCTAGTGGCATGGTCAGCAACACTTAGGGCTTGGCTACACTCATACTTTACAGCGCTGCAACTTTGCGCTCAGGGGTGTGAACCCCCCCCCCCCCGAGCGCTGCAAGATACACCACTGTAAAGCGTCAGTGTAATCACGGCGGCAGTGCTGGGAGCATGGCTCCCAGTGCTGCACGCTACACCCGTAAAGGATGTGGTTTACGTGCAGCACTGGGAGAGCTCTCTCTCAGCGCTGCCGCTCTGATCACACTCACACTTCAAAGCGCTGCCGCTGCAGCGCTTTGAAATTCCAAGTGTAGCCATACCCTCAGTCTTAGGTTATGCTAAGCAAGCACTACTTTATGAAGAAAAGCTAAGTGATCTTGTATTTAACATAGCACACCCTGTGCCCTAGATTTTGAACTGGAAAACAGAAATTGCCTCTCTTGCACTCCTCTTCAAGTAGTTGCAGTAATGAAAATAAATGAGTGTTCAATAGATTTTACTTCTTAAACTACATGATGTTTTATATGAGATTTATACTGCTAATTCCAAAGTTCAATTATGTTTAAAGGGAGCCTCTTTAGTTTGTAATGTCTGCACATAAAATGGAGAAAGTATTAAAAAATTACTCAAAGCTATGTAAATTGGCTTCGCAACCAGCAGAAAGTGATTATGTTTTGCAGTGAGCTGAACAGTACACCAACTGCTACTTTATTCTTACACATTGTTAAATCTCATTTGAACACTGAAATGCTTGACCTCTAGCGTAGTAACCAAAAACGCAAACACTTTTCATTCACAGTTATAACTTGAGGCACAAGCAGTGACAAAGGATTTTGAAACCAACTGATTAAGTACCCTACTTCCCATGCCACAGAGTGTAACTTACACGTTTGAATGTTATTGCACCATTCTATTAATATTTGTATAACACTTAGAAATCTGAAGCACTATGTAAGTGCCAAGTATTTATTTTCTTACTTAAATTTTTACATAGCAAGTGGAGAAAAGTTACAGAAGGGTAGCTAACTGCTGTTCCTTGAGATGTGTTGCACATGTCCATTCCACTGTAGGAGTCTGAGTGCCTCATGCACAATTGTTGGAGATTTTAACCTCAGCAGCATTGTGGAGGCAGCATGGGCACCCTCCAGCAGAGGTGAAAGTAAGCCGGTAGTACGGTACGGCGTTCCGGCAAGAGCCAGTATGCCATGCCGGACCACACCAGCTTCCGCGGCTGGGATTAACAGGGCTCTGGGCTCTCCGCAGTGGCGGGGAGCTCCAAGCCCTTTAAATCCCGGCCCCAGCCCAGCAAGGCTCGGGGCTCCTGCAGCCTCCCAGCTGGAGCTATTACAAAGATAACGGATCTAGACCGTTCTCAGTGGTAGCAGATGACAGAACATGGAGTAATGGTCTCAAGTTGCAGTGGGGGAGGTTTAGATTGGATATTAGGAAAAACTTTCACTAGGAGGGTGGTGAAGCACTGGAATGGGTTACCTGGGGAGGTGGTGGAATCTCCAACCTTAGAGGTTTTTAGGGTCAGACTTGACAAAGCCCTGGCTGGGATGATTTTGTTGGGGACTGGTTCTGCTTTGAGCAGGGGGCTGGACTAGATGACCTCGTGAGGTCCTTTCCAACCCTGATATTCTATGATTTAACTATTTTAGTTAAAAACAATTTTAACAAAAACAAACCTGATTTTAAAAAACTTGTATGTTTAACTAAATTCAAAAATTCATATGCTTATTTTGTTAAATATTATGTTTGGTGTTGAAGAAAAAAAATCCAGAATATGTAACACTGTTGTTTTAGTTAAATAAAAATTTAAATGCCTGTTGATGACGTTCTCCTCCTAATACAGCATGGCAAGAAAATCCTCCAAATATTAACGATTAACCTGTTGAATTTGGAGATAGTTCACCTCCTAATGACTTCATAAATATCTGCTTCAATTACCTTTGGTAAATGAAATAACCAATCATTCATTTTCTGATATAGCTGTAAATCTAATCTGAAAAGTTTTAAAAATAAATCACTGTTTAAAAATGAATAGTGTGTACATTCTAAAAATGAAACCTACATCCATCTCTGAGTTGTGAAGAATATGTATTAAGGTTATAACAACCAACAAAAATGCACTTTTATGTAGAAATCCATAATTAAACTGAGTCTCTCTCACTAGTGATTTAAATCATGATTTAACTCAAATCCACCCTGCTTATTATACTTATTAAAATAAAAAGGAGAAGGAAGAGATACTATGCACATGACTTACAAGTAGTGTATTACTAAACACTGACATTGCGTAGGTGCCCAGAAACTTGAGCATCTGTCACACTAGTGCTGTACACCACACACACATGACTGACACTTCACAATTATACCAGAAGGATTAGAAGTATTAGGTTTCCACATTTGTTTTATTATATTAACCACTGAAAGGCTATCAAAAATAACAGGGAACCTTTCCCACACGTAAGTACAAAATAAAGTATTGTCATAAACAGATAGTTAAGGGTTAATGCCTCTTATCTGTAAAGGATTAAGAAGCTCAGTAAACCTGGCTGACATCTGACCAGAGGACCAATAAGGGGACAAGATACTTTCAAATCTTGGTGGGGAGAAGTCTTTTGTTTGTGCTCTTTGTTTTGGGGGTTGTTCGTTCTTGGGACTAAGAGGGACTGGACATCAATCCATGTTCTCCAAATCTTTCTGAACAAGTCTCTCATATTTCACACTTGTAAGTAACATCCAGGCAAAGTGTATTAGTTTATCTTTGTTTTCTCAACTTGTGAATTTTACCTTTGCTAGAGGGAGGTATCCCTATTTTGTTGTAACTTTGAACCTAAGGCTAGAGAGGGTTCCTCTGGGCTCTTTGAATCTGATTACCCTGTAAAGTTATTTTCCATCCTGATTTTATAGAGATGATTTTTACATTTTCTTTTTAATAAAATCCTTCTTTTAAGAACCTGACTGATTTTTCC